>NC_133598.1:2459235-2808940 GCF_964106895.1 Numenius arquata
GCCCGCACGCCGTGGGCGGGGGCGCGGCGGGCGGCAGGGCGTGCGGCGGGGCGGGGCGGGGGCAGCGCGCCTGCGCGGGGCGGGCCGGGGCGCGCGCGGGTATATAAGGCGGGGGAGCGGGCGGGGAGCGGCAGTCGGGAGCAGGCGGCGGCGGCGGCGGGTGGCAGCGTGGGGAGGGGCGCGGCAGAGGGGGGAGGCGGCGGCGCGTGCCATGCGCGCGGGGGGGGCGGGCCCGGCGGCGTTAACCCCTCGGCGACCGGTATCGGTGACCCCCGGGGCCTGGGCCCCGCGCCATGGCCCGGGCGGCCTGAGGGGAACCGGGGAGTTGGGAGGCGGGCGGGGGGGGGGGGGGGGAGAGGCCCCATGCGGCGCCGGTAGCGCCGGTCCCCGAGGGAACGGAGCCGAGCGCCATGGCCGACACGGCGCCGGAGCCCCAGTGCGAACCGGAGCCCCGGTGCGAACCGGAGCCCCGGGGTGAAGCGGAGCCCCAGCCCCAGCCCGATGGCGGCGAGGCGGCGGCCGACGGGGAGGCCGAGCGGCTGCCGCCCCCCGGGGCGGAGGAGGCGGCGGGCGGCGCCGAGGGGCGGCCGTCGGCGGGCGGAGCGGCGCGTCCCGGCCTGGGCCCGCGGTACCGGTCGTCGGTGGGTCGCACCGAGGAGTGGCCGGTGAAGAAGAAGCACCGTCGGCGACCGTCGAAGAAGAAGCGGCGCTGGAAGCCCTACTCGAAGCTGAGCTGGGAGGAGAAGCAGCAGTTCGACGAGCGGCAGAGCCTCCGCGCCTCCCGGCTGCGGGCCGAGATGTTCGCCAAGGGGCAACCGGTGGCCCCTTACAACACCACGCAGTTCCTGATGGAGGACCACGACCAGGAGGAGCCGGACCTGAAAACCGGGCTGTACCCGCGGCGAACGGCCGCCAAGTCGGAGGACACGAGCGAGGAGGATTTTCTGGAGGAGGCGGCGGAGGAGGACGGGGGCAGCGACGGGATGGGGGGGGACGGCAGCGAGTTCCTGCAACGGGACTTCTCGGAGACCTACGAGCGGTACCATGTGGAGAGCCTGCAGAACATGAGCAAGCAGGAGCTGGTGAAGGAATACCTGGAGCTGGAGAAGTGTCTGTCCCGCATGGAGGAGGAGAACAACCGGCTGAGGATGGAGAGCAAAAAACACGGGGGGGAGGCGGGGGAGGCGGCGCGGGTGCGGCAGCTGGAGCTGGAGGTGGACAGGTTACGAGCCGAGAACCTGCGGCTGCTCAAGGAGAAGGACCTGCCCCGGCAGGAGAAAGGGCCCTGCAAACCGGGGGAGTGACCCCGGGGGGGGTGGGACAGCGGGGTGGGGGGGGGGGGACGGGGACGGGACGGGGGACAGACCTGGGGGTGGGGGCTTTTTACGGAGTGGGGGGGGAGGGGGACAGGCCACCTTGTACATTGGACCCTTTTTAAGGAGGGGGGGGGATAAGGTGGGGAGGGGGGGTTCCCCCCCCCTCTGAGGGGGTGCGGGGGGGGGTGTTGATGTATCGGTGATACCCGGCTTATGGTTTTATTTTATTTTTTGTGTCTAAACCAAAAAAAAAAAAAAAAGAAAAAAAAAACAACAAACCAACCCCAGGAAAGCTGTAAATTGGCCAAAACTGACTATAAAAAAAAAAAATAAAAATAAAAAAAATATAGAGGTCTAATAAATTTAATTACTTGTAACTGTAACGGTTTCGTGTGATTTCTAGAAAATATTCCCAGTGGCATTCCTGGAGGGAATACATTTTGAATTCTTTTCCTGCCCTTCCGACTGGTTCGTGGGGGTGCTGGGTTAAAATTAGCTGTAATTTCCCATTTAACCCTTTTTTTGTTATTCCCCCCCCCCCCTTATTTTCATTTCCAATCCTGCTCCGGGAACCGAAACAGTTAAAAATACCTGGAAGAGGGAGAGCAGCTCTTCATCCCCAGGATGGACATCCAGCGTTAATAAGCTAAATATAAATATATTTTGTTTGCCTAAAGGCTCGCTTAAACTTAACTTTGTTGTCGCCCCCTCCCCCCTCCCCCCCCAAGGTCAGTGAGCTGAAATTTGGGCAAAAAGTGCCTAAAAAAAAAAAAAAAATTGTACTTTAAGCTACAAGTGTTTGCGGGGGGAGAACTTTAAAGTTTTGGAGCGGCCCAGGGAAAAGTTTTGGGAGTCGCTGGGCTCTGAAATGGCTGACGGAGGCATTGGGGGGGTGTGTGGGGGGGTGTGTGACACCGAACCTTTGGCTGCGGTACCTGCCGGGGGGGGGGGAATGGAGGAGCTGCAGGGTCCGTGGGGTGTTTTTTTAGGGGGGGGACTGGGTAAATTAAAGGGTGAAATTAAAGGGTGAAGTCATGGAGGGGCCTGAGGCTGCTCGGCTTCGTGCTGTGGCGTAATCGAAGGGCACCGGGCTGAAAATTTGGGGGGGGGAGCTGTTAATGAACGTGTACCTGGGGGGGGTGGGTGTGGGTAACCCCTCCCTCAGGATTCCCGGGTGGGGGAAAACCAGCTTTTTATGAAAAAAATGGAGGGGGCGAGATGTTGGGGAGGAGGAGCCCGAGGTGGCCCCGGCTTGGGGCGGGGAGGGGGGGCACAGGGGAGTTTGGGGGCAAAATGGGGTGGGGTGTTAAAGCAGCCGCGGGGCTCATGGAGGGGGGGGGGTTTAACAGGAGGCCGGCAAAGCCTGAGCAGCTCCGGGGCCAAGGGCATCGCTGCCGGGCTCGGGGCAGGAAATAAAGGCACCTCTGCCAGGGCTACTTGCTCAAGAGGCCGGTAGCCGCCCGCGCTGCCTTCCCTGCTGCCATGGCATCACCGGGCACAGCCAGCAGCCAAGGGAGCCACCGGCAGTGGCGGTAACGATTCCGTGGGGATCTCGGCCGGGATGAGCGACACCAAGCCCCCGCATCCATCCCCGGCGCTGCTCTCCAGCTGCTTATTCCCCCACCACCACCAACAGAGCGATTCCGCATCCCGCTGCCCATGGATTTTCCGTTTCTCCCGTCCCGTGGCGCTGATTCCAGCAGCGGGTGCTGCCCCGGTGCCGCGGGACGTCATTCTTAAGTGAAAAACTTAAGGCAACAACCTGAGTCAAACGTCACAGGGTGGCTGTGACAGGGACGGCTGTGACAGGGACCTCCATCTTCTTACCCCAAGCTTGTTACATTTAACCCCTGGCAATAAATAATTTCATTTATCTGCAAATGCTTTAACAATAAAACTTTAAAAATCCCCTAAAAATACCCTCTCCGACCTGCTCTGCCTCCACAAACTCTTCCTATTTTATCCTGTTCTGTTTTAACGGCGCCAAGTCTTCGTACGAACCAGGCTCCCCCCGTCCCTGCTGCGGGAGGCGTTCACGGATCCTTGCGAAGGCTCATTCCGGCTCCGGCAGCCACGGCCCGACGGCGCCCGGGGACCTTTGAAACCCGCGAGTGGATCAGTAACGGGACGGGGAGCTCCTCAGTGCTTCCCGCCCCCCCCCCACCCCTGGCCAGGACCCAGCTCAGCCGCCCGGAGTCCCCCGCGAGCTCCGGAGCCGAGCGGGAGGAGAAGAGCTGGATGCAGCTCCTCTGTTTGAGAGGAACAAATAAAATCCCGGAGATCTCCAGAGATAAAGGTGCCACAGGTTGTCATGTGGTATCAAAGGGCAGCAATTAGTCCCTCCTAACGAGAAGGCAGCGCTGAGGGCAAGCACCTCCCCGGAGGACAAAGCCTTCCAAGCGCATCCCTTCTCCGGATGCCACCACTTTGGGCCTTCCCGGGTCGTTTGAGCCAAGTGGCCTTTATTCCGGCTGCTCCGGTGAGTCTGGGAACGCCGCCGGCACGGCAGCACCCCGAAGGGCTGCGCCTCGGCGTGGGGCACACGGCAGCAGGAATCTGAGGGGACCCTCTCCCCACCCCTCGGCCCCACGGCTCCAGGAGGGCACCGCGGGCACCGGCTTTGCCACAAGGAGCCTGGAAGCGCGGGGCCTCGAGGGCGAAAGGGCTTTCAGTTCCCGCTCGCTGAAGGAAAGGGCCGCACTTCTGTCCCGGGGAGAGGGAGAAATTACGGCACTACAGCAAAAGAAACGGGGGCTAAAACATCCCACCTGGGGTTACGGCCACTCCTCTTCCACGCGGTGGCTTTAGGACACAGCAGGTCCCTGAAAACGCTGCTGCCTGCAAGAAAATAATTTTTAAAAAAAAAAAAAAAAGGAAGTAGTCCATCTTACCAGCCCGTTGGTGTGAAGAGAAACCCCAGTCCCGGCCCCGAACACTGGCCGGAAGGACGGGGCAGCTCCGGGCAGCTCGTCCTCCCTCAGGGAGCAGGTCACTCCCTGGTGCAGCAATTAGGTCCTAAAATCCGTTAAACCCATCATTTTAATGTTCCATGTTTTATAAAGCAGGGACACGGCGCTGACGATAAGGCTGTCGTCCTGCCCACCACTCACCTTGCGCTAATTGCATTGAACTTCATTAGCTTGCCGGGGGGGGATGTACTTCCCGAGCTCAGGGGGCCGTCCCGGTCCTTCTCTCGCCTCACCAGAGAAGCAGCGTTTTGGTAAAAAAAGCGGAAAATCCGCAGCACAGCGAGCCCTGCGCCTGGGAACGGTTTTGCAGCGCTCGCCGAGGAGGCCGTTGCCGAAAAGCCGGCGGTTTTGGATCCATCTGTAACACATCAAAGCCTGGCCGTGAGCGTCAGCCCCCACGTGTGTCCCCCTCCTGCTCCCACCCTGCAAAAAAAAAAACCACCCCTCTCGCAGCCCGGGAAGGTGCAAGTCCTGAAGTAAGCAAAACCCCGATTAGTTTGGCAAAATCAAGTCGAAATTAGATCTTCAGCTGTCGTGAGCACGGGAAGACACAGACGAGGATAAACCTCCCAGCTCTGGAAAGGCAGCAGTTTATAAAAATACAAATCTTCGGAGTTCAGGACCTACTAAAGCAACGTGGGAGTCAAAACCTGTCAGCGGAGTCATCCCGACAAAGCACCTTCTTCAAAAAACCACACACGGTGCAGAAATGTAAAATAATCCCATTTTTAACTGGAAGAGTCCACATTTGACAGCGCAATCTGCACTTAAACCAGAAGCCTCCAAAATCTCACTGTTTTACATGTAAACCAAGTCCCGTTAATACCTGGGGATAAGCCGGCATTATCTGCCTTTCGCAGAGGGAAGGGAACGCGGCCGAGGCTCTTGCTTAAGGAAACTTGGCCTGTAACGCAACCGGGAGCTCGCCCCAGGCTGCCCCGAGCCTCACCGGGGAAGGGAGCACAGGGACCGTCAGCTCAAAACTCCCCCCAGCACCGAGGTGTTTATTTAAAAAGCAAAAAAGTTATTTAAAAAAAAAAACAACTTTTTTTTTTTTTAATGACTTTGCAGAGGAAGGAAAAAAAAAAACCCTCAGTTATTTCCACAGCCATTGCTCCCACCAGCCGGAGGAGTGGCTTTTATAACTCAAAGACAAGGTTCGCTCCAGTTTATTATCAGCTCGAAAAGTTACCCCTTCGGCCCTGGCAACAGGCAAACGCTTTTGTTTTTCCGTCTCTCCAAGCACCAGAGCGGTTAATTGCTGCCCGGGCAGCAGGCGAGGGGAGGCCATGTTAACTGCGATCCACTGGATCCGGCCGGGGAGAAGCCCCTGCGGGAACCCGGCCATGGTTCGGCTGAAACGTGTGAAACAAAGGATTAAATTCGAGGGATTATTTTTTTCCCCGCCGCCGTGTATTAAAAGGGTGTTGGGCGACGGCACGGCGGGCGAGGAGCAGCTTTCACCCTTCCAGGAAACGTGTTTCCTAACCCAAATTTCACTTTCAGTATAAACCTGCGCTGCCTCCCCCCGCACTTAGCTGCTACCGGGGGTCGGGCAGAACCCAGCCCTGCGGGGAGCCGGGGCTGCTGCTGCCGCACAACGTTCAAATACTGTGTAAAGCGAGTTTTACTAGAAAAAATATTAACCCCCCCACACCTCCCCCCAGCGTTACAAGTGAGGCCGGAGCCGAGGTACCGCTTGCGAGCGGAGCCACCACAGGAAAACCCGCGGAGGCCGAGGCGGGGAGGGCCGGGCCGGGCCTCCTCCCGCCCCACCGCGCACTCAGTCTCCCGGACGAGGCCCCGGCGCCGCTCCAGGCCTCCCCGGCTCCAGACGAGGCGCTGCCGGCAGGGATAACGCTTCTTCCATCCCCCGGAGCCCTCACAGGAGGAGAGGCCGGTGGCGGGCGCGGCGCCGCCGCCCACCTGAGGGCCGGCGGGGAGAGCCGCGCTCCGCTGCCGGGGCAGAGAGGCCCGGCCGAGCCGCCCCGCGCTCTCGGTTCGGCGCCGCGGAGGAGCTCCCCCCCCCGCGCCGGTCCCCGGCCGCTCACCGGCCTCGGCGGCGGGCAGCGAGGCCCGGAGCCGGCCTCCACACACACAAAATGGCGGCGACCGCCGCTCCCCCACCGCCCGCTCGGCCGCCATAGCCACCGCCTCGGCCCTGCCGCCCTTCCGCCAATCAGACGCCTCCGTGCCGCCGCGCGGCGGCTCGACGGAGCCAATGGAAGCGAGATTCGTAGCGGAAGAGGCGGGGCGAGCCGTCGTCGCGGGGGGTTGTGGGAGCTGTAGTCCTCTGCCGCGGCGGGGCGGCGGAGAGCGGGCGGCCGCAGACTCGGTGTCCCGTGATGCCGAGCGGCGTGTTGCCATGGCGACGGGCGGGGCCGCTCCGGGAGGCTGAGGGGGGCCGGGCCCCCGCCGCCGCCGAGCGCTACCGGCCCAGCCGCTGCCGCGGGCGGGGGGACCCGGGGCCGAGGCCTCCCCCAGGCCCTGACGCAGCCGGGGCTTTGCAGGGCGGCGGAGACCGGGCGCCGCCGGCCCTCCTCGGGCTCCCCTGAGCCTCTCAGCGGGGGCAGCGCCTCGGTTCGGCGGTCGGGGCCCGCCGGGCTCCGGGGAGGAGGTTTATGGCCGGGATAGAGACACTGAGATCGGCCCCGGGTGCTGCTAGGCCCGGCCCGGCCCGGCGGTGGCACAGGGGACCGAGGCCTCACTGCAGGGGTGGCTCCCTGGCTTGAAGGGGTGACGCCAGCTCCCAGGGGGGTGCCCGGTTCACGGGGGGTGCCCGGCTCGCAGGAGGGACCCCAGCCCCAAAAGGGGTTTCCCGGCTGGAAGGAGGGGGTGCCCGGCTGAGGGAGGGGGGCTCAGCTCTAGGCCCGGCTTTCTGCTTCAACCGTCTGGCGCTTAACCCTTTAACGCCCCCCCCCTCCTTCAGCACCGTTCCCGGATGGCAATTAGCAGGCACGGATGGTAATTAGCAGGCACGGATGGCAATTAGCAGACACGTCGCCCCGTGGGGAGCGCAGCCCCTTCAGCCGGCGTGGTGAGAGCTGAGCGTCCTCGGGAGGTGGTGGTTCTCGCCCCCAAATCGCCTTCTCTGCCCAATTCCAGCCCTGCCTCCTCCTCCCTGGGCGAGCCGGGGCTCCATCTTGGATCTCAAGGAGAGGAGCGACCCAAAGAGCAAAGTCGATGAGGAGCTTTTCCAAGCGGGGATTTTTCCCAAACCCCCCGTTCTTGCCTCTGGCACCGGTCCTGCTCCTCGCAGGCGGCCGCGCTGGCTGAGCCGGGGGTGTTAACGGCCAGGGGTTGTCAGTCTGGCGAGTGTGTAAGGGAATCGTGCATTTTGGGGATCGGGACACATAACGAGCAAAAATAAGCAAAAAATTTTGTTTGCGTAAAGGAAAAAAAAAAAATAATAAAAGGCTGTCCGAAGGCAGACGTCTTGGGCATTCCTTCCTTGGGAGGAAGCACAGGACAGGCAGGGCCCAGGCTCCGTCCCTCTGTGATTTTGGGGAAGAACGATGCAGGGAATCAGCCTGCGCAGCCGCTTGAAGCTCTTTGAATCAAGTTCTGCTGTTACAAAAAGACAAAAGAGGTTTTTTTTCTGGGTTGGTGAACCCCAAAATCACACGCACTCCCCCCTCCCCCAATGTTGTTTATGGTTTTAGTGAGCGAGGGTTAATTGTGCTGAATGTTTTCTGGCTGGAGGGTTGATGTTGGAAATGGCCTGGCTGTTAATGAAGGGAAAAGGGGCTGGGAGAGTATAAAATGGGCCAAATCTTGGGATTTGGGCGGGGAGGAGTGGGACAGATCCACCTCTCCCCTTCTGTCTGTCCCACTGGGGACAGCGAGGGGCAGAACCCCCCTTTGCAGAGACCGTGGGGGGCTGTGAAGGAGGCTGCTGCCTCCCGAGGGAGCTCTCCAGGTGTGGGACCGGCTGTCCCCAGCCCCTCTGGGTCTCCCCCTGTCCCCGAGGGGCTCTGTGCCCGGAGGTGCCCGCAGGGCCGGCAGCCAGCGGCAGGCCCGGGCTCGCCCCGCTCCGCGGTGGTGATGGCAACGGCTGAGACGGTGCCAGGGAGCCGGGGAGGAGCCCTGCGCAGCCCCTCGCCTCCTCTGGAGGGTTTTGTCCCTGTCCCCTCCCTGTCTGGCAGACGTTGGGGGACAGGAGGAAGGCAGAGACGTTGTCGCTGGGAGGTTGCTGCTCCTCGAACCGCCTCGGCACACCCTGAGCTCCCAGTGAGCAGTGGGGTGCGTTCCTGGTGCCAGCCCACCCTGAGGACCCCCTTTTGGGTTTTTTTTCTGTGTCTGGAGCGAGGTTTCAGTAGCGGTGGCATCGGCAACTCAAGGACACCACAGTTGTCGTCTACTGCAGATGGGGTTTGACTCCCCATGTGTCCCGGTTCCCAGGTTTTTGTGCCTTCAGAGGGCCAGAGCCCAACAACAGTCGCTCGGCCGTGGGTGTCCGTGTCGTGCCCCCCCCCCTGCCTGCTCCTGCCCTCCCCTTGCCTGCCATTGCCTGCAGCACAGGCGGGGACACAGAGGGGTTTGCCAGAGCAGGGGAACAGCCTGTCGTGCCGATAACCCACACCTCCCGGCGCCTTCAACTTATCTTTCAGCCCGCGGCCGTCCTGGCACAGCCGAGCCACACACGCTCGTGTGCCGAGTCCCCTCTGTCACTTCATACATGTCACATTTACCTGCAGGAGCAACGGTGGGGTTGCCACGTGATTGTTTTTTGGCCCCAGTAGCCCACAGGGTCGCTGTACGGATCCGGAGGCGATCCCGCTCCGCCGGTGCTCCGAGAAAGCACCGTCAGTCCCATCCCTGAGCCGCTTCGCTTGCCCCGGGCCGGAGGAACCAGTTCAAGGTCCCGGCGGTGCTGGGGGCTCAAGGCTGCACGGAGGAGCCGAAACATTTGGCAGCCAACCCCGCGCAGGGACGAGCCCAGCCCCGAGCTGCTGCTGCTGGAGGTTTTTTGTGTTTTATAGCCCCATCTTTTTTTTTTTTTTTCCATATATTTTGGTGTTTTCCAGCCATGTTTTAACCTCTGTGCCCTGGGGTGTCTGGGTCTGGGCACAGTCGTCACCCCGTCTGCCACCCATGGGTCCTCCTGCCCTTGGTGGCACCCGAAAGCCTGGTCGCTGTGACCTTTTCTGCACCTCTCAGGAATATTTTTGGGACGTGGAATGTTTGTACAAACCTCACCTTGCAGAACTGGCCTCCTGCGGTTGGGCAGACCCCGCTGGGTTTGCCCCCAGCCTCTGGGCAGGCTTTGCAGGGCAGGGGGAAGTGCCTCGGGCTGGATTTAAATCGGTGACATGGGGCGGGGGGGGGGGGGCTGCTTCCACCCAGAGCAGTTTTGGGGCTGGATTTGCAGGAGGAGGCGGGGGGGGTATCAGGCCGCAGCCCCGGGATGGCGCTGCTCCGGATGAAGCAGGGCTGGATGGGGCAGGGAGCTACTTGTTGGGATCGGCCTGAGCTTGAGCAAAGCCCTCAGCGGCTGGGGCAGAGGTGGAGCGGAGGGAGCCCAGGGGCTGGCAAATTGCAAACCCCCCTCGCTAGCCCAGCCCCGACTCCCAGACCTGCCTCTCCTGGCAAACAGGAGCCATGGCCAGTGCCGTGGCCGGGACACAGAGCTCTGCCTGGGGACAGCCTGTCTGCACCCTGCTGCTGGGTGCCCTCGGGAGCCCCTGGGTGCCCTCGCGTCCCCCCGTGACTGTCCCCAGAGCACCCAAAAGCCCAGCCTGTAGCTCCACTGGTGGCTTGGGCAGTTTGCTCTGCTGAAGCTGATGAGAAACATCCCCCGGCACTGGCATGGCTTTCCCACCCCCTCCCACAGCCTGGACGCCCAGTGCCCAGCACCCCAGGGCCCAGGTCTCAGCACCCACCATCCCAGCTCCCCTGCACCCAGCTCCCAGTACTCAGCTCTCCAGCACCAAGCACCCTATCTCCCAGCACCCGAGCTCACAGTGCCCCACACCCAGCTCCCAGCACCCATCTCCCCAGTCCCCATCTCCCCAGTATCCATCTCCCCAGTACCCGTATCCCAGCAACCAGCTCCCCAGTACCATCTCCCAGTATCCAGCTCCCAGCACCAGTCTCCCAGCACCCATCTCCCAGTACTCAGCTCCCAGCACCCAGCTCCCAGTACCCATCTTCTAGCACCCAGCTCCTAGTACCCAACTCCCCAGTATCCAGCTCCCAGTACCATCTCCCAGCATCCAACTCACCAGTATCCAACTCCCCAGTACCATCTCCCAGCATCCAACTCCTCAGCACCCAGGTCCCAGTATCCAGCTCCTGTCTCCCAGCACCCCTTTCCCAGCACCCATTTCCTGGTACCCAGGTCCCAGTACCCATCTCCTAGTACCCGTCTCCCAGCACCCAAGTTCCAGTACCCATTTCCCCAGTATCCATCTCCCAGCACCAGACTCCCAAGCACCCATCTTCCAGTACCGTCTCCCACCACTTATCTCCCCAGTACCATCTCCCAGCACCCATCTCTTCAGCACCCAGCTCCCAGTATCCAGCTCCCAGCATCCGCCTCCCAGTACCCATCCCCTAGCACCCAGCTCCCAGTACCATCTCCCAGTACCCATCTCCTAGCACCCAGCTCCCAGTACCCAACTCCCCAGTATCCAGCTCCCTAGTATCCAGCTCCCAGCACCCGTCTCCCAGTACCCAGGTCCCAGTACCAGCTCCCAGTACCCAACTCCCCAGCACCCGTCTCCCAGCACCCAGCTCCTCAGCACCCAGCTCCCAGTACCCAACTCCTCAGCACCTGTCTCCCAGCACCCAGGTCCCAGTACCATCTCCCAGTACCCATCTCCTAGAATCCAGCTCCCAGCACCCATCTCCCAGTACCCATCTCCTAGCACCCAGCTCCCAGTACCCAACTCCCCAGTATCCAGCTCCCAGTACCAGCTCCCAGCACCCAGCTCCTCAGCACCCAGCTCCCAGTACCCAACTCCTTAGCACCCGTCTCCCAGCACCCAGGTCCCAGTACCATCTCCCAGTACCCATCTCCTAGCACCCAGCTCCCAGTATCCAACTCCCCAGTATCCAGCTCCCAGTACCCAGCTCCCAGCACCTGCCTCCCAGCACCCAGGTCTCAGTACCAGCTCCCAGTACCCAACTCCCCAGTATCCAGCTCCCAGTACCATCTCCCAGCACCCAGCTCCCAGTATCCAGCTCCCAGCACCCATCTGCTGGCACCTGTCTCCCAGTACCCAGGTCCCAGTACCCAACTCCTCAGCACCCAGCTCTCAGCACCCAGCTCCCAGTACCCAACCCCCCAGTATCCAGCTCCCTGTACCCAGCTCCCAGTACCCAACCCCCCAGTATCCAGCTCCCAGTACCCAGCTCCCAGCACCCAGGTCTCAGTACCAGCTCCCAGTACCATCTCCCAGCACCCAGCTCCCAGTATCCAGCTCCCAGCACCCATCTGCCGGCACCTGTCTCCCAGTACCCAGGTCCCAGTACCCAACTCCTCAGCACCCAGCTCTCAGCGCCCATCTCCCAGTACCCATCTCCTAGCACCCGGCTCCCAGTGGTCCCAGTGCTCCCAGTATGAAGCTGCCCGCACCCGCCCCGCGCGCCGCGGGGCGCCAGAGCCGCCCACGTGTGCCCCGCCTGGCCCCGCCCATTGCCCGGCTTGGCCCCGCCCACCGCCGTGAGCCAACTCCCTGGCCCCGCCCACCGCGTTGCGCAACGCTCTGCCCCCGCCCCACCCCCGCCGGACCCGCCCCTCTTCGCCCCGCCCACCGCGCGTGCGCAGCCGGCCCCGCCCACGAGTGGTGGTGGCGGGTCCCGGGGGTGTCACCGGGGACACCTCGGCCGGGTCCCCTGGGGCCGAACGTGTCCCACCTCCCCGCGGGTGCCCAGGTCCCCTGGTACCCCTGTGTCCCCATGTCATCTGCGTGTCCCCACCTGTCCCCGTGCCCCCCTGGGTGTCCCCACGTGTCCCTGGGTTCCCACCAGGTGTCCTGTGGCTGCCCCAGGTCCCCTGTGTGCCCCCCCATCCTCCCTGTCCCCCCATGTGTCCTCAGGTTCCCTATGTGCCCCCGCCCCTGTGTCCCTCGATGTCCCCCAGGTGTCCCTGGACCTTCCCAGGTCTAACGTGGCTTCCATGTGCCACCATCCCCAGTGTCCCCTAGTGTCCCCATGTCTCTTGTGTCCCCCTGTGTGCCCCTGTGTCCCCTGTGTCCCCTAGGCCATCTGCATCCCCCCATCTGTCCCCCATGACCTCTGTGCACCCTTGTGGCTCCCATGCGCCCCCTCATCCCCAGTGTCCCCTGCCTCTCCTGTGTCCCTTCCATGTTCCCCTGGTCCCCCTCGTCCTCTGATTACCCACCTCTGTCCCCATGTCCTCCATGTGTCCCCACATCCCCACATCCTCCACGTGTCCACATGTCCCCTGTACACCCCACATCTCCTTGTGTCCCTATGTCCCCTGTGCACCCCATGTCCCACATATCCCCACGTCATGGGGTTCTCCACATGTCCCTTTTACGCCCCGCATCCTTCATGTGTCTCTGTGTCCTCCGTGTGTCCCCGTGTCCTCCGTACACCCCATGTCATCCCATGTCATCCATGTCCCTTGTTCCCCCCATGCCCTCCATGTGCCCCCATGTCCCCTGTGTCCCCCAAAGTCCTCTGTGTCCTCCATGTTCCTCATGTCCTCCATGCACCCATGCCCTCCTTGTGCCCCCATGTCCCCTGTGTCCCCCAAAGTCCTCTGTGTCCTCCATGTTCCCCATGTCCTCCATGCACCCATGCCCTTCACATTGCCACGTCACCCATGTCCCCACACACCTGGCCCAGGCTCCCACACTGTGCTGTGTCCCCAGACGATGGGGAGCAGGGACCAAGACCACGCCGGGGTGACAGGGAACAGGGACCTGTCCTGTGTCCACCCCCCCGACACCCCGGGGTCACCGAGCCCATCCCTCAGGCACGACGGGATCACGGACAGACGGACCCAGCGAGGTGACCCCGTCCCCCCCCAAGCCACGCTGTCACCCAGCGTCAAGGTCCAGCGGCTGAACCCTGGGTGACACCGTTTATTGTAGGGCCTACAAAAAAGCAGAGGCAGCTAAATCTGCCCAGCGCCCCACACAAAGGGGGCTGACGCAGCCCGAGGGCTGGGGGGACTCGGGGGGGGGGTGCCGGGGTGAGCCAGGGGGTTCAGTGGGGCACCCCATGGGGGGGTGGTGGTTTGGGATAAGGGGGGGGGGGGTGTCACCTGGAAATCCCATCCTGGCTCTGCCGGGGGCTCCTCCGGGTGGATGGGGATGATTTTATCAGCCGAGGGGGAACCGGTGGGTGGTTGGGTGTGAGCACTAACGATTAATTAAGGATTTTGATGAATTAATTTTATTAATTAATTAATTTTATAACACACGAGCAGAGGATGTCGCTGGCGGGTAACGCACGGCTGGGCGTTTTGGATGGGCCACCTCCCCAAACCCAAAAGCGAAGGTGCGAGAAAGGGCCATGGTCGTCGTTAGTAAACGAGGCGCTGTCCGTAACGAGCTTCGTTTTGGAGGCTGGAAAACACCGACGGCCGGAAGGATGAGCTCGACCACCCCCGGAGCGGCTCGTTTGCCCTCGCTCCTTAAAAATCTTCCGGCTTTTCCAGCTGTCGGTCTTGAACTCCTGGGGATGTTCCGGGAGATGAGATCGAGGGGAAATTTGGTTTAGAGCTTGAAAATGAAATGTTGTTTTTATGCGGGCTCGGGGGAGGCTGAGCCGGGCTCTGCTCCCATGGGAATTAAAGGCTGGGAGCGGCATAACCACCGGTGCTGCGGGATGAGGGACGGGGTTGGGGGTGGCCACGCTGTCCCAGACCTGCGCTTGGCCTTGAACCCTTTGTTATCCTTATGGATTCCGGGAAAAAAAAATATTTATGTCCATTGGTGGCAAGAAGCTGAGTCCGGAGGGTGCCCAGGGCGGTGGCCTGTCACCGTGTGGGGTCACCCAGGTGCCCCGTGGCATCCCCAGGGACTCTGGTGTCACGGCGTTGTCCCACAGATGCGACTCCATCCAGAGGGCTGAGGTGGATCGCGGCTCCCGAGGGATTTACCCTGCAGCCAAGCGCTGGATCCCGGTGTGTCCTCACAGGGACAGGGGGTGCTGCCACCCCTCCGCAGGACCCCCGGACCCCAAATCTTCCCCCCCACTCCCTCCTGGCCTTTTTTTTTCCTGCTCATTTTTCCTGCTGGTCACCGGGACGAGCATCGGGCCAACACTGACATCAAGTGGCTGCTGGGATCCCTCGCATTCCCGGGCCGTATCCTGCCTCTCCCTGTGCTGGGAGCAGCCCAGCATCACCCTCATGGCCTCATCCTGCCCCGCCGAGGGGCTCGGAGCCAAGCGGGGTCGGGAGCCGTCACCGGTGGTGCCGGACATCATTCCCCCTGGATCCCCATCACCAGGATGCGGCCAGCAGTCCTCCATCATCACCCCACTGCCTGTCCCCAGCCAGGCCATCGCCGTGTCCTACTCCTGTCCCCGGCAGTCGATATCCCAGCGGGGTCGAGCCGAGCGCGCTGACGGCATCGCCGAGCCGGGAGCATCCGCCGCATCCCTCGCCCACGGGATGTGAGTGGGGACACCCCCCTCCACCCCCCCCAGCCACGGCACCCCCATCCCACAGCTCTGCCCGCCGGTGGCAAGGTCACGGTGACGGGCGAGCGGTGAGGCCGCGGTGGCCCTGCCACCACCCCGGCGCTGGGGACACTTTGCCGGCGGCCGTGGACTTTGCGCAGAGCGTGGGAGCGGCGGCAGTGACGCCTCGGCCGGCGCTGGCAGAGCCCCAGATCACCCCCGAGGCCCGGCTTCGGACAGCAGGTAACAGCGGGGTGACACCCCCTCTGCTCAGGGGGATGCTGTGACACGGTGGTCCCCAGCGGGGACAGGTGTCCCCCCCCCCCCCCGCAGTGCTGCTGCCCCAACCTGTAGGTCTGGGGTCAGCTCCGGGAGGAAATCACGGTGTTATTCCCACTTTATAGCAGGGGAAACTGAGGCACGGCAGCACGCTGGGCGCCGCAGCAGCCACACCATCCCGCTTTGGGGGGGATAAAGGCGAGAAAGCCCCATTTTTCCTCCACACCACTGGGCTCGGAGGCCTGGGGGAGTTTTGCAGCACCCCATTCCCCTTCATCCCAGCCTCCATGAACCCGGAGCCGAGCTCAGCCGGGGAAGCCTGAAGCCTGGGATGGGTTTCAGGGAGAGCAATGGCTCCGTCGGGATATTGGCTGCAGGTGGAGCTGGGAACAGGGGATCAGGTGTGGGTGCTCAGCCCCTCTGCGGGAACCCACCCAGGGGTGGGGAAGGAGGCGGAGGCGTGGCGGGGCTGGCCTGCGGTGGATTTAGCTCCTGAGAGGCCCCAAGGTCTGGGAAGGCTGAACTCTGCCATGTAATGAGGTGTGTCAGGTCTCTGCAGGTTCACCCCCCCCGCCCCTTGGGATTCCTGTGGGCAGGATCCCTCCTGGTGTCACAGACCCGTGGTGCTGAATGGGGTGTTGGGGGGGTTTGGGACCGTGGTGCTGGGCACGGTTTGGGGAGGGCTCAGCGATGATGCTGGTGGTTGTTTATCCCCCAAGTCCGGAAACTTTCCACTGGGAAGGAAAGGGAGGGGAGAGCCGGGGCTGTTCCCAGCACTGCAGCGGGAGGGATGCTCCCGGCTGTGCCCGGAGACAGCCCAAGATATCCGTGTGGTCCCAGTGGTCCTTGACCCCCCAGTGGTCCATTGCCCCTTCCTCCCCCATCAAGCTCCCTGATGGCTCCACAGTGACCGAGAAGGATCAGGGACCTGCTGGTGGCCTGGGACAGGACGTGACCGGGCGGTGACAGGTCAGTGCTGTGGCTCTTGGCTTGGGGTTTGGGTGCTGCCACCCAGCACCTTTGGGTGTCATCACCCTGTCCTCCTGGGCGGTGTGGGGAGGGGACGTGTGTAAGGAAACAAGTCCTTTGACCGAGAAAAGTGGCTTTTCCTGGGGATTTCCTGGCTGATGCAAGACGGGGCAGGAGAAAAACATCGGCTTTGAGCCTGGGGCACTACGGGAAAGAGGTTGCTCCCACCTGAGGAGGGTCTTTGCTTTAGAATTGGGTTTGACCCCTTGCTGGGTCTCTTTGGGTCCATCGGGGTGTCAGCTCTCGGGTAGGATGGGAGTGTGGGCGTAGGGGGAGAGACGCCGGTGGTCTCCCATGGCAGGGAGAAGGTGCAGAGTTCCGGGGAGCAGCCGGAGGGGACACACGGGCATCGCCTGCCCCAGCACCCCTGTCCCAGTGCGGGGGACGCATCCAGCACCCGTCCTGACTGTGCTGGCACCCGGCCGGGAGCTGGTGGCACCACCATGTCCCAGGCAGAAGGTATGGCTGAACCATCGGTCTGTCCTGGGGGAGGCGCAGGCTTTGCACAGGGACCCCAGAGCTGGTGTGACACTCCCCCCCGTCCCCCCCCCCCCCAGATCCTCACCAGCCTCCATCCCTTCCTGTTTAATGGCCTCATTTAGCTTGGATTTTTGATCCTAAAAGCACCTTTCACCCCAAACCCTGATTTGCAGGGTGCTGGGCTGCTCCAGGAGCTCTGGTGGTGGCAGCCCTTGTCCCCATGTCCCTTCCCAAGTCCCATCTGCACCGCGTGGTGGGGTAGTTGGACCTGGATGAGCTGGGGGGGGGCACAGAATTATGCACTGGAGGGGAAGCGCAGGCAGCTGGTCCCCAAAGCAGGAGGGACCCACGCATGGACCACCCCGCTCCATCCCTCCCAGGAGAAACGGAGACCTTTGAATACTGTGATGTGGTCGTCAACAGCCAAGAGAAGGTTTCGGACGTGTACAGGCAGCTGGAGAAGTTGGGAGAGTGAGTGGGGGTCCCATGTCCCCTTCATTTGGGGATGGTCCATGGCTGTCCATGTGCAGCCATGGGTGGGATGCAGGGTGGTGGTGATGGCTCCTCCATCCCTCACCCTCCCTCCGTCCCAGGGGAAAATTCGGGACAGTGTACCGGCTGCAGGAAAAAGCCACTGGCAAAATCCGGGCTGGGAAATATTTCCGGACGCGGACAGCTAAAGAGAAGCAGGCGGCTCGGGCTGAAGTGGAGCTGATGAACCTGCTGCATCACCCGCGCCTCGTGCAGTGCCTCGCCGCCTTCCAGGGCCCCGCCGAGCTGGTGATGGTGATGGAGTAGTGAGTGGGGGGGGGCAGAGTCAAGTTTGGGGGTGGTGGGGACAGTGCTGGACTCTGTCAGGGAGAGCATTGAAGGTGGGGAGGGGTCTCTGCATTGTGGGGTGCTGGAATGGGATGTAGGATGGATGGAGAACCTGCAGAACCTGGAGGTATGGGTGCTGAGATGCTCCCAGAGCGCTGGGTTCCCTGGTGGGGCTTCTCTTTGGGGCTGGTAGACCTCAAGAGGGTCCCCAGCCCTTGTGCTCCCCCAGTGTGGCAGGTGGAAAGGGCTTACTACACTGTGGGGTGCTGGCATAGTGGGTAGGGTGGATGGAGAACCTCAAGACCCTGGAGATACAGGTGGTGAGATGCTCACAGAGTGCTGAGTCTGGGTTCCCTGGTGGGGCTTCTCCTCCTCGGGGCTGGTAGACCCCAGTGGGGTCCCCAGCACCTTGTCCTCCCCCAGTGTGGCAGGTGGGGAGCTCTTTGAGCGCATCGTGGATGATGACTTTGAGCACACAGAGCCCAGCAGCACCCAGTACATGCGGCAGATCCTGGAGGGGCTGCAGTTCATGCATGGCCAGGCTGTTGTCCACCTTGACCTCAAACCCGAGAACATCGTCTGTGTCAGCCCCAGCAGCCACTGGCTCAAGATCATTGACTTTGGCTTGGCGCGGAAGCTGGGTGAGTGAGGAGGGGGGTCCAGGGGTACCAGGGCAGGGATTGTCACCATCACAGGGACACGATCTGGCTGGGCATGTCAGCAAAGAGCTTGGCATCCTCCTGCCCATGCCTTTGGGATGGGCAGCCCTGTGGCACCAGATCAGGGCCCTTTCTGGTGACTGAAGATGCTCTGGGGAAACCTGCATGTCCCCAGCCCTGCCTCTGAGGTGGGGACCCCCAAGACCTCCACCCTGAGGGTGCTTAGCACACCAACATATTCTAGGAGATCACTAAGAGCTCTGAGTCTTGGAGGGGGGCAGCTCCACTTGGACGCAGGGGTTCACTCATCCAGCATGCATTGGAGTGCTGCTGGGATAACCCAGGGAGATCCCAGTTGGACGCCTGCCCCATGGTTTCCATCTTCTCCACAGCTCCAGACACCCCTGTGAAGGTGTTGCATGGCACCCCTGAGTTCATGGCTCCAGAAGTGGTTGCCTTTGAGCCTGTGGACTTCAGCACAGACATGTGGAGTGTTGGTGTCATCTGCTACATCCTGTGAGTGGCCTCCTGGGGACAGCAGGTTGGGCTGGAGGGGGCTGAGCTGTCACTCATGTCCTTGCGTCACCTCTCCAGGCTGAGCGGGGAGTCACCCTTCCAGGGGGACAGTGACATGGAGACACTGAGCAACATCACAGCTGCCCGGTGGGAATTTGAGGAGGAGACCTTCTCGGAGATCTCCCAGCAAGCCAAGGACTTCATCAGCCAACTGCTGCAGAAGGACCCCCGGTAGGACCTGGGGGGGTGGCTGTGGGGTGCTGAGCTGGAGCTGGGCTGGGTTTTGGGGTGCCAAGGAGGTGGGCACTGAATGGGGTTGGCGGAGGGGATGCTCCATGGGGCTGTGCCAGCAGCTGACAGTCTGACGGTGGAGTAGCCCCCTGCCCCGTGACCACCCTGTCTGCCCCCAGGCGCCGTCTCTCCAGCGCGGGGTCTCTGCTGCACCCCTGGCTGCAGGAGCCCCAGCCCAGCAGCACCAAGGTGCTGTCAAAGGAGAGGATCAAGCAGTTCCTGACTCGTCGCAAGTGGCAGGTACCTGGGGGGGATGATGAGGATGTGGGGATGGGGATGGCTCCGGTGGGGCTCAGTGCTCCTTCTCTTCTCTCCAGAAAACAGGCAAAGCTCTGCTGGCCCTCAACAGGTTGACCCTGCTGTCCCAGACCCCAGAGAGGAAAGCATCAGAGGCTCAGGATGAGGAAGGTGATGGCCCCTGAAGCTTCATCCCCCCAATGCACCCCATCAACCCATTCTCTCTGCTCTGCCATCCCCAACTTGTGCTCCTGGGCAGCTTCCCACACCTTTGCTCCAACCTGTCCTGGTTCCGCTAAACACCCGGGCATGTCCTCAGTGTGCTGGGGGGACATTGCTGCTCCAGCTTCAGTGCCCCAAGGTCCTCTCCATCCCCACCCCCAAGGGGCAATCTCTGATGCAGCCTTGGAACAGGCACATCCTGCTCTGTGGGGCTGGGATCTATATGTGACCCAGATCTCGGGGATCCAGAGCAGACACCACTCCCCCCACCCCCCTCAGGACCTGGTCCATGGGTACCACACATGTTCCTCCAGCAGAGGAGGGAGGTGGAACTCAGCCAGCTCCTCACCCTTCCCTCTGTCCCTCTGCCCACAGACCAGGGCTGCAGCCTGAAGGAGGACCAAGCCTCTGGGTCTTTGCTCCAACAAGGACCCAGCTTCTCGGAGCTGCTGACGAGCCCAGAGGAGGAGGAAGGTGGGAGCACAATGGCCACCGGGGAGGCAGAGAGCAGCATCAGCGTGTCAATGCCACCCCAGACCACCTAGAGCAGCTGAAGAAGGAGGAGCAGGGAGAGATGGGGATGAAACCTCCTCCAGCAGCTCACACGGTGGCAGGGTAGACCCAGACCCCAGGACCCCATTCCTCTCGGTGGGCTCTGGGGTCACATGGAGTCCCAAGCCTGCTGTCCCCAGCAGGAACCAGTGCTCCTGACTGCATTGTCACCTGGTGTAGAGCAATAAAGTGCTGAGAATCTCTGCAGTCCCTGGGCTATTCCTTTTTCCCCCCAAAACTCATTGAGAAGGGTGGGAAAGAGTTGCCCAAGCTGTGTCCACCCTTTTGTAGCTGGCACCAGGCTTGGCCACCACCCTTGTCATCTCCAAGAGGGATGCTTGCCCTGGACACCGGGACTGAGTGGGGGACAGCTCTAGCAGCATCCCTGTGACCCTTGTTTCGAAGTGTCTTCCCTCATCAAGGTGGGGGGCTGGTGTCATGTCCTGACCCCACAAGCAGGGTCACCCTCACAAGGGTGGGCCCTGGGGCCTCTGATCTCTCCCCTTCTGGGCTAACTCTGGTGCCAGCGGAGCTAGAAGGAGCCCAGAAACTGCAGTGTGACCTCCAACCTCCTCCTAAGGAGGCAGCCTGGCCAGAAATCGGGGTTTGGGAGCCCCTCTCCTTCAACAAGAAGTGCACATACTGGTGCCTGGGGTTGTTCTTCTCAAGTATGTGCTGGGGGATGCCCAGCTGGGAAGCAGCTTGGCAGAAATGGACCTGGGGGTCCTGGTGGACACCAGGTTGACCATGCTCCAGCAATGTGCCCTTGCTGCAAAGAAGGTGAATGGTGTCCTGGGCCGCATTAGACAATGTATTGCCAGCAAGTGGAGGGAGGTGATCCTTCCCTTCATTCAGCACTGGTGAGGCCAAACCTGGAGGACTGTGTCATGTTCTGGGCTCCCCAGTACAAGAGAGACATGAACACACTGGAGAGAGTTCAGTGCAGGATGGTGAAGGGGCTGGAGCATGTTACCTATGAGGGAAGGCTGAGGGAGCAGGGACTGTTTAGCCTGGAGAAGAAAAGGTTCAGGGGGGATCTTATCAATGTATAAGGCCCATGTGAACTTCATGAAGTTCAACCAGGCCAAGTGCAAGGTCCTGCACCTGGCTTGTGCTGGGTTGATGCTGAGTGGATCATCCATTCTCCCCACAAATCCAGGCTGTGGGGAGAATGGCTGGAGAGCAGCCCTGAGGAGAAGGACTTGGGGGTGTTGGTGGGTGAGAAGCTCCACACGCCCCAACAACGTGCGCTGGAGCCCAGAAACCCCCTGCACCCTGGGCTGCATCCCCAGCAGCGTGGCCAGCAGGGCGAGGGGGGGGATTCTGCCCCTCTGCTCCGCTCTGGGGAGACACCCCCCAGTGCTGCCTCCAGCTCTGGGGCCACCAACAGCAGAAAGACATGGACCTGTTGGAGCAGGGCCAGAGGAGGCCACGGAGATGCTGGGAGGGCTGGAGCCCCTCTGCTGTGAGGACAGGCTGAGAGAGTTGGGGGGGGTTCAGCCTGGAGAAGAGAAGGCTCCGGGGAGACCTTAGAGCCCCTTCCAGTCCCTCAAGGGGCTCCAGGAAAGCTGGGGAGGGACTCTGGATCAGGGAGGGGAGCCATAGGAGGAGGGGGAAGGGTTTGACACTGACAGAGGGGAGATGGAGATGAGATGTGGGGAAGAAATTCTTTGCTGTGAGGGTGGTGAGAGCCTGGCCCAGGTTGCCCAGAGAAGCTGTGGCTGCCCCATCCCTGGAGGGGTTCAAGGCCAGGTTGGAGGGGGCTTGGAGCAACCTGGTCTGGTGGGAGGTGTCCCTGCCCAGGGCAGGGGGTGGCACTGGGTGGGCTTTAGGGTCCCTTCCAACCCGAACCATTCTGTGATTCTATGAAACACCTGAAGGTTAGGGTGCAGAGAGGATGGAACCAGGCTCTTCTCAGCAGTGCCCAGTGGCAGGACCAGAGGCTGGGGCACCGACTGAAACACAGGAGGATCCACCTGAACCTCAGGAAACACTTTTTTTACTGGTGATGGAGCACTGGTGCAGGTTGCCCAGGGAGGTTGCATGACCTCCATCCTTGGAGACAATAAAAAACTGTCTAGGGGTAGTCCTGGGCAACCTGTGCTGGAGCAGGGACATGGACCAGGTGGTCTCCAGAGGTTCCTTCCAACCTCAATCATCCTGTGGTTCTGTCAGAACCTACCTCCTGTTGAAGCTGAGCTGGGGGCTGCTCTCCCCCAGCACATGCTGGAGCTGGAGGGCTGGTGAAGGTGCCCTGGTCGGGTCAGAGTGGTCCAGCTCCGTGCTTCAGTGTGTCCGTGCCAAATAACGCAGGGCCGAGGCACAGCTTCAGCCCTTCTTCCTCCTCTTTCTCCTCCCCTGCTGGGCGAGGCCACCAGGGGGTAGGAGGAAAATGTTGTTTTTATTAAACAGAACTGAATCCACCCACTCTCGCAGCCACAGCGGGGGGACACGGCTGAGAGCTCTGGCTGGGATCACCCATGGGACACAGATGAAAGGGACACCAGCCCTCAGAGCTGCTGCTGGAGCGGTGATGACAAACCCGCTTTCGGATAGCTTGCGGAACCCTCTCGGAAGCTGATGGCCACCACGGCAGGAGGTTTCCATATCAGGATCTGGCATCCTGCTGCCTCTGGAGACGGAGAGAGCAGCCAGAGCGCCTGTGGTCCCTTGGCTGGGAGACTTCATGGCTCTTATCTGCTCTTCTCTGGGGCTAACGAGGGGGGGATGTCGTCACCTTCCTGTCCCGTTTTTGTGGCATCGACGCTCCAGCTGACAGGGGTTTATCAGCGTCCAGGCCTGACTTGAATTTTCGTGGCAAAATCCTGTTCCTGTTAGTGACGTCCATGGCTGGTGGCTGCTTCTGGGTCTGTCTGACCACAGGAAGCAGGAGGCTGCAGCAGTGTGGCAGAGGGGTAAAATGCTCTGCCCAGGGCTTGGTGGTCTCTTCTCATGCTGGAAACAGTAGATGCAACTTAAGAAGGAGCTTAATTTGGAAGCTGGTGCCCAGACCTACAGCTGGAGCATGGGGAGCCCTTTGAGAGACCCCCCCCCCCCAACAATGGTGAGGCCACCTTGATGTTTTCGTTGCTTGGGCTGCTTTAGGTCATTCCTCACGGGGTTTGACCATGGCTCTTTAATGGTCTGGTGAGACATCTCCTGAGAGAGCTCACATTCCTCCTGTTCCTCCCATGTTTTCAGCGGGAGAAGTGGGTTCGCTGCTCTGAGTTGGAGGAGAAGCTCCTTAGAAACAAATAAACAAACAAAAGTATTCCATATTCATTCCTTGGCACTTGTTTTCCCTTCCAGAGTAATAGAGGGATGCTGAAGAACCCCTTTCTCCTCTGCTGCTCTTCTCTGGATGTTCACGCACATCATATCCTAATTTTTATCCATTATTTATTCCGTGTTTTCCTCGTTACACAGGCTCTGAACTCCCAGGCATCCCTCGGGAACCGAGCCGAATGCCTTCAAGCTGCAGATGATAAGCAAACACCAAGTTACGTATAATCAATCCCTTGATGAGCTATTTACCATGTGACATTACCAAAATATTTCTGGTTGGGAACTATGTTTATCTTCGTCTGCTTTCCAAACTCCTCCCAGCCCCGAAAATCCACATCCCAGGACTCCAGACATGAGCTTTCTCTCTATGATTCCATGGTTTACACTGTGAAAATTGATTTACCTGCAGAAGGAGATGATTCGCCTGCAGAAGGCCCACGTGTCTTCTCCTTCCACTGCTTCCCATGGTTTAACGCATCAAAATGAATCGAAGGGGGAAAGGGGACAATACCAGGCCCACTGGTAATGAGCCTGGGGGTAAAGGACCAAGGATGGGGGTGAAATCGGGTGCCCAGCTTAAGTGCATCTACACTAATGCACGTAGCATGGGCAACAAACAGGAGGAGCTGGAAGCCATCGTGCAGCACGGCAGCTATGATGTAATTGCCATCACAGAAACATGGTGGGATGATAGTTGTGACTGGAATGCTGTGATGGATGGCTATAAGCTCTTCAGGAGGGATAGGCAAGGAAGGAGAGGCGGGGGTGTGGCTCTGTACGTTAGGGAGTGTTTTGATTGTATGGAGATAGATTCCAGCAATGATGAAGTTGAGTGTTTATGGGTAAAGATGAAGGGGAAGGCTAACAAGGGAGATCTGGTGCTGGGAGTCTGCTATAGACCACCCAACCAGGATGAGGAGGTAGACGAGGTATTCTATAAGCAGCTGGCTGAAGTCTCTCAGTCGCCAGCCCTTGTTCTGGTTGGGGACTTCAACCTACCGGACATCTGCTGGAAATACAACACAGCAGAGAGCAGGCAGGCTAGGAGGTTCCTTGAGTGTATGGAAGATAACTTCCTGACACAACTGGTAGGTGAGCCAACCAGGGGAGGCTCCTCGCTGGACCTACTGCTCACAAACAGAGAGGGACTGGTGCGAGATGTGGTGGTCGGAGGCCGTCTTGGGCTTAGCGACCATGAAATAGTCAAGTTTTCAATTATTAGAGAGGTAAGGAAGGGGGTTAGCAAAAATTCCACCTTGGACTTCCGGAGGGAGGACTTTAGCCTTTTCAGATCACTGGTTGGGGAGCAGAATGAAGCCCCCGTAATCCAAAGGGAGGTGGTGAGGGACCTGCTCCAACACCTAGATACAAACAAGTCTATGGGACCAGATGGGATCCACCTGAGGGTACTGCGGGAGCTGGCGGAAGTGCTTGCGGAGCTACTTCCCATCATTTACCAGCAGTCCTGGCAAACTGGGGAGGTCCCAGCCGACTGGCGCCTAGCAAATGTGATGCCCATCCACAAGAAGGGTCGGAAGGATGATCCGGGGAACTACAGGCCTGTCAGTCTGAGCTCGGTGCCTGGGAAGGTCATGGAACAGAACATCCTGAGTGCCATTATGCGGCGCATGAAGGATGCCCAGGTGATCAGGCCCAGCCAGCACGGGTTCACGAGGGGCAGGTCCTGCTTGACAAACCTGATCTCCTTCTATGACAAAGTGACCCGCTTGGTGGATGAGGGAAAGGCTGTGGATGTTGTTTACCTGGAATTTAGTAAGGCCTTTGATACAGTCTCCCACAGTATCCTCCTGGAGAAACTGGCTGCCCATGGCTTGGGTGGGAGTACCCTCCACTGGGTTAAAAACTGGCTGGAGGGCCAGGCCCAGAGAGTGGTGGTGAATGGAGTTAAATCCAGTCGGCGTCCAGTCACGAGTGGTGTCCCCCAGGGCTCGGTACTGGGACCCGTTCTCTTTAACATCTTTATCAATGATCTGGACGAGGGGATTGAGTGCACCCTCAGTAAGTTCGCAGACGACACTAAGTTGGGTGGCAGCGTTGACCTGCTGGAGGGTAGAAAGGCTTTGCAGAGGGATCTGGACAGGTTGGATCGATGGGCTGAGACCAACGGGATGAGATTCAACAAGGCGAAGTGCTGGGTCCTCCACTTGGGTCACAACAACCCCAGGCAGCGCTACAGGCTGGGGGCAGAGTGGCTGGAGAGCTGCCTGGCAGAAAAGGACCTGGGGGTGTTGGTGGACAGCCAGCTGAACATGAGCCAGCAGTGTGCCCAGGTGGCCAAGAAGGCCAACAGCATCCTGGCCTGTATCAGGAACAGCGTGGCGAGTAGGACTCGAGAGGTGATCGTTCCCCTGTACTTGGCACTGGTGAGGCCCCACCTCGAGTACTGTGTCCAGTTTTGGCCCCCCTACCACAAAAAAGACATCGAGGTGCTGGAGCAGGTCCAGAGAAGAGCAACAAGGCTGGTGAGGGGTCTGGAGCACAAGTCTTATGAGGAGAGGCTGAGGGAACTGGGGTTGTTCAGCCTGGAGAAAAGGAGGCTGAGGGGAGACCTTATTGCTCTCTACAACTCCCTGAAAGGAGGGTGTAGAGAGGCGGGGGTCGGTCTCTTCTCCCAAGTCACGGGCAACAGGACTAGAGGAAACGGCCTCAAGTTGCGCCAGGGGAGGTTCAGGCTGGATATTAGGAAAAATTTTTTCACTGAAAGGGTTATCAGCCATTGGAATGGGCTGCCCAGGGAGGTGGTTGAGGCACCATCCCTGGAGGTGTTCAAAAGACAGGTTGACGTGGTGCTGGGAGACATGGTTTAGTGATGGTGTTGCATTTTGTTGTTTTGTGGGTGTTTATTTTTGTCAGTTAGGTTGATGGTTGGACAAGATGATCTTGAAGGTCCCTTCCAACCTAGAAGGTTCTGTGATTCTGTAAAATGTGCGCTTGAGAAAAAAATGGGCTAAATGGAGAGTGAAGTTAAACCTGGAACTCATTACAGCCACCGAGAAATCCAGCAGCACCGAAAATAGAAATCCAATCTCAGCACCTCGGAGACAAAGAAATTAAGATCTTGATCCTTCCATCAGGAAAGACCCTTGGGTTGACCTTCACTTCGGCCGCACAAGTTCAGAGAAGGTCTTCCAAGCAGAAATCCTCCACTGAGGCGGAGAGGAAGAGCGATGCCCTTGGGGAACCTTGAGAAATGGTTCCCTCCCTGTCTCAGGTACCCCCATGTCCAGCTCCACGGAGGTACGTGAGGTGGGGTCCAAGTACCCCCCAGCTCCTGGAGATTAACCCTTCAGCGACAAGTTATCATGATAATCTTGGGTTTATTTTGGGTTGGACAATCTAGGTCTAGAAATGCTTTTTTGGGTGAGGATATATTGCCTGCGTAGCTCTAGCATCCAGAAATACTATTTTTTTGTGGACCTGCAAGTTCAAGTGAAAAAAAACCCAGCAGAGCACAATGTCCTGCTTGAGCATTTTCCAGTAAATTAAAATTAATTAAGAAAACAAACCTAAGTCTGAAGTCAACCTTAATGTAAAAAAAAAATAAAAAAATTAAAAAAAATATATAAATTAGCCCTGAGCACATATTGAAGATGATTATTTGAACACGTCATTTCTAGAATGCTTTTTTTAAGGACGATTATAGCAGGGAGTGAACAGCCACCACGTAATCTGAATTGTCAGATAAAAGCCCTCACGTGTCGCAAGTCAAGCACCAGAAAAGTGGTGAACGCAGAGAAGACAACAAGAGTACAAGGTCTTGGTAGCAACAGATGAAAGGCAGCTAAATGAAAACGGAAGCTGTAGGTGATGAAGGACCATCAGTAACACCCGAGTTGTGATGCGCCCAACTCCCAGCAAAGCTCCCCGAGGAAAGCGGGGTGTCCTCACCTCCCAAAGGGGATGGCCAGGTCCTGGCCAGGCTCGGGGAGGAGGTCGGGAGGCTCTTTGTGGTCACTGGAGCTCAAGAACCATCACCCCAAGGTGCAGCGCCCAGGATGGGTTGTGCAGGGCTGGTCCAAGAGAAGAGCAGGGTCCAACCAAGGGTCCACAGATGCTCTGGTTGGTCTGCCACCTCCAGAGGCATCTCAGTCTGTGGGGCTGAGATGAGGGGTGAGCAGGATGCTCCCCCACCTCATCCTCCTGGTACCGCTGGTGCAAGGACTACCATGTCCACCCCGCACCAAGGACCTCCGGCATTGAAAACCAGGAGGTCCAACACAAACCCCAGGGCTGAGGTCCCTCTTTGCAGCTCAGTGCCATGTCTGCGGGGATCAGCCCAACCCCAAATCTTTCGTGAAACATCTCCCTGTGCACAAAGGGCCACAAACCCTGTCCTTCCTGGTGCACAGCCCCCATTTCATGCCCAGGTTTCATGGCCTTTATCCCACCATTGCAGCCCTTGCCGTGGCCAGGAGATGGTACCATTGGCCTCGTCCCTGCTTCTCCTGGGGAGGGAGGGCCACAGCTGTCCCTTGTCAACCCCATCCTGCCCAGCCCTGCCTGCTGCTCTGATCACACTTGCCCTTGACATGGGACATCCCACCCCAAGTCAGGAGGGACCTAGTGGGACCATTGAGATCTGGCCTCTCCCAGAAGGCAGTGTGGGACCTGTCCTACCACCACCGGCTCGGACCTCACTGGGTCTCCTGGGTTGGGATCTCCGCTCCTGCCCTTCACTCCCAGGCTGGCTTCCCAAGCCTGGAGCTTCCTATTAGGGAAGGTCCTTGAACCATTTTCCAGCTGTGGTCAGGAAGGTGTTGCCAACAGGAATGTGGGTGCTGTGACAGCTCCCAGGTTTCACCCCGGCATGTGGGCAGGATGCTCATGGTGGGGTCCAGACCTTGGGGTCCCCACAGACCCCCTGCCCCATAGCACAGCCTGTCCCAGTATGGACAGCTTTGGTGAAAGCCCTGGTCCACACACATGGTCCTGGTGACATCTGCCCTCCTGGACCCACCTCTGGGACAGTGTTGGGGCGGCCATCCCCGTCCCTGCAGAGGGTCACAAACCAGGAATGGGGAATGAAATGCAAAATATTTAATGAACTGCTGAAATATTTAATGAAACGAAGAGATTTCAGCTGCAAAATTGAGCTTTGGAAAATCAGAACGAACCCAAATGTGGGTGACCCCGATTTCGGTGCCGCCGAGCTGCCGGCAGCTTCTCTCCCACCTCCCAAAAGCCCTGGAGATGATGGGGAGGACACGGCATCGCGCCAAGGGCAGCTCAGGAGTTGGTGGCAGCCACCTGGTGCATCCCCCGGCTGGGATTTGGGGTTTGCGGAGGGCGGGAGAGGGTGGCAGAACAGGTCCGGCGCGTTCCCCCGGTCCCTGCGGTGCCGAGTGCCCTGCCCCGGCACCTCGGCAGGTCCTGCCGAACAGGAGGTGCCGCGAGGAGCCGGACGGACGCGGTAACACCAGCTTCTGGCCCCGGGGCTGTGCCGGGGGCGGGGGGGGGAGTGCTGGACCACGGCGGATCCCAGGGGTCCCATCTGGATCCATCCTCCACCCATCCCTCAGCAGGTCTCTCCTTGAACCTTCAATCTTGGCAAATCTCACCAAATCTCATTAAATCTCATCGAATCTCGCCAAATCTTGGCAGGTGGCATAATATCTCACCAGATCTCAGTAAATCTCGCCAAATCTCAGCAGATCTCTCCGGATCTCGTCAAATCTCGCCAAATCTCGTCAGATCTGAGTAAATCTCCTCAAATCTCACCAAGTCTCACCAGATCTGAGTAAATCCCATCAAATCTCGCCAAATCTGGGCAGATCACATAAAATCTCACCAAATCTCAATAATTCTCGTCAAATCTTGCCAAATCTCATCGAATCTCGCCAAATCTTGGCAGGTCGCATAATATCTCACCAGATCTCAGTAAATCTCGCCAAATCTCAGCAGATCTCTCCGGATCTCGTCAAATCTCGCCAAATCTCGTCAGATCTGAGTAAATCTCATCAAATCTCGCCAAATCTGGGCAGATCACATAAAATCTCACCAGATCTCAATAATTCTCGCCAAATCTCGTCACATCTGAGTAAATCTCCTCAAATCTCACCAAATCTCACCAAATCTGAGTAAATCTCATCAAATCTCGCCAAATCTTGGCAGATCGCATAAAATCTCACCAAATCTCGGCAGATCGCATAAAATCTCACCAAATCTCAATAATTCTTGCCAAATCTCGTCAGATCTGAGTAAATCTCCTCAAATCTCACCAAATCTCAGCAGACCGAAGTGCTTCCCGTCCTGGCAGCGGTTCGGAGCTCTGGTTACGGCAGGAGCCATGGGGTGGATGCGTCGGTCCTTGCCCCACGCGGGCAGGGACCAGGCAGGAGCTGCGTGTTGACGGGGTGGAAGTGGCTGCCGCGTCCCCAGCCACGCGGGGGGGCCGTTCTGCCAAAGGGGGGGTGGTGGGGGTGGCGGTGCTGGGGTCCCCTGGGAGAGCCGATGGGGAGCGCCGATGCCAACGCTGGCTCCGGCCCCGCGTGCCCCCTGCCCGTGGCACCCTTGGGAGAGGCGGTTCCGCTCATCTGGCTTTATCCCAGCCCGGCCGCAAAGCAGGAGCGTCCTGGGCCATCAGGGTCTGTCCCTCCCCATCGTGGCACTGGGTGCGTGTCCCCACCCAAGGTCACCCCCAGACCCGGTGTCACACACTCTGGAGGTCCCCTGCCCAGGCATGCCATGAGTTTGCTCAGCCTCAGCACTCCCTCCTGCGGTGGCCGAGGCGGGGAGGGGGGGGGGGAAAGGGGAGGGAGCCCAACACCCCCCGGCTGCCCCCCTCGCTCCCATCTGCCCCTTGAGAGAATGAAATGAGACAACAGAATAAAATTGATAGGTAAATAAAGGTAAAGAAGTAGTAAAAGAAAATAAATAAGATTAAAAAAAATGAAAGGAAAATAAAATAATAAAATAAAAATCAAATACAATAAAATATAAGTGAATAATGGATAAGATAAAAAAGTAAAATAAAGAAAGAAAATAAAATATAAGTAAATAATAGATGAGATATAGAAAGTAAAATAAAGTAAGAAAATAAAAGAAAAATAATAAAAATTGAAATTAAAAAGAGAAAGAACTAACTAAATAAAATAATAAACTCAAAATTAAAACTAATAAAATTTTAAAAACCCTCCAAATGAAATGAAAATGCAAATTTTAAATAAGTAATTAAATAAAACGAAAGTAAATTAAAATAAAATAAGGCAGGATAAAGTAAAATAAAGTAAAATGAAAAGGATTAATAAAATAAAATAAGATTAAAAAATAAAATGAAATAAGATTAAAAAAAAATAAAATAAAATAAAATAAAATAAAATTAAAATAAAATAATATAAAATAAAATAAAATAAAATAAAATAAAATAAAATAAAATTGAAATGAAATGAAATGAAATGAAATACGCTACGCTAAGGTAGGGCACACGGCCCCCCCGCGGCGGGGGCGGCAGGTGCCGGGGCCCCTCCCGCTGCCGGAGCCCGGCCCGCCGGGGCGGGGGGGGGGCGGGGGGGGGGCGGTGTTCACGCCGCGATAACGCCCCGGCCAAGTTGCGAGCGCCGAAGAGCGGCGGCAGCGCGGGAGGGGAAGGACCCGATCCGGCCCCCCCCCCCTCCCCACCTCAGACCCGACCCCGGACCCAGCCGCTCCGACCCCCCCCCCCTTCCCCGCTCCCCGCCATGGGCAACGCGGCCGCGGGCATGGAGGGGGGGGCCGCGGGGCGGGAGAACCGCGACAACCGGCTGCCGGTGCCCCCCCCCCAGCGCCGCCGCCGCCGCCGCCCCGCCGCCCGCCCGGCAGCCCATGCCCGCCGCCGCCGAGCTGGAGGAGCGCTTCGGCCGCGTCCTGGTGAGTGGGGGGAGCGGGGGGTGCGGGGGGGGGGGTGTCGGAGGGATGCAGGGGTGCGGGGGGGGGGCACCTTGCTTCGGGAGGTGGCTCCGGAACCCTGCCCGGGCTTTTCGTTAGCGTTAGTGGTATCATCATTATTATAATCTTACTATTTTATTTATTACATCATTTTATTGTATGGTTATATTTATTATTTTATTTTATTTTTAGGTTTATTATTTCATTATTTCAGTTATTATTTTATTTTAGTATATCATTTTATTTACTATTTTAGTATATCATTTCATTTTATTATTATTTCATTATTTTTCTTAATACTACTAATTCTTCCGCTCCCATCCCGTTACTCACGGGGGGGGGGGGTGCCCGACCCTCCCACCCCCCCCCCCCCCGGTGCTTCCTCCCCGATGCTCTCCTGGGGGTCTGGGGGGGGACACCCATCCCTAAACTGTGGGGGTGACCCCGGCTCCTGGGGACACTGGGCCGTGGCGGGAGCCGTGCTGCAGGCAGCCGGTGCTGCGGATGTCCTCCTCCTCCTCCTCCTCCTCCTCCTCATCCTCATCCTCCCTGGTGCCGTTCTCCCTCGGGAATCCCACCCCCCCCCCGGCATCGCTCCCGGCCTGCCCGGGGTGAGCAGCGGGCGATGCCGGAGCTGCGTTCCCATGGGATGGCAGCTCCCCGAAAACCCCGGCAGCTGCGGGAGATCCGCTCCCGCTCCGCCGTCCTTGAGCGCGGCCGGCCGGCCGTGACCTTCACCGTCCCACCACGGGGGCCGGGGGACGCGCTCCATCCCGCATCCGTGCCCTCCCCGAAAACGCTTCCCGATGGAGGGTCGGGGGGAAAATAAAATAATTCCCGCTTTAATCCCGTGCTCCCCTGGTGGGAGAGGGAGCCTGTGCCGAGCCCGTAAAGCTCCGGCACGCCGGGATCTGCTCGGTGGGATCCACCAGCCCAGCCCCGAGCGCAAATTATTGGGAAGCGTTTTAATCTCCTGGCATTCCTAAGGAGGAATATTCGGGGACGGCCATCGCCGCTGCCGGCAGCATCAGCTCGGCGTGGCCGTGGGGGGACGATGGCGAAGGGCTTGGCGAGGCGGGGTCCCCCCAAATCCCCGCAGGTGGGGCGGGCTTTGCCGTGGGACGCCCGTGGCCGGGGGGGGGCGTAGGGGGCTGAGCGGGGTGGCGGGTGCCCCCGTGGCGGTGGCAGGAGGGGACGGGTGGCCGGGGAGCTCGGGGTGCTTCCGCTGCCGCTGCTGCGAGGCCTCAGGAAACGGCGCTTTCCGCCTGGTTGGGTGGCGGCAGGTCGGACACCCCACGCTGCAAAATGATCGGAAAAAGGGGAAAATGGTGCTCCAGGCCTTCGTTGCCACCCGGGGCCACCTCCATCCCCAGGGAATAGCCCTTTCTCGGGAGCCGGAGGGAGCCGGGGGCACCCAGGGGGCTGGGTTTGGGTCAGACGGGAACCGGGCATCTTGTGAAATCGTCTGTCCCAATCTCGCTTCCTCCTTTCGCAGGTTCCCTTCCCCCTTGTCACGGCCAGGGGGGCAGCGGGACCCCCACGGGGACAGGGATGGGGACAGGGACGGGGAGTCCCTCCACCCTCACCCACCCCAATCCGCGTTCCTTGACTCGGGGTTCAATTTTTCCACTTCCCGAGATCAGTGGTGGAGCAGGAGGTGATGGGTTGGGAATCTCCTGGTGGGGCGTGATCCAGATCCAGCACGTTGCCATGGCTACGGGGATGCTGTGAGAGCACGTCGGGCCACACCAGTTCAGGGCTGGATATCCCAAACTGGGAGAGCTGATGTGGCAAAGCCTGGTAGAGAAGCCGATGGTGGAGCCTGTGGGATCCAAACTGCCACCGGGAAGGGGCTGGATAAACCCATCACATGCCAAAAAATGGGGGATTTAGGTTTAATTCCCCCAAAGTTGGCTTCTTCCCAGCTAGGGCGCCGTGGCAGATGCCGCTTTGGCAGGGCCGCGGGTGGGTTGTCCCAATGCCAAGCGGTTCGGGATGTGCCGAGGTGGCTTTTTGGGATGGAGCGGAGGAAGGGGAGCACCTCTGGGGCTGGGATGGGGATGCTCGGATGCTCCCGCTCGGAGGAGCTGGGATTTTTTTTTTTTTTTTCCCCCTTTGCATGTCAGGAGGGAGCAACCGGGAATACAGACATGAACTTGGGGATCCAGGGTGTGGTGGAGGTGAAGCTGGGAGGGTTCTGCTGGATCTGGGGACGGTGGCCGGTGGGGCCGGTGGCCGGTGGCTGCTCCGTCCGGGAGGTTTTGCTGGCAGGGGCTTTGCAGCCGCTTCTGCCGGGGCCTGGAGGAGAGAGCGGCAAACGTCACTGCTGCAGATGTTTGCAGATGTTTGCAGATGTGCTGTTGGCCCCGGCGGTGGGACCGGTCACCAGCGAGCCCCGGTGTTGGCCTTGGCTCAACTGGGAAAGAAAACGGATGCCCAGCTTTCTGCTGGATTCATCCCCGGGCCGGTCCCGGCACAGTCGCCAGGTCCATCTGGGTGTCACGGGGGGCGCGGTGGGGTGTCCCCACGGGGAACACGTGCCCTGGATAGGAAGGGAAGCGGCCTGTGAGCTGGATCCAGCCCTGGCTGTATGAGGAGAGCATCCCGGCGCAGGGATGTGTTCCGCCTGGGTGACTGGATCAGGCCCTGGCTGAATGAGGAGGGTGTGCTGGTGCATGGCTGGATCAGACCCCTCACGTGGCTGGATCGGCCCCCCCATGCCTGGATCTGTCCCTGGGTGCTGGCTCAGAAGAGCATCCTGGCACAGGGATGGCCCTGGATGCCCAGATCCATCCCTGGATGCCCAGACCCATCCCTGGATGCTGGCTTGGGAGGGCATCCCAGTGCAGGGATCCCCCTCAGATGCCTGGATCCGTCCCTGGATGCTGACTCGGGAGGGCATCCCGGCGCAGGGATCCCCTCAGATGCCTGGATCCGTCCCTGGATGCTGGCTCGGGAGGGCATCCTGGCACAGGGATGCCCCTCAGATGCCTGGATCTGTCCCTGGATGCTGGCTCGGGAGAGCATCCTGGCACAGGGATTGCCCCATGTGCCATGCAGGGAGGGCAGGCAGCTGGCAGGGACGTGGACGCGGTGGCTGGATCAGGCTCGTCTCCCCCAGCCTGTGCCATGAGCAGCTTCTGCTTGTTCCTAAAATAGAGCCGGGAGCAGCAGGCGGTTGTGGCCGCCCATCCCTTAGCCTGCTCCTCACCACCCTCACGGCAGGATCTGGCCATTAAGCAGGGACATGTCTGCTCTTCCACCGACCTGTCCCTGCCTGGCACCTGGCGGGTTTGGGACCCGGCCGGATCCAGGGACTCGCTTGCCGGTCCTGGGAGCATCACCCAGCTGGTTGGGAGAGCACTGGGTGGGCCTGATCCCAGTGGGTCCCCGGTGCTGAGCCTCGAGGAGAGGCTGGAGGACGGATGTGGTAGCAGTTGGGGTCACTGGAGGGGACACCACTGGGGGGCTGGCACTGCAGGGCTGGGCATGGCCTGAACCCCCTCGGGTTGGAGCATCGTGCTCCGCGGCCACGAGGGATGGAGCACCCAGGATTGGTGTGGTCCATGGGCCACCAGCCTGGGCACCAGGTGACATTAGTCCTCGTGGCCAGCTGGTCGGTGGAAACCCCTAAACCGCCATCTCGGGGCTGCTCCAACCCCTTCCCTGCGGCGGGCAGGGCTGGTACCCGATGTCTGGACCGGGATGCTCTCCTGTGCCACGTGCCATGGAGGCTTCCCATCCCCGCTCCCTGGATGCGCGTCCCCCACGTGCCCCAGAAAGGATGCTCCCTGGGCTCAGCCTGGTTTTCACTCCAACCCGTCGGTGTTTGTGCAGAGCAAACGCTTCCGTAAAGGAGCCTTTGAATGTGTTTTTTTTTTTGGGCTGGGGTTTGGTGCAGAGCCCGGCTCCGCTCGCGTGCGGAACAAAAAGAAGGTGTCTGACGCCCAAAATAACTCCGTCCCCTCCCATCGGCAGCCCCGACGCCGCGGGTGTTGCGATACCGAAAGGTCTTCTCGTACCGGAAAGTGATGTAGGTGCTGCTTTGCCTCCCCCCAGCCTTGGTTTTAGGTGCAGGGGAAAGCTTGGCTCAGCCCCCCGGACGGTGTGGGCTGAGATGGGGGGGGGGTCCCAGCCGGCCGGGGAGGGGTGGGGTGGCACCGTGGGCTCCGTGACACCTCGTATCCCAGTAGGGGTTGGCGGAGGACGTTTGGTGGCATCTGATCAGTAACGCTGTGACGCTGGGGGGGAGGGTGGGGAAGCCCCATGTTGGGGTGGGATGAGGTGCTGGGTGATGGGAGGTGGGGTGTGGCTGCCGGCGGTAAGTCCCCGTGGCCGCTCCATCCTTGCCCCCCAAGGAGGAGGAAGACCAAGTCCTTCCTCTGCCACCTCTGGGGTGCTCGGCTCCTGCCCTGCCCCACACCTCCTGCCCTGCCCCACACCTCCTGCCCTGCCCCACACTGGTCCCCCCCTCCCTGGCAGGAAACGAGAACCGGTTTCTTCGCTCTGCCGGCTGATGCCGGGGACCACAACGGAGCCACTTCCTCCCCCCTGGCACCACGTGCCCACGTGGGACTGTAGCGGGACGTGGCCACCACCCAGTTTGTACCCGAACCATGCCACATCCTGCCACCCGGCCCAGCCCTGCTTGCGAGGACGGGACCGCGGGGCTCGGTGTGAGAGCCACCTCCATAGGGACAGCCCCAGCATCCCCCAGTCCCTCCTGCATCCTCGTGGCAGCGACCCCATGGGAGGTCCTGTCCCACCAGTGATGGTTGGCTCTGGTTTTGCAAGGTCCTACACACAGCCACTGGAAGAGGTGGTCCATGTGGTGGGTGCCACCGTCCCCTCTCTGCTGAGGAGACCCAGCAGTGTCCCACGGGTGCTGCCGGAGCCCCGGGTGGGGTGTTTGGGTGCATGGTCCCTCTTGGTACAGCCCCGTCCCTTGGTCTGACCCTCCTGGAGGGTCTCATCCATCCCAAGTATGGCACTTCGGAGACCACGAGGATGGGCCTTTCCAGCACAGGGGACATCTGGGTGCTGTTGCCACCTTGCCCATGCCGGGACCCACCTGGCAGCTTCAGTGCAGCCCCAGCAGCTTCGCACCAAGGCTATTTCTGACCCCGCAGCCTAATTTTACCCTCCCTGCCCAGCTCTCCGTGCGAGCCGTCCCCTGGCCACATCCAGGCGAGCGCCGGCTCCTCTCCGCCCACGTCCCCTTGGTTTTGGCTTCTTACGAAAGCAGCTCGGCAGGTCCCTGGTGGAGGCGGGCGGTGAGGTTTCCGCTCCCGTCTGCCACCGTGGCACCTCTCCTCTTGGACCTGCTCTTCTGTGGGCAACCAAACCCCTGTGAGATGCCTTTTCCTCAAGGATGTGGGTGGCCCAGGGGAGCATGCACCCCACATCCCCATCCTCAGTGTCTGGGGCCCCCAAAAATGGAGGTTAAGGGTGACTTGGGGCTGTGCGTCACCTCCCTGTGCCATTGTGCCAGCTTGCCCAGGCTCTCTGGGCCAGCAGCTGCCTCAGCTTCTGCTTTTACCTGGGGGCCAGACCACCAAGAAATGGGTCTTTTGGGCAATTAAATGGGCTGAGCTCCCAGAGTGACCCAAGCCATGGTGACCCATTAAAGGCTCTGCTGGTCACCCCATGGTGGCCCTTGGGGACCTGCTGTGTCCTCGAGCACCCCAGAGGCAGGAGCTGCACCCGGGGCCCCCTGGAGCCCCTGGCCGTGGTGTGGAGCGGTTTTGGCAGCCGCCTCGTGCCGTTCGGGGAGCGGAAACCACGTCACGTCCTGCCGGGGCGGCCCTGGGGGGGCGGCGGGGGCCCCTGTTGTGCAACAGTGGCACAGAGGGATGTGGTGACACACCAGACCCTGCCCTGACATAATGTCTGTAAAGAAACACTGATTTCACCCGCTGGGCTTGTCACGCACCCGCGGTGGGGAGACTCGGAGGTGACTGTCACCCTCGAGCAGGGCCCAGACTCTTGGGTTCCTCAGTTGTGTCACCAGCCCGTGTCCCCGTCCCTCACCCCAAGTAGCTCTGCCAGGACTGGGCTGGCTGAGGCCGGGAGCATTATGCACTCATGACATGGATGGATGGGTCCAGTTTTGCCTCCTGTCCCCCCACTAACACCCCCTGCCCTACGCCTTGGAGACCTCCAGGTGGGGACATTGCTGATGGGTCCATGGCTGGTGGGAAGCTGACATGGTGGTGTCCCCATCTTCCCACTGGTGTCCCCATCCTCCCACTGCTGAGCAAGGACACCCAGTGCTGGGCGAGCCGTGGGTGCCACAGCCCCGGGGGGTGTTTTTAGGGGTGGCTCCCCCAGCCCTAACACCCATCACCCCACAGAACTCCATGAACCTGCCCCCAGACAAGATGAAGCTTCTCAATCAGTACGACAACGAGAAGAAGTGGGAGCTCATCTGTGACCAGGTGAGGTCCGGGCATCACGGCATCCCCGTGCCATGTGTCCCCAAGTGCCACTCTCTGTGCGGGCATCAATGTTTTGAGTGCCAGCATCCATCTCCGTTAGCGAGACGGCGCCTTATTAACCTGATTAAACATTGATGCTTGATCATGTGCAGCATGGGAGGGGGGGTGGGACACGGTGGCTACCACGGGGACAGTGGCACGTCCCCGAGCCGCGGGTGAGTGGCCCAGTTTCAGCCTCTCTCCGGGGCTCGTAGGAGCGTTTCCAGGTGAAAAACCCACCGTCCGCCTACATCCAGAAGCTGAAGAGCTACTTGGACACGGGTGGCGTAAGCAGGAAGGTGAGGGCTCCCCCTTCCACCCCTTGTCCCCATCCCAGGTGGGGTGCGGGGACGGTGCCAACGGCTCTCCCCGTCCCACAGTTCAAGAGGCGAGTGCAGGAGTCGACACAGGTGCTCCGGGAGCTGGAGATTTCCTTGAGGACCAACTACATCGGGTAAGGAAGGGGGACCAGGGGGTGTCCTCGTTGTCACCCGGCCGCTGCTGCTGGGACAGGGACTGGCTGTGGGGTGACAGTGGGATGTGGAGGCTGGTGACCTCATCCTGGCCCTCTGGGGTGGCTCTGAGGGCTGTGCCATGGGTGCTGTAGGACCCCATTTTGGCTCTGATAGGTGGGTGCCACCCTGGTCCCCCCCAGGTGCCAGGATGGATCCTGGCCCCCATCCTGGGTGTCCCGGGCCCTCGTGGTGTGGTGGGCGCTGAGCCCTGGGTGCCCATGGTCCCACCACCCAGGGCTGGGCTGTCCCATCCTGGTGGCAGTGGAGCCTTTGGACAGTGTCACCCGTGCATCAGGACCGGGGGTCACCATGACACCCACCTGCCTCAGAGATGCCAGCTCATGCTGCCACCTCGTGTCCCCAGTGTGTCCCACCCTCGCTGGGGACCTCTGGCCTGGGGGTGGCTCTGCAGGGGGGGCAGTCGGGAGGATGAGGAGGGCTGGGGGAGCCCACTAACCCCCTGCACCCCCCCAGCTGGGTCCAGGAGTTCCTTAACGAGGAGAACAAGGGGCTGGACGTGCTGCTGGAGTATCTCGCCTTCGCCCAGTGCTCTGTCGCGTACGTCCCCACCGGATCCCCCTTCCCTGAGGTGCTCTGTCCCCGGGGCGGGGATCAGCCTCCCCTGGGGCTCTGAGGGGCTGGGGGGGGGTCCCTGGGGGTGCTCTACCCCATCACCAGAGTGATGGAGCTAAGGATGCTCCATGGCTGGGGTGGAGCAGAGCATCCCCAACGCCTCCGTGCTCACATCCCCAGCCCTGGGCAACCCAGGGGGAGGTCCCTGCCCATGTCGGGGTGCCACATCATCTCACCCGTCCCTGTGTCCCCATGGGCCACCAGGTACGACATGGAGAGCGCCGAGAACGGCAGCCCGGGCTCCGACAAGGGCAAGGCCCTGGAGCGCTCGCTGGAGGACCTGAACAAAAGCACCTCCTCGTCCCCCACCCAGGGCACCTCCAAAGTGCGGCACCTCACCGTCAGGTAACGCGCGGTCCCGTGTCCCCCCCAGGTCCCCGTGCCGTGTCCCCCCGCTCTCTGCCTCGCTGCACCCCCAGCCGCGCCGTGCTCGGAGAGGGGCTTGGTGGGGAGACGCAGGCCTGCTCCTAAAAATGGGTCCCCAGTGTTGTTTTTTTTGGGGGGGGGGGGGGGGCGGGACGGGGACAAAGCCACGTCCCCGTGTGTGTGCGCAAGGGATAAACCCTGCCTGGAGCTGGGCTGCATCCATTCCCCCAGCCCGGCACCGCAGCCGCTGTGGGACACTGGGAATAACCCATGAATAAGCAGAAATTGGAGATATTTGAGATTCTGGGGGAGAAAATCGCACACACACCCCCCTTGGGTGGAGGAACGGGCCTGCGCCCCCCCTGTAGCCGGTCCCGGTGGCCGGTGGCTCTCGCTTGGTGCCGCTCGCCCCCGCAGCCCCTTCTAACCCCGCTCTTCTCTTGCACGCTGCCGGGGGACGCGCTGACGGTAGGTGACGGGGACAGGGTGCTGGCGGGACAGGGAGACCCCGGCGGGACCCCGCTGCCGGTCACCGGCGTTGGGGATAGTGCCTGCGGGACCTCCCAGGCGGGTGGGGGGGGTCCCAGGGGTCACCCCACTGCAGTCACCCCAGGAGCCGTAACGTGGCACCTCGGGGACCGCGGGGGTCCCTCGCCGCCTGCCAGCAGCTCCGGAGGAGCCGAGGTGTGTCCCCCCTAACCCCAAGGGACAGGTCAGGAGTGACGTGGCACCTGCAGGGGGGGGTCCAAGCCGGGGTGTCCCAGGGGCCACGCGGGAGCCCCGTTTCTCCCTCCTGTCCTGCAGGCTCTAACGCGCCTCCAGCTGCTGCCTCTCGAACCAGCACATCCACACCCTCCTCCGCCACGTCCACCCCAGCGTCCCCTGCAGCGCCCCGGGCAGCGATGGGGACAGTTGCCCCAGGTCACCCGGCAGCTCCTACTCGCCCCGGTGAGCCTCCGAGACCACCCGTGCGCACAAGGGGCCCCCCCGACCTCCATCCCACCACCCCCCCGCCATCACCCCATCAACCCAAGGGCTTGTAGATGGGCACGGACATGGGGTCTCTCCTGTGGGTCCCCTGCTGTCCCCTTGCCCCTGCTGCCACCCACCCATGCGCTGCCACCTCCCTGCTTGCGCTGCGTCCCCCCTGGCCATCCCCTCGGACCCTCGCTCAGCCACCCTCTTGCCCGCCTAGGCTGAACCCCTCGCACAGCAGGAAGACGCTGAGGAACTCCCGTCTCGTCAGCCAGAAGGACGATGTCCACGTCTGCATCATGTGTCTCCGTGCCATCATGAACTACCAGGTGGGAGAGGGCAGCATTCTCCCCGGAGCTGCGGGTCCCCAAAAGTCTCCAGCCCCTCTGGTGCCATCTTTGGGGTCGGAGTTTGGGATGGGACCTGTTCTCCAACTGCTTGATCTGAGATGGCCTCGCTCAACCTCATGTCTGGTGGGGACGTGGCACGGGGACGTCCCAGAGCATCCTCGGGGTGGGGACAGGAGGACACATGACCCCATTAATGCTCCTTTTCTCCCCAAGTCTGGCTTCAGCCTGGTGATGAACCACCCAGCCTGTGTCAACGAGATCACCCTGAGCCTCAACAACAAGAACGCCAGGTAGGACCCGTCCCCTGTCCCCCGTGCCCCTGTCCCCTTGCCTACCCCGCGGCTCCAACCCCCTCACACCCCGTGTCTCCGCAGGACCAAGGCACTGGTGCTGGAGCTGCTGGCTGCCGTCTGCCTGGTCCGAGGTGGCCACGACATCATCCTGGCTGCCTTTGACAACTTCAAGGAGGTGAGTCCCCAGCAGGGGTGCACGGTCCTCATGCTGACACCTGGGCTCTGGCTGGGTTCGTGCCTCAGTTTCCCTGTATATGGCAGAGCCCTGCATCATCGGGGGGTCCTCCATCCTGAAAATGTCTATCCCATGACTCGCTTGGGGATGCTCCAGCCATTGGGCTTGATGTCCCCATACCAGCATGTGTCCCCAGGGCCATGTCCCAACTGGACCAGGTGCTAGGCAGGGCTGGGATGGTGTCACCGGCGGGTGCCTCCCACCATGCCACCCCTTGGGTGCTCACCCTGACCCTCAGCCCCCTGCTCCCACCCCAGGTCTGCGGGGAGAAGAACCGCTTCGAGAAGCTGATGGAGTATTTCCGGAACGAGGACACCAACATCGACTTCATGGTGAGCAGCTGGTGGGGCTGGTGCTGTGCTGTCCCCAGGGCATTGTGTCCCCAAGAGCTGCTGAGCCACCATGCTGTCCTGGAGGTGCCATGTCCCAAGGGCTACCAAGCCATTGTGCTGGCCCCAATAAGTTGTGTCCCAAAGAGCTGCTGGTCCATCCCCAAGGTGTTGTGTCTCAAGGGTTGTTAAGCCACTGTGTTGTCCCCAGGGCACTGTGTTCCCAAGCGCTGCTGATCCCCCATGCTGTCCCCCAAACCATCCTGTCCCCAAGGGTTGCTGAGCCACCACACTGTCCCCAGGGTATCACGTCCCCAAGGGCTGCTGAGCAGCTGGTCCTTCCCCAGGTCCCTGTGTCCCCAGGGCTGTGAAACCACCATGCGTTCCCCAGGGCCACTGTGTCCCCGAGGGTCACCAATCCACTGTGCAGTCCCCGGGGCACCGTGTTCCCCAAGGACTACCAGGCCACCGTGCCGTGCTGGTGGCCTCACTGAGCCTGTGCCTGTCCCGCAGGTGGCCTGCATGCAGTTCATCAACATCGTGGTGCACTCGGTGGAGAACATGAACTTCCGTGTCTTCCTGCAGTACGAGTTCACCCACCTGGGGCTGGACCAGTACCTGGAGGTGGGTGATGGGTGGGTGCTGAGCCCCTGGTGCCACCCTAGAGGTGGGACCACCGGCCGTGACGGTGCCACCGGCTGTCCCATGGCAGAGCCTCCGTCTCACCGAGAGCGACAAGCTGCAGGTACAGATCCAAGCCTACCTGGACAACGTCTTCGACGTGGGGGCCATGCTGGAGGACTCGGAGACAAAGACAGCCGTGCTGGAGCACATGGAGGAGCTGCAGGAGCACGTCAGCCAGGTGGGACGTGGGCGCGTGGGCAGGAGCTGCTGACGCAAGCCCCGAGGGAGGGATGGGGACGGGGCTGAGCCGACGTCGCCTCGTCCCCTGCAGTTGACGGAGAAGCTGCAGGATGCGGAGAACGACTCCATGGCCAAGATAGCGGAGCTGGAGAAGCAGCTGAGCCAGGCGCGGCGGGAGCTGGAGGCCCTGCGGGTGAGCACCCATGGGTGCTGTGGCGTTGTGGGAAGGGACGGGTGCGGGGGGGACCGGGGTTTAAGGGGTCCTGTGGGACACTGGTGACGTGCCGGGGCTTGTTGCCACCACAGGAGCAGCTGAGCCCACCGCGGCCACCCAGCCCACCAGCCCCACAGCCCCAGGACTGCTACCGGCTGGCGCTGGAGCGGCGGCTGGCGGAGCTGGAGGAGAAGGGCTTGGTGCACATCCTGCGTGGGCCCGACGGAGACGTCGCCATCGAAATCGTCCCCGTCGTCATAGAAACCCCAGCAGCCCCCGTGGTTACCGGAGAAGCCACCGCCACCACCATCACCAGCAGCACCGACACCGGCACAGATACCACAGGTACGGGGGGGGCATGGCTGCAGCCTGTGATGTCCCCTTCCCGGTGGGGACACCCGGTACAGAGTGGGGGTGGGAGCGTGTTCTCTGGGCAGAGAGACTGAGGCAGGGGCGCGGGGATGTGCCTGGGGACGCCGAGTCACTCGGTGGCAGAGGGAACGTGGCGGTGGCACCGTGTCCTGCATCTCACCCACGTCTTCTTTCTATTGCAGATGCTCCGGCTCCAGCTCCGGCCCCGTCTCCCCCCCCAGCACCCGCCGCCCCCCCGCCCCCCCCACCTCCACCCCCCCCACCGCTTCCGGGGGCTGAGCCTGGCCCCCCGTTGCCCCCCGCACCCCCTCTGCCCGCAGGCACTGCTCCCCCACCACCCCCTCCACTCCCGGGTGCCCAAGTGCCACCACCCCCTCCACCGCTCCCGGGGGGGCTGGAGGGCCCCCTCCCCCCGCCTCCACCACCCCCACCCCTCGGTGGGGAGCTCCCAGCTGCGCCAGGTGCCCCCCCCCCAACCAACGGTTCAGGTGAGTTTGACCCAGGGATGGTGGGGATGTCCCCCAACAAGGGATGGGTGCACCCTGGGGTGGGTTTGGGACCCCCCACCCTGTGACGTGCCCCCCCCCCCTCCCCATCACCCCACAGTGAAGGTGAAGAAGCCAATCCAGACCAAGTTCCGCATGCCCGTCTTCAACTGGGTGGCCCTGAAGCCGAGCCAGATTGATGGCACCGTCTTCACCGAGCTCAATGACGAGAAGGTGCTGCAGGTGAGGACACGGGAGGGGTCCGGGGGGGTCCAGGCACAGGGTGCTCAGCTGGGCCAGCGCCCCAGTCCACACCGCAGCCACGCTGATGTTGCCCCCCCCGCCCACCTTGCACCCATCCGTGCTGTCGTGCGGCTGCTGGAGGAGCTGGAGGTTGGAGCAGCTCCTTCATGCCAGGAGAGGGACAACATGGGATCTGCCATCCTTCTGCTGCCACCCCGTCCTTGTCCCCTTGCTTCATCCTCATCCTCACGTCCTGTCCGTGTCTTCTTCCTCATTTTCATCCTCCGGTCCCCTCATTCCCTCCTTGCCCCCTTCCTGTCCCCTTGTCCTGTCCCTGTCCTTGTCCTTGTCCCTGTCCCCTTGCTCCATTCTCACCACTTCATCTTTACCTCATCCTCTTGCTCCACCTTCATCCTTTCACTCCTCTCCCACTTGTCCCTGTCCTCTGGCCCTGACCTCATCCCAGATGTCCCGCGTCACCTCCCCACCATGCCCTGAACCCTGTTTCCCCGCAGGAGCTGGACATGAGTGACTTTGAGGAGCAGTTCAAGACCAAAGCGCAGGGCCCTGCCTTGGACATCAGTGCCCTCAAGGTGAAGGCCACGCAGAAGGCTCCCAGCAAGGTCACCCTCATGGAGTCCAATCGAGCCAAGAACCTGGCTATCACCCTCCGCAAGGGCGGCCGCAGCTTCCAGGACATCTGCACGGCCATTGAGACGTGAGTGTCCCCACCTTGATGGGAGAAGGTCAGGAGAAGGTCGGGCACAAGCCCAACTACACCGAGGGGTTGGGATGCTGTGGGATGTGCTGGGGTGGGAGGAATGGTGGCACCAGCTGTGGGGACGGAGGGATGCAGGGGCCAGCCATGGGGACGGAGGGAAGATGGGAACCAGCCATGGGTGACATGGGATGTTGAGGGACCTGCTGAGGGTCTGACTGTGCTGGGGGCTTCCCACCACCCACAGGTACGACCAGCAAGCCCTGAGCCTCGACTTCCTGGAGCTGCTGCTGCGCTTCCTGCCCACCGAGTATGAGCGGACACTCATTGGGAAGTTCGAGCGGGAGCAGCAGCCGCTGGAGGAGCTCTCGGACGAGGACCAGTTCATGATCCGCTTCAGCAAGATCCCGCGCCTGGCCGAGCGCATGAACGTCATGATCTTCCTGGGCAACTTCAATGACACGGCCCAGCTGCTGATGCCGGTGGGTGCTGGAAGGGACAAGGGGTGGCTGTGGGTGGGGGGGCTGGGAGGGGGTGGCATCCTGTGGGGAGACTCACACCCTTCTCCTCCCACCCACAGCAACTCAACGCCATCATCGCTGCCTCCATGTCCCTCAAGGCCTCCAGCAAACTGCGCAACATCCTCGAGGTGAGGGGTTTGGGGGGGGGTGGCTCTGATGGGGGGACGTCGGGCTGGGACGGGTGCTGCCAGGGTGCGTGTAGGCCCTGTGCCTCCCCCAGGGTGCCCCGTCCATGCCGGGTTGTGTACCCATGCCGTTGTGTCTCTGCAGATCGTCCTGGCCTTTGGGAACTACATGAACAGCAGCAAGCGTGGGGCAGCCTATGGCTTCCGCCTACAGAGCCTCGACGCGGTAGGGGACACTGCCACCACCTGGGGACAGCCTCGGGGATGGAGGGACACAGTAGAGATGGAGGGACGTGGGAACCTGCTGTGGGGGTGGAGGGATGCAGGGACCATCCATAACGTTGGAGAGACATGAGGAAGATCTAAAGGGATGGAGCTACACAAGAACTAGCCTTGGGGTTGGAAGGATGCAGAGACCAGATATGGAGAGAGGGAGGGATGCGGAACCAGCCGTGGGGATGGAGGGATGCAGGACGAGCCATGGGGATGGAGGGATGCGGAACCACCGTGGGGATGGAGGGATGCGGAACCAGCCGTGGGGATGGAGGGATGCGGAACCAGCTGTGGGGATGGAGGGATGCAGGGACCAGCCGTGGGGATGGAGGGATGCAGAACCAGGCATGGGGATGGAGGGATGCGGGACGAGCCATGGGGATGGAGGGATGCAGGGATCAGCCGTGGGGATGGAGGGATGCGGAACCAGGTGTGGGGATGGAGGGACGCGGGACGAGCCGTGGGGATGGAGGGACGCGGGACAAGCCATGGGGATGGAGGGATGCGGAACCAGCCGTGGGGATGGAGGGATGCGGGACGAGCCATGGGGATGGAGGGATGCGGAACCAGCCGTGGGGATGGAGGGATGCGGAACCAGCCGTGGGGATGGAGGGATGCAGGGACCAGCCGTGGGGATGGAGGGGTGCAGAACCAGGCATGGGGATGGAGGGGTGCAGAACCAGGCATGGGGATGGAGGGATGCAGGGATCAGCCGTGGGGATGGAGGGATGCGGAACCAGGTGTGGGGATGGAGGGATGCGGAACCAGGTGTGGGGATGGAGGGACGCGGGACGAGCCGTGGGGATGGAGGGACGCGGGACGAGCCGTGGGGATGGAGGGATGCAGGGACCAGGCGTGGGGATGGAGGGATGCAGAACCAGGCGTAGGGATGGAGGGATGCGGGACGAGCCATGGGGATGGAGGGATGCAGGGAGCAGCTGTGGGGATGGAGGGATGCAGGGATCAGCCGTGGGGATGGAGGGATGCAGGGATCAGCCATGGGGATGGAGGGATGCGGAACCAGCCGTGGGGATGGAGGGATGCAGGGATCAGCCATGGGGATGGAGGGATGCGGGACGAGCCGTGGGGATGGAGGGATGCAGAACCAGGTGTGGGGATGGAGGGATGCGGAACCAGCCGTGGGGATGGAGGGATGCGGGACGAGCCACGGAGATGGAGGGATGCAGGGAGCAGTTGGGGATGGAGGGCCACCAGAGCCTGCCCCGAGCAGAGGAGAGGTGGGGTGGTGGGATGCGGGTCGGAGGGGCTGACGCCGCTCTCTCCCAGCTCCTGGAGATGAAGTCGACAGACCGCAAGCAGACGCTGCTGCACTACCTGGTGCGGGTGATCACGGAGAAGTACCCCGAGCTGACCGGCTTCCACACCGAGCTGCACTTCCTCGACAAGGCGGGCACAGGTAGCACCCACGGGTACTGGGGGTGTGTGTGTGTGTGTGTGTGTGTGTGTGTGTGTGACGGCAGGCTGCTCCCCCGGCGTGGGGGGGTCTCTGAGCCCACCCTGACCCCGGCGCTGCTCGCCCTCCCCGCAGTCTCCCTGGACAGCGTGTTGCAGGACGTGCGGAGCCTGCAGCAGGGGATGGAGCTGACCCGCAAGGAGTTCATGCGGCAGGACGACAGCCCCGTGCTCAAGGACTTCCTCAAGGTCAACACGGAGGTGATGGAGAAGCTGCAGGCTGACAGCAAAACCGCCAAGGTGGGCGCTGGGGGTAGTTGCGGGGTCGTGGGGCAGGATTGGGTCCCCCCATTCCTCCGTGGGGACACCCTGGGGTGCCCTCTGCTCACACCTCTGCCCCATGGGAGAAGGTCCCGGTTGGGACGGGGCTCCAGAAGGAGATCCAGAAACTGGGGGGGATGCATGGGGGGATAGCAAGGTGGAAGAGGCTGGAAGGAGGTGGAGGGCAATGGGGTGCTGCTGCCTGGCCCCAACCCCCCCGGATGGGGGTGTCTCTGCCCGCAGGAGGCATACGAGTCGGCCGTGGAGTACTTTGGGGAGAACCCCAAGACCAGCCCCCCCACCACCTTCTTCCCCATGTTCATGCGCTTCATCAGAGCCTACAAGGTAGGAGGGGACAGGGGGTGCCCTGTTTCTGGGGGTTGGGAGGGGATTTGGGGTTGGGGGGGGGGGTTGACCCCACTTTGGGGTAGCCAGCAAAAGCCTCAGGCGAGGCTGGGGGCTCACGGGCAGAGAGACACTGGGGGTCGATGTTCCTGTGGGGCAGTGGGAGACACTGGGGCTGGGTTGGGGCGAGTTGGGGGCTGCCAAGGGGAGGCTGGGGGGCGGGGGGGGTGCTGCAGGACCCCCCTGCCTCAGCACACCCTCCCCCTGCCTCTCCCAAGAAAGCAGAGCAGGACATCGAGCTGTGGAAGAAACAAGAGGCGGCGGCCAAAGAGGCAGAATCCAGCCCTCCCGGCAGCGAGGACCAGCCCGAGGTGAAGGTGCCCCATGTGTCCCTCTGTCCTGGTGGGACAGCCCTGAGCGGGCTGCCTGGTGGGGAAGGGGGGGGTGAAGATGGGGGCACCCCATCTCCTTCTTGGGGGGGGTGGCAGGAGGCCGTGCTGTTCACCCCGCACTGTCCCCCCCCCGGCAGCTGCCCATCCAGAAAGCCAAGCGGCAGCAGATGGACATGATCGCTGAGCTGAAGAAGAAGCAGATGGTGAAGGAGCCGCTCATCTATGAAGGAAAAGACGGGGCCATCGAGGACATTATTTCAGGTGAGGGGCCGGGTGTCGCCCCCCCCGCAGCAGACTCAGCACTTGGTGCCAGCGGGGAGACCCTCGGTGATGGGGCGCTGCGAGCCAAAGGGCCACCGAGCGCCATCGTGGGCACCAAACCTCCCTGTAGCACCTTCCCGTCCCACGTGGCACCGCTGCCGAGCACTCTCTGCCCTGTCTCATCGCTCTTCCTCCTCTTCTGCTTCTTCTTCCTTCTCCTCCTCCTCCTCCTCCTTCTCCTCCTCGCTGTCCCTCTGGATTGCTCTGCTCAGCTCTGAAAACTGTTCCTTTCACGGCCCGGACGGGCAAACGCTCGTCCCGGCTCTTCTGCGACGTGAGCTTCAACGAGGAGAGTCCTCTGTAGGTAACGTGGGGGCAGCGGGGCTGGGGGCGAGGGCACGGAGTTGGGTGGGGGGCGCTACCGGACTTTGCCACCCTCCCGGCTTTCTTGCCCATCCTCCCCTCCGGCTGCGTGGCCGGGGCCTCTGCCCCACGCTGAAACCCAGCCCTGGGGGGCACCACAGCATCAGCCCCGTGATACGGGGGTGGGCACCGAAAGAGCCGAGGGACGGGGGGGGTTCGTAGCCGCTGCTCCTCCTGTCTCCGCCGGCAGCGCGTCAGGCTCCTCCCGAGCACCCTCGTACCCAAATGGGGTGACTCCCGGGCGGTTGGGGGGTGCCTGGGTCCCAGCCCTGGCTCAGCCGTCCCCCGGTGGGCTCTCTCCCCCCGCAGATCTGCGGAACAACCCGTACCGGCGCGGCGACAAGGGCCGCAGCAGCGCCAAGAAACGGGCTGCGGGGCAGAGCCTGCAGACGACGCCGGACATCTCGCTGTGACCGGCGCCGTCCCTGCGGCCACCGGCACCGGGGGCAGGACCGTTGTCCCCACGCAGGACATCGACCTGCCGGCCCGGGACGATGCGGGGCGGAGGGACGGTGCCCACTCCCGGCTGCTCTGGCTCCCACCCCGCTTCCCCGGCGCGGGGACCCCCCGGTGCTTGCTTAGCAATGCCTCCGAGCTCCTCTCCTCCAGGCTGGGGGACCCTCCTGGGCGCGGGCAGGGAGGGGGGGGCACAGAACGGGCCCCCAACTTGTCCTGGAAGGAAAAGAGGGGCTGCCTTGTCCCTACCCCAGAGCTGCTCCCCTGCGCGGCCGTCCCAGGGCCAGCCCTGCGCGCTGGTGTGCCCACTCCTCAGCTTGCTGGTGCCTTTGATTTCCCGCTGCCGGAGGGGAGTAGGGGGGAAAGGGGGGGACGCAGCAGTCCCTGCACATCTCCCCCCCACCCCGTCTCCCCCAGCCCCGTGCTCTCCTCCGCTGCGGAGGAGCCTGCTGCAAAGATCCCACCCTGGGCGCTTCCCGAACCCCAGGAGCTGGCAGGGGTGCTATTTTACAGTGATTTTATACGTCTTCCTTCAACATTTCGCTGCGCCGCGGGAGTGGGGGCTGGAACAACCCCCCCCCCACACACACACACACGGGCTCTCCCCGGGCTGGGGTGAGCAGCGCTGGGCTGTTCCTCGCCGCAGCGGTGGCTCCGTAGCTCCGACAATCAGCAGCAGGGTCAGGGATTTGCTGTGCTCATGGCGCTGCGAGGTGGTACCCTCCTCCTGCATCCTCAGCATCCGCCTCCGCCCGGGGACAAAACAGCGGCCACCTCCATCCCAAAGCGCTGCAGGGTCGTCCTGTCCCCCCCCCCCCCCCCCCAGGAGAAAAGAGGCCACGGAACTGCACAAACTTCCACGGAAGGCACTGGACTCGTCCCTCCCCTGCCCTGCTGCTGCCTAAATCCCCAGCGTGCACTCTCGCAATTAACGCATTTGCTTCGTTAAAAAGGGCCCTGCTCGCCCTGCCTGGAGGACGCCTGGCTGCCCCGTGTACTCTCACTAGCCCCAGCTGTTAGCCCAGGGCGACTCCGCGTCCTGAGCCCCGGCAGCCACTGCTTCCCGCTGTAATTAAGCTGCTGCGCACCCACCGGCCCCGTGTCACCCCCGGCTCCGAGGGGAGGGAAGGGACGTGAATGTGTAACTTATAAATATGCCTTTAAGCCAGAAATGTAAAACATTAACTGCTGATTTGTATACATTATTTTTATATACTGAAGGCCTGTTTAATCTAAAGCGGAACTGGTAATAAAACGAGTCTAAGGATAAAGCACTTGTCTGTGAGACAGGGGGAGGCTTTGCCGGGGTCAGGGGGGATGATGCTGGGATGGAGGGAGGGATGGACAGATAGATGCAGGGATGGAGGGAGGGATGGAGGGATGGACAGATAGATGCAGGGATGGAGGGAGGGATGGAGGGATGGACAGATAGATGCAGGGATGGAGGGAGGGATGGAGGGAGGGATGGAGGGAGGGATGCAAAAGCTTGTTCCTCCACTAACAACCCGTGACCTCCAGCGTGAGGAACAGCTTCCAGGAGTGGTGACCATGCTCCTTTGAACATTTTTCACTATTTCTGACTTGCCCCCCCCCGACTGCAGCTCTGGGTAGGGCAACTTCAAGGCTCTGCTCAGCCCCACAGCTCCTTCCCCGACTGGCAGCCGCAGGCAGGGGTGAGCTAACGGCTGAAAACATGATGAGTAAGAGTGTCGGGGGACAACAGAAGGGAAAAGTCTCATCCTGGAGAAGAGAAGGCTCCGGGGAGACCTGATAACAGCCTTCCAGTCCCTAAAGGGGCTCCAGGAAAGCTGGGGAGGGACTCTGGATCAGGGAGGGGAGCCATAGGAGGAGGGGGAAGGGTTTGACACTGACAGAGGGGAGATGGAGATGAGATGTGGGGAAGAACTTCTTTGCTGTGAGGGTGGTGAGAGCCTGGCCCAGGTTGCCCAGAGAAGCTGTGGCTGCCCCATCCCTGGAGGGGTTCAAGGCCAGGTTGGAGGGGGCTTGGAGCGACCTGGTCTGGTGGGAGGTGTCCCTGCCCAGGGCAGGGGGTGGCACTGGGTGGGCTTTAAGGTCCCTTCCCACCCAAACCATTCTGTGATTCTATAATTCTAAATTTAGCAAACCCTGTGTTCATACCCAGCAATGACTTCTCCCTGCGCCCCCCCAGCACTAGGGTGACATACAGCAGGGTTTTATCAAACCAGGCTGCTCTTCTTGAAGAACACCACGTTTACCACCCTTGTCTTGTCCTCCGGGATAACGCAGCAAACCACCAGCAATGAGAAGGAAGAATCTTTTTTTTTTGTTTTTGTTTTTGTTTTTTTTTTTTCCAGCTTTATTTTTTTTTCCCTGTGAAAATGCAGGTCAACAACGTTAATTTCAAGAAATCACAGTTTTATAAAGTGTCATTCGTTCAACACAGGCTCGTCATTCTGTCGCCTTCACCCACGCCAGCGCTGCCCCTGCCGGAGAGACCCCCAGCTTCCCATCCCTTTGCCAACAGTGATTTTTCCCGACTTTGGGAAGGAGCTACACGACAAGAGCCATCTGTGTTTATCACTCCTGCTGCTGTTTGTCCTCCTTACCCCGAACTGGGGTTCTGTCCTACAGGCTATGTTATTATACACGGATTCAGCCCAGTTTTTAACAGGGATAATGAAAAGCTTTCCCGACTTTCTCTTCTCCGAGTATTGAAGAGCCAGCCTGGATTTGGAGCTGAATTTTTTATCCCTGTCACAGCAAAAATGACCAGCTGAATTAAAAGGAAATTGTCCCCAGCAGTAGGAGAGAGTCGAGGAGATCCCAAAGCTGGGAGGTAGCAAACCCGTGAAATCCCCGGGGATGCTGCTGGGAGCAGAACCACATTTTCAGGACAGTAAGGAAGCACCAGTGGTTTGTGGAATTAGCCCAAGCGTCTCTCCCATCCGGCAGGGACGGCCGAGGCCACAGCCGCTCCTCCGGCCGGCTGTCACCGAAAAGGTTCAGTCGGTGGAGATCTGCACCCCCGCTGCTTCACCTGAGGTGGCAGCAAAACAGGGAGGAGTGGGATGGAGACACTGGGTAATGCTGGTGTGAACAGGAGGACACGGACCCCTCCCTCTACCCAACAAAGACACTGTGGGTGCGCCAGGGTTTTGCTGCCTGTCACCCCCTCGCGTAGGTGGCCTGAGATAAGGTTAATGCTCTAGATGAAGTGTAAAGCTCACAGTCCTGTGAAGAGAGGGCTGCCGCCTCCTGCCCAGCAGCACCCCAGTCCACAGACCCCTGCACCAGTACCTCCCAGCATTCCGCAGGCAACAGCGAAAGCAACAAGACGCAGCCCTTGGGAAGGGAACAGACCACACTTTCCTATTGACACATGGCCACCAGCGACGCGTCACACCGACACGTCACCAACAGGCTCTTCTTAGAAACAACCAACAGGTTTTTCTCCTGCCCCCCCCTCAGAGGAAGCCCAGGAAGGGTGCCAGGCCTGGGGAGATGGGTCGGGGCACTGGATATGTGCCTGGGAGCTCCCGGGAAGGCATTTTGATCCCTCCTCCTCCTGCTCCAGAGCCTACAACTCTTTGTAGTTTATGGCATCTGAGAAAAACAAAAATCGAGCCAACCTAGCCCCTCCTCCCACTCCTTCCTGGAAGAGATGTGCGTAATGTATTAATTGTTTACTAAAAAGACTCTTAATGTGGTTTTTCAGATATAATTACGTGCCTGTTTTGGCCAACGTTTTAAGTGCTTTAGAACAAAAAGTGCTATAAAAAACTATACCCATCGTGGTAACAGGTTTAAATTTTTTCTTCAAGAGTTACACTTCTTTATTACATCACAACTTCGGGTTTCTGATTAGGGCTGTCGCTGCCTATGGTGTACCGAAACCAGCCGATGTTCTGGGAGACCAAAGGGAAAGAGCATCAGTTGCTTAAGGAGCACTGGTCCTCAGAATATAACTCTTCCCAGCTATTTTCCAAGTGAATTTCACTTGAGAAAACTGCAAATAATTCCTGCCCCATTGCGCCCCCCAGAACCAGCGGATCCGGCAGGGCCTACCCCCTGCTTTTTGGGAGCTGTTTGTCTCTTCAGCCTGGATGCTGATAGCCCCTGTGCAGAGCCCACTGACATTAACGGCACTCTGGAAGAGCCACAGGACACCACCGACGGTGTGCCAGGACTTGGAGCAGTCCCGAGCACGCATACTCATAGCTGATACCTCCCTCTTTTTTTTTTTTTCTGGGTTACAGAAGGGTTAACGACACCTGCCCATCTGAATTTGACCCATATAGTTTCAGTGTATTCCAAAAAACTCAAAAATCAGTAAAAAAAAAAAAAAAATTCAAAGCTTAAGGCACTCTGGGCCCAGCTGCCCGTCCCACTCCTTTAGCACATGGTGAGGTAAGGGGAGCGGTACGAAGCCTCGTGCCAGTTTGGGGAGCACTGGTGAAGCCAGGCTGAGCTAACACCCCACGCACAACTGGGGCACTCCAGCCGAGGGGACGGATCGATAGCTGGGAGTGAGATTTTATAAACCCTGCCGCAAAATTCAGACCTTTTCCGAGCTGAACGAGCCGCCGTCCCTTCCCCCTCCAGGGGGAGCTGCCTGGACGGGACAGTTCACATCAAGTCCCGAGTCAGTGATGGAAACAGGATGGAGAAATACAACCCTTCCACCCTGCCCACCAAGGAACACCGTGCCCTCCTCCTGCCCTAACCTGCCAGACCATGGAGAGAGAGCACCGGCCCCTAAGCCAGGGAGGAGACCTGAAGATGAGAGCTGCAAGCAAAGCTCTTTCTGGGAACTAAGTTCTTTTCTGTTTCAAGAAGGAAACGTCTGCGGGGAAGGGTGGGAGGTGAAACCAAGAACCCAGCCAGTTACTGCTGTCGATTTTCCCCGTGCAAAAGGCTTGAGGTAGAGATGATGTTACCCAAAGCCTACAGAAACGTTGTCTTTCCTCCAGCGAGAGGGAAGTTAGCCAGCTCCCCTAGGCACAACCAACCACAGCTGCACCGAAGATACTCAACCTCCTCCCTTGGGCAAGCCCAGCAGCTATCGGCTTCGCCCGGGAGGCTGAGCCCCAGGAGTTCTCATCCAATCCCCCTGTTCTCCTGAAAAGCACAATCGCATTCCTCTGAAAAGCAGGAATTTCCACCCACCATTCTCAAGCTCAACTTAACACTCACACCCAAAACAAGTAATTCCCACTGTTCTGGGGAACACCTAAGCTCAGGACGTGTCTTGGAACTGGATCAGAACAGACAAGAGAGGTGAGGCCCGAGAGCAGTGAGCTGCTGAACCACTATCCTACGTCAGCACAAAACACCAGCAACCGCACTTGGTGCTCCACGGCAGGGGTGGTCGGAAGCTTTTGCAATTCCTTCTTTCAACAAGGTAAAAACCTCCAAAACAGGAATGGCTTCATGGCCTGTTCTCCAGTTGACCGTGTTTGACTCGCCACGTCCAGCTGACGCTGCAGTCGGGGGCAAGGGTGCACTGCAGCTCAATACCGGAGTCGGGGACCTCCATGTCGTAGTGAACTGGTTGGCCTTCTTTAGTAACCAGGCTGAACGCAGGGACTGGTATCTGTGAAGCAGAACAAACAGATCTCAGTGACACTTCTCTTCCAGAACATAATATCCCTCTATCAAACCCAGCAAACGGTTTCCCAACACAAGAAAAGCTTCTGGAGAGAGGCTTGTGCTTAGCATAGAATCATAGAATGGTTTGGGTTGGAAGGGACCTTAAAGCCCACCCAGGGCCACCCCCTGCCCTGGGCAGGGACACCTCCCACCAGACCAGGTCGCTCCAAGCCCCCTCCAACCTGGCCTTGAACCCCTCCAGGGATGGGGCAGCCACAGCTTCTCTGGGCAACCTGGGCCAGGCTCTCACCACCCTCACAGCAAAGTTGTTCTTCCCCAGATCTCATCTCAATCTCCCCTCTGTCAGTGTCAAACCCTTCCCCCTCATCCCATCACTCCCCTCCTTCATCAAGAGTCCCTCCTCAACTTTAAAGAGTCCCCTTTAGGGACTGGAAGGGGCTCTAAGGTCTCCCTGGAGCCTTTTCTTCTCCAGGCTGAACCCCCCCAACTCTCTCAGCCTGTCCTCACAGCAGAGGGGCTCCAGCCCTCCCAGCATCTCCATGGCCTCCTCTGGCCCCACTCCAACAAGAACATCCAACCTTCTCTTTTAAGAAAGCATCTCAAACTCGACTAGGTAGCATTCACCCCACTGTTGAATTGCCTCATCCAATTTTTTGACCGTTGCTGGTGGTTCCTGAGCTGCCTGTGCTTGGGCACTGTGAATTCCTCTGCAGGCTGGTGATATTTTGTTTTGTGATGTCCAAGAGAATGAAGTACACCAAAAAGAACCAACACCACTAAAACATTTTCTGGACTTCCGCAATCTCTTTGTGTAGAGATGATCACCATGTTTCAAACTCAGATGAGTCCCAGTCCCACAACCACTCAGGAATTTCTTTCAGGGACTGTCAAAGAGGCCCACAGTGAGGTTCTCTGGAGTCTGCCAGTATTTCCTCCAATCTAACAAGTGAGAAGCATCACACCCAAACACAGCCCATTTCCCTTGGCTGATATTACTGCTCTTGATGAAAAAGTCATATAGTGATTCTTCTTTAGGGAGAGGGGAAAGGATTTATCTTTATAGTTGAGGAGAAGGATTTTTAAGCTGCAGCAGAAATAGTTTCTCAGATGGAGATCTCTATGGTCCCTATGACAGTTAGCAATGGCTTGTGATTCAGAAAACATCTCCTGGTATCACACTCCTAACAGCAGCACTGAAGTTATGTTACTAAATGAGTCGTTAGGATCCTCAAATGGACTCTGGGTCACTGGTTTTAAGGCATTACAAGGCTGCATTATGGAAGAAATTGTTTCTAAGACAAAACACTGCTCGTGACTCCCAGTTCATGTCTCACCTGGCTGCTTATCCCAGTGGCGATGTCTCCCACCTTCGTCCTGTGGAAGTCCCTGATGTGTAAATTTTCTCCACTTAGCAACTGGATCTGGATTTTCACTCCTGAAATGCGCAAGAGAAGTCATTACCTTCTGCTGTAGCCACAACAATTTCGCAGTCCGACACAGAAACACTGACTAGCAAGGCACATACATCAGAACAACTCGTTTTTGTCATTAAGCATTTAATTTATGTAGGTCTTTCTCTGAGCATGGGGTCTTGGTGAAGACAACAATGACTCACAGAGCAGAGCTGGATTTAGCAAGAAAGCAGCTGAAGGCATGCACTGATTTGCACAACATGCCCTCAAAACTACTTTGTAGACATTTATGGTTATAAAGCATATGTTCTGGCACATGGTAGTTGCACGAGGCGAGGCACACAAAGCTGAACCAGATCCTGTGTGTTCAGGAACTTCTCTTGTTACTGGACCATAAAGACTTGAGTGCCCTCCACCCAGCTACGACTGGGGCAGACTTGGCCTCTCCACAACCCACGTGCTTTTAGGAGGGTCTGTGCTTAACTGAAGGATAAGAGCAGCTCAAGGACTCCATATCCCAGACCCTCTAGACACTGAAAAAAATTATACCTAACCATTTATCCAAACTTTAGAAGTTCAGACTCACCATTGAAGTAGCTGGGGGTGTCCGTGTGCCGACTGCGGTTCAGCAGGTTGTTCCAGCTGAAGCTCTGTCCATCCGCCTGGCTGTTCCAGGAATGAATCCCGGAGCTCATAGTGTCCCTCAAGCTGTGAGAAGCCTTCATGGAGTTCTGCAGAAGTAAGCAGGAGTTTGTCAAAGGCTCCTAAACAAAGGGAGCTTGCGTAGCACAAACATTAAAATAACCTCAGGAAGAAAAAAGTAGAAATCCACAGGGATCTAGGCTGAGCCTTGAGTTATTCCACGATTACCTGCCATCTAGAAAAGGGGAGGAATAGCAATGTGTGCAGACAGAATAAGATATTCTCAACAGTCAAATCAACAATCAGCTGAAGAGCTGGATGAAGAAAAAAGGGGTTTTATCGTATTTAGTGACAGGACAATAAAGCATCAGATAAAATTATAATGGCAATAAGTGACAAGTAACAGCCAGGAAGAACAGTTAACTGTACATAAACAACTACGGACCCTACATTGCTGTAGGAAAAGTCTATTCTGTCTCAGAGTCATAGAAGGTGCTGTCATCTGACAACATCAGCATAGTGGTAAGCACCAGTCAAAAGTCAAATTAAACATTAGAGTTACACATTAGGGAAAAAAACCCAAAAAACCAGAAGCAGAGTCACATCCCACACTGCATCCCATGCTGTGTCGAGGGCTGAACTGCTGTACAGAACTCTGCTCAATCCTCCTCAAAAAGCATTAGAAGGCTGAGGAGAAGAACAGAAATAGGAAGCAAAGATGATCACAGTCAGAAATGACTCCTGTAGATGGCAGGCTATGCAATTTTGGAATCTATGTCTTTGAAAACAATGATTGAAGGGTGTACATCCCTCCCTGGTTCAATGAGGCCTATTCAGTGCTTCTCACTGGTATTCCCTACCTTAGGAACACCAGAGACAGAGCAAACAAAATTAACTAAACATGGTATTTAAGTAGCTTGGAGTATGTAAGTCATTAGTATGAATGGTTTAAAGGAAGTTCATGGAGAACAGAACCGTAGGCTGGGAATGAATATCCAAGATTAGGGTCTCTGTTCTCCTTGTCTTTCCCTGAATATCCCTTTAGCGGCCGCTGCTGGAAAGAAGACCCTGGGCTGCACCACTGCTTGGTTCGACTTGGTCCAGCTCCTGTGCTCATCACTGCTGCTTCAGCTCCTTTCTTCTGCACAGACATGGTCAAGGTCACTGAGATTTTCCAGGTCCTCACACTTGCTCTCAGTGTACAGCCCAGGGGAGCAACTCGGGGAAAGGGATCCATGCCGGACACTAAGCTAAAGAACCACTACAGTCCCCAATACCCCAGCATCCAAGAACAATGATTTCTTCCCAAGGTCCGCTCCAGCAAACTGGGTGTCAAAAAGCAGCAACAAAGCAAGAAACTCCAGATGTCCACTGATCACAGCTTCCAGTTTCCCAGAGGTGGTTCCCTGCCACCCCCCCAGGAACAGGGCTGGCATCCACTCACCTTCTCACTGGCATCTGAGACAAAGGGGCTGTCGATGCTGAGACAGGAAAGCATTTGTTCTTGCTCTTCCAACGAGTAAGGCTGTGAAAGGCTGTTCAAAAACAGTTCTGCAAGCAAAAGGGAACAGAAGGAAGACATTTCCAGCGATTCCTTTCACGCTTCCCTGCTCTAATCACAGTTATTGCAATTAATACCCAAAGCTTCTTCAGCATTATCTAAAAAACATTGACATTAGTGTCCGCAAAACACACGACGCACAGTTCCTCTGGTAAGCAGAGGCTACTGCTACCCCTGAAAATAGGGAAACTGAGCCAGAACAGACAGATGGATTGTGCAATGACATGCAAAATGCCAGAGATGGGACCAGCACCCAGAATTTCCCAGTTCCTGCCCATTATGTCACCGATCAATCTTCCCTCTGGATCCATCCACATCATACCCAGGGAAAGGCCAAGCTTCTGTACTCGACTCTCGCAGTAACGTGCGCTGATAATGTCCCGACCCGACAAGGCTGCTGAAGATCCAAAGCCACTAGAGAAGAAAGCTGGCCCTCAGCAACCCCCAAAATGCCATTCCTCAGTTCCGGGACAACAGTTACATTTCAAGAGACTGTTTTCCTAGCCTTAAGTTTTCAATTCATTTACAAAGACTAGAAAATATGGGATGAAAAAAGGGAGAGGTTGAGTTATACTGGGGCAATGGAACTGCACTGTTGCTTCACTGATTCTCACCCTGAACTTACAGCTGGTTTTCAAACTCTGAATTGCTGCTGGTAATCAAACTCCTTGGCTGGTGGCTACAGGTTTTCCAATGCCCAGAATTCAACAGGTGCAGACTGATTTTAATTATATGGCTTCTTTTGACATCTCCCATCCAATAGGCTTATCCCTTTATTAAAAGAATTATGTTTGAAAACCTAAAATGTCAGATGAAGTTGGAATTGCAGACGCTATTTATGTGGTGCATATAAGAACAGTCTGAAATTGGGTGTTTTTTGGGAGGTTCCCGCACCTCTGGCAGAAGTTTGCTCCACTCTTCAGAGAGTGGGAGAAAACCCTGACCGCTACCTTCGTGGCATATTTAATTGGTTAAGAGCTACTAGTTTTGGTAATTTATAGGCTGAGCAATTCGTGTAATGAGAGAGGAACTACGAACAAAATGACATCCAAGCTCAAAACCCAGAAATAAATGTCAAGAGGCCAAAAGAAAGCAGCTGTATTTTTATCACGCTCTGAAGCGGAAGCTGAATTCCCTGCATAGCACATCGCTTACCTATTTCCAGCTGCTGAAGCTCTTGTTCTGAAATGGTCGTTGCTTTCTCCACGTGGCCACAGCTCTTCAGGGGGAGAGGAGTCGAGGAGAGAGGTGGAGGATCCCAGGTCTCAGATAACTCCTTGCAGGCGTTCCATGGGGTCCCCTCCACCTCCTCCATTTGCTCCAGAGATGGAGGTGGTGGTGGGACTGGGCTCGCGCCAGAGACCTTGACTGCCAATTTTTGGTCAGAACCAGTCTCTGAAACTGGGCTCACCGTGGGGGACAGGGACATTTGTGGATTGTTTTCTTTGTTCAAAGATAAATGTCTAGGCTCTCGGTATTCGCCTTTCCAGGGGCTTGTCACACCTCCCACTACAAAAACAAAAAGCATACAAACGTTATCGTATAAGAAAAAAAGAAAAAGAGGTAAAAGTTTTCCTTCACAATAAGAGTTCTCTGAGCAACCTGGTCTGGTGTCCCTCCCCATGGCAGGGGGGTTGGAACTTGATGATCTTTAAGGTCCCTTCCAACTCTAACCATTCTATGATTCTATGAGTTTCTGAACCGTATCTCGCTGTAAAATGCCCACCTCCTTCAAAAGACAAACCCAGATCACCTCTACAAATTCTTGCTGTATTACAGAACCTGTCAGAAGGATTAAGTTGAAATAAATTATGGACAGTCTTAAGAGGCAAGACTGGCCCAGAAGCGTGAGTTACAGCTCAGGATGCAATAAACCTCTGCTTTCAGTTTTGCTGCACACCAGGCTCCAGCTCGCTGGCTGCAGTTGATGCTTCAGCTGAGTACGAGCCCAGCCACAGCACACACCTTCATAAACCCACACAAAGCACGACATCGTCTGCTTCAAGCAGAGAAGGAAGAAAGAACATGTGACAGAACACAGGAAATTTTCATTTCTTTGGGTGAGAAACACCCGGCTGCGGGCAAAAGCTCTCAGCTCAAAAATATACATCAGTGCTGAGGCCTGTGCAAAGGACACACTGAACAGTAAAACACGCTGCTGTTTCCCCACAGGACCACTCCGACACAACTAGCGACGGGCCGCTTCACCAGTGCGGATAAGAAGCTTTAGATACAGGACATTTCTACCTTCTTCAAGCGCGACGCTGGTCTTGGTTTTCAGTTCAGAGGCAGATGCTCTCTGAACCGGCTCTTTCTCCAGGCCCATTTTAATAATCTCGGCAGTGAGAGGGTTGCAGGAAGGTGGAATTTCCCTCAGAGGAGGTGGCTCTTTAGCTATCTGTGTAACAAACAGGAAGTGAAAGAGGTTAGACCAGAGAGGCTTCGTTTGATTTCAGAAAGGTCCTTCCCACCCTGAGAGCGTTTCCAACTGAAATTACAGCATTAAATGAGAGACCTGAGCAGTAATTTTATTACAGCCGAATGGCTAAAAAGTCACACCCAAGTCATGAGCAGGACAGGAAAGAAACCCCCAGTATGTGTAATACACAGCAGTCGGAGAGGCGTAAGAAATTATCAGCTGCCAAAGCAAGGTTGGCATCACTTTAGATGACAGATTTCCTGAAATGATTGCTCTCTAGTTAGGTACAATGAGATTTTACAGGCTTACATAGCTTTTCCTGGGGAAATCTTGGGTCACTCACCTTCAGACAGAGCGGGTGATTGTAATACTGGGTCCAAGGGTGGCACCCATTGAGCATGTGCAGCATCATACAGCAGCTGCTCCAGACATCCACCTTGGAGTCACAGCGCTTTCCCATCACCACCTCCGGGGCCATGTGAGTCTCCGTGCCAGGCACATAGTTCCCTGAAAGCATTCAAATGAAAATTCACTGCATGTAAAGTAGAGAATTATTCCAATGCAACCGCTGGGAAGCCTAAGGCAGCCTCTTTTCAGTTAAAAGTGAGAAACAAGTCCCTTTAACCCAAAAAGCAGCATTGTGTGCTCTTATAAGCTGTTCAAAAGCTACATCTCCATATCAGTCTCATCCCTTCTACACAGAACAGGTGTTACATTCCCCCTCCAAGCAAATTTAGGAGGCAAAACATGACACTCTACTGGTGAGCTCAGCACTAGAAAACATACCCTTCTCTTTCAACGGATGCATTAAGAAGCACTGTAAAGTTTAACTGCCCAAAAGTCAACGAGGAATTTAGCTTTGGTGGAGGTCAGGATTCCTCCCCTGCTGTTCCGCGAGGTTACGTGACAAGTCATAGATCGATTTTTAAGTTTGATGTGGTTTCTTGCTGGAACAAAACACCCAATGCAGTATGCGGACATAATCTCACAAAGAATACAACAGCCTCCTCGGCTGGGAGCTAAGGACCACCTTCCATCCTTAAGGTCATGTTAGGTGTCAGTGGGATACATCACAGTAATATCAATAAATATGACACTATGAGCAACGTTAAGTCTGGAAAATACAGTTGCTTGCAAGTGAGCCATATGTAAATGTTCAAAGAGAAAGAATGAGTCAGTAGGGCAATTCTTTAGAATCGCAGCAGCAAATCCTTACCTGTGACCAAGCACTTTCCCAGGCCGTCCGGGTGCAGGTGAGCAGAGTGACCAAAGTCACACAGAAGAGCCCTGCTCCCATCATCAGACAAGAGCACATTTTCCGCTGCCAATGAGAAGTTTTCAATTAAGTCTCCTTTGTTACTGAGATGGAAAAAAGCCCACAGAACTGCAGTTTTTTGAGCCCAAACCAAGGTCTGTTACTCCTATGGCGTGTCACTGGCTTAAGCAATTACACAGCTATAATTATCTCTATTTATAAACTACCAATTATCTGTCCTGGAGATTCCTCTACCCCAGTGGTGGGGCAGCCTGGGAAAACAGCCTGCCAGAGCCACCAGATGACAAAAAGAAAGAGGTGACAAATATGATATTTGCACTGGCCCAGGTTGCCCAGAGAAGCTGTGGCTGCCCCATCCCTGGAGGGGTTCAAGGCCAGGTTGGAGGGGGCTTGGAGCAACCTGGTCTGGTGGGAGGTGTCCCTGCCCAGGGCAGGGGGTGGCACTGGGTGGGCTTTAAGGTCCCTTCCAACCCAAACCATTCTATGATACGCCCAGCTCTTTAGAACCAAGTTAAGCTCTAATCTCAAATGTAGAGCTGAAAATCAAGTAAATAACCTTCTGACACTCAGTAACTTAATCACCAAGCAGTTTGGCTCTTATAAGAAAAAGGGAAGAATAAGGTACCTTAAATACCATCCTACCTTTTACATCTCCATGGAGAATGTTTTGAGCATGAAGATACTCCAAGCCCTCTAACGCCTGGCCCAAATAACTGAGGGCTCTGTCCTCTGGCAGGCAGCCACTCTGTTTAATTAGCTGACCTAGTGAGCCACCTAGAAAGGAATCCAGAGAGTCCACATTAGCTTATCTTTAAAATCTTCTCAGCATCATTAGCGTTTCTCATTGTTTCTGATGAAGAAATGAGAACTGCCAGGTCTGATAGCCCTTATCTTCCACGTGTGGGTCTGTTCCTTTTGTTTATTCCCAGAGTTCTTGCTGCCCACCGAAACCGGCCTCTTTCATGAAGCCTTTTGCTTAGTGTCAGTTTAACGGCGTTGCTTTGTATCAAAAGCAACTCCTCTGTGATCAGATCAGACATTTCTAGGTGCTACTGATCACCAGCTGATCCTGCACAGCCTGCGATTTCCATGGTCCTGGCTGGAAAAAGGGCATCGGGCAACGGAAGCATCTAAGTTTGCTTTGCAGTATCCCCTTTTCCAGTACAATGTGCATGCAAATAAACATGAAAGCAACAACCATCACCAGGTATGTGTTTTAGTGGGAATTTGCAGCTGCTGTTCAAGAGATGCACAACCTGAACTGGCACGAGGCAGGACTGGAAACCATTCCCCCCAAGAAAGACCACACCAGTAGGGGTTACACGTACCTATCCCAACCCACTCAGGAATTAACGCTAGGAACACTCTGGATACACCAAAGAATTAACAGATTTAAAAGTGGGGCAGGAGGAAGAGGAGCTCAATGTCCACTGCATTCAGCAGTTACAATGGTGCTTCCATTGTGGTTGTTCCCTTCTCACCCTCCATCAGCTTCATGAAGATGGTCACCCAAGGTCCCTCCTTCACAGCTCCGTACAAGGGGACAACTTTAGGACTCGTTATCGCAGCGCACGTCGTCAACTCCTCTGCACGGAAGTGTTCGACTTGCACCTAGAGAAACAAAGAAGAAGCACGGAACAAATTTTGTGACAAATCCAGATAGAATCGTCCCTCCCTGATGCCTGGGTCAGTGTCCCACACTGTTTAACAGCGGAGGCACAGGGATAACCGTCGTTAACAGAAATTAGTGGGTGCAGCAGTAAGTGGGAACGCTCAGAACAATTTTGAACAAGGGCAATGAGAGTCCCTAAATCCTCACTGTCTGAATAAAGTTAAGATTTGCCAGAAGAAATGCCAGGTTGCAATACCTCCAGTTTATGGCTAAGTACTGGTAATCTTCAGGAGGAAGGTAATTTGTGCCTCAGTTAAAAAGATAATACTGACAACTCACCCACTCTGCTTTCATGAAAGAAGAAAAAAAAAATTAATATCTAGGGATAGTGCAGTACTTGGCAAAAATGAAACTCCCCCAAAACAGGAGGGAATATGAAGTATGGCCACAAGCAGTGATCGATATTATCACCCTTTTAGGTGGTACTCAGCCTGCACAGAAAAATGGTTAAAGAAAAACTCTATTCACTAAGTTCAGCCAAACAAAACACAACAAGAATTTGCTAAAGACCAGAAGGAAAACATGAGTCATTAAGATTCTGGTAGGAAAAGGATGTATCATGTTTCTTCACTGTCAGCAATCCAGCTATAGCTAGTTTTCTTTAATCTCAAGAATTTGGAGAGCAGGTGCTTACACCACCAAGTATGGTGAAAGAAGGTCAGGCAGTCCCCTGCTAGCACAGGCAGGCAGCAGTAATTCCGGACAGTTACTGATGTAAAACGAAATCCATCCTAGTTAAGCGTTCAATTTGCACGTTAGAACCCCCTGGTTTAAGAGTTTGGTGTGAAACGATGTATTTCTGATCTACAGAATTATCTTTTGAAATCCTCCAGCAATTTGGAAAAAAAAAAGTAATTGATATTTTGAAAGACTTCAGCTTCTCCTACTCTCATGTCTGTCTTTTCAGCGCTACCACCTGCAAATATACACTAGTAGCAGCTATTTCTCCTAAGACTGTGTATTTGCAAAATAGATAATACATTTAAGTCATTAAATAATATTGGAAAACAAGCTGGCCATGTTGCCACAAAATTCCACATCTAAAACGTGAGGATGCAGAATAGGAAATAACTTTCTACATGCCTTAAATACATGTTTGCTTGTATACAGCTGACAAATGAAATGGTTAAAAAACTGGATAAGCTGCCTTAGTCTTGCCAGGTACATCTTTCCACTAGGCCATACACCAAGTTGAGACCAATGTAAAGAAGAAAAAGCAAGTGTTTTAAATTGAAAAATGCCACTTCCAATTCTTTTTGCATATAATATGTTTGTACTCCAGACAAGCGCTTCCCACACACTTGTTGAAGTTTTTTTATTGGAGTAATGGGAGAAACAGCAGTTCAGAGAGGTGGTGAAACTATTCAGGTGTTAAGTTCAAACAAAATAAGTTTATATTCTCATCCTCTACTTGCATCATCGCTCAGCCTTCACCTCTGAGCTCCCCCATGGCTGCCTACGAATCAATACCCTCATTCAAGTTACACTCCACACGCTTCATACATCGTATGACAATGGCATACCTTGATGTACAATAGATTATTCTGCCAATTTCTGGAAAAATACACATCCTTTGCTGCGTGTGTAGCAGAATCCCCTCATTACAACGTGCCAGTATTGCGTGTGACACTCACTGAACAGACAAAAGCTCTCCCTGTTTTAAGTGCCTACCGACTGCCTAATTTTTTTCCTACTTTATTGCTTTTTCACCAGAGAAGCACCTGCCATGTCACCATTTACACTAGACGTGTTTTAAGAGCAGAACAGTTAGATAAGCAGACAGCTCACGCAGCTGCTTCTCCCCCGCAGTCACCGGGAACACATTTACAATCTCTCTGAAATCTCTACGCTTGGCCTGGCTCAGCACGGACCCAAGATGCCTCGTACCACCCTTTGAAGGCCAAAGGAACCTATTTCTGGCTGCTAAGCACAGACAGGTTCTCCGCCTGCTTCTCTCTGCGCCATCACCTTGAAGTTTCTCCTTGGACATCACCAGAGCAGCCTTTCACTGTAACCGTGCAATAAGGTACCTACTGTCCATGTAAGTGGAAAAGCAAGGCTTTTTCTCTGCGCCCCCCCGCTCTTCCTACACATAATTACCTTTTTGGCAGCACACTGGAATCCCGTCTGTTTGTCCTCTATTTTGTAGACTTCTCCAAAAGAGCCAATGCCCAAAGAACCATGACACTTGGTCCAATGAACCTCTTCTCGGTACTCATAATCCACCGGCTTTAGTTTCTGGAAGTTAAAAATCAGAAAACAAGATGAAGCAAGGTGAGAAACACTGAGTTGTTGAGCTCAACAGACAGAGACCCACATCTTCAGAAAAAGCACGATGACAGATGCCACCGCACCTCTCAAAGTCCCTGTTCAAAATCACTTCTGTCACAGGCTTGAGACGATCAATACGGGAGGACCTACTTGATTTCTGGGGGCTCTGTTTGATCTAAATGAGTGTTGTAAAGAAAGGCTGCCAGTATTTGGATAGCTTTGGAGCTCCACACTATTCCCTTCACATGCAGGGCATAACTGCAAAGCTAAATCCTACAAACAAAACAAGATTCACGTGACTACATGTAGACGTTTATGTGCAAGATAAACCTTTTTTATCGCCAGTAGACTGAGATTTGCCTTAGGTCTCAGTGTAAATATATTCAGGCAGGTAAGTGACACCCTGAACTCCAGTGACAATACTGACAGGGTCACACTGATTCCAGAGAAGAGTCCTCCAGGAGGAGTTTAAGGTGGCAAGAGAGAACTCAATTCAGAAGAAATGAATCATGCCTCTAAGATTTACATGCAGTCGCTGGCTTCCTACCAGGGGCAGCAGACACGCTTTTTTGCACCTTCACCATCTACACGTCCCTGGTTTCTGTCTGTGTCACAGTCCAGGTCATCTACAGCCAATAAAATACTGCAGCCTCTTCACCTGAATGGACTGGGTTCTTTCACAGACAGACAGAGAAGGGATGTTTGAAGACTGACTAAGCACAGGAACACTTCTCCCAGACAAGCGGGCATATTTTGTGAATGAGCCAACAAATTAGAGCCACCAATCTGAGACAGGGCTTTATATCCTCCAAAACCCGCATCTTTAACTGGCAGTCTTCAAGCATAGCAAGAACCGTTCAGAAAACGCAGTCTTTTCACAGAACGCAGATTATTATTATTACACGGATGCAGATTATCTCTCTTCTGAAGCCCAAGAGAAACTCTGCCTTCCACGCCACTAGTGTGTAGGGTCAGAAGATCACCTCATTAAGTAGCACGCCTTCATTTTCATCTGCTTCATGAAACTGTTCCTTCGGGTCCAGACCACCTCCTCTCCACGTCTTGGCTAGGCTGGCTAAATTCTGGGGCTCACCGAGACTCACGCTCCCCTTCAAGGCATCTACCAAGTATTCTTCCACAGAAATCTTGTCCGAACTGGTTTTCATAGACTGGTTGACACATTTGGGGAAGCTATATTCTAAGTTCAGGCCTGATAAGCGATGCTCACTGTCTTGATAGTTGAGGTCACCGTGGAAGTACGTCTCCAGAGCATGATGTTTCATGGCATGGAGGGGACTGTCCAGATGTGGGAAATGGGGGGGGATAATGTTGTAGGGAAAAGGATGGAGAGTTTCAGGTTGTGGAACACTGTCCCTCTGATAGTGCCGTTTCCAAACATGATTAAGGCACTGAATAGGGCTTATCAGCTTGTGCAGTTCTGTTTTGTATTGGCTCCTCGGTGAGTGGAGTTTGCCCGTGGACAGAACTTTCTCAGGTTTCTCAAACGGCAGCGGATCATAGACTGAGTCCTTGTTAAATTCTGAAACCCAAAAACTGTTTCTGTAAAGAGCATTTTGGTGTGATTCATCCTCCTAGAAAACAAAACGAAACAAACCAGCTGAGCAGGAACCTCGCTACAGCCACCCAAAATCAGGAGGAGCTTGCAGGGGTCCCAATAGTACAAAAGGAAGGCTTAAAGGCTCTCACCTGGACAGGAATTGGGGTGCAGCTCTCCTGTTCCGGAGTTCGGGGACCTCGCCTGCCAGCAGCCACCGTTTGCACTTTCAGCTTGGATCTTTTCTTGTGACGTTTCTTTTTCGTCTTGCCGCGATGCCTCCCTCTCCAACAGGTAGGTGCCATCTTCCCCTCCGTTGCGTGGGCCACATTGTTAGGGATCTGATCGAGACTGTCCGACCGGCTATTGGAAACCAAAATGCATCAAGTCTCTTAGATCTGATGGTGAAAGCACACCTCCAGTTAACAATTCTGACCCACCTTCTGAGATTTAAAGAACAGAGAACGATAACATAACTTCTTGCCTTCTAATATGGAGCATTTGTAACTTTAATATCAAGGCACAACAGTATATCTGGCATTGTAAGAGAGAAATAACAGGGGGTGTGGGCAGGAAGCAAAGCATTAAGTCTCAGTATTTGCAAATTCTCCAAGGAACAGCAAGACTAGATGGCAAAGTAGAGGGAAAAGCACTGAATGTCTCCAGGTTGCTTTGAGACAGCTTGTGTCTATGATTTATAGTGAACACAGAGACTATGTGTAAATGCAATCTATTTTAAAAAATTGTTAAAATTAATAAAAGTGCTCATAATAGAAACGTCTGCTCTATTTGAAAGAAAAATAGGCTTGGCACCAAAGAAAAGGGATGACTAAGTGCACTCAAACAAAATAGCTTCAAAAAGCCAAAATGTTCTGGCACGTAGAGTTCGATACTACAAGGTGATTTCTGGGAACACTCACATACCCAAATCAGCACCAGCCAGCACATCGACTGGGGACTGTACAGAGAGATACAGCTCTCCAGGGGAACATTTGCCTCCAGTTAGTCAATACCAATCATAGTAGTTAGATATTTTTTTTTTTTTAAATCAAGTTGTAAGAGAAAAGAGGATATTTGATCTTCAAATGAAGAAATCGTAATTGTTCTCTTGATCCATGCAATGTATCATCCGCCCTTACTGATGAGCAATGTGGTTCACAGCCAGCAGTGCTCTCTCCATCTTTTCCTGCTGTTTCAGGGTATCACCGAGTGCTAAAAGGCCCAATAAGTAGAGTTCTAGGCCATGGTATTGCTGCATTGCCTCGAACCTGAACACAGAGCTGGCGTGCGTGCCACGTAAACCCTCTAAGAAAGGGTTCACTCCACATTTCTTCAGCTGGTTCATGGGACAACGTCATAAAGGCAGCGGGCAATGTCAAGCTACTTACCTCCCCAGTGTCTGAAAGCCGCCAGGAGACCCACAGCACCCAATTCTATCTCCCAGTTACCCACTTCAGCCAGTGCTGGAGCTGCTTGATAAAGCTCCAATACGTGCCCCAGTAGGGCACACACTCTTCACAAAGTGGCTCGCTCCCAGATGACTTCAGAAAAGCAAGACCCAGGCTTCCATTTTTCTGTCAAAACCGCTACTCCCCCTTTACCACTTTCAGCTTCTCTTCACAACTCTGTTTCTGTGGCTGATGCTGTCATTAAACAAAGGTTCTTTTCTCATCCCTTGTTGTTTATTCCACCTCTCCCTGAAATGAAGCAGTTCCTTTTTCTCAGGACTACTTCTAGCAGCAGCCTAAGTTTCCCACAACTTTCGGTGTAACAAGGTTTCAAAAGCATCAGGACAGTTCAGTTCAAGGAGACTGAAAGCTTTCCCTTGGATCCTTCTACTTCAAGCCCAAGAACCTCAAAAAGTGACTCAGCCATTCCGAAACAAATTTGACAGCCCAGAAATAGAGGTAGAAGACAATCAGCAGGCACTGACAATACGACAATGCAAGGTGTTCTGAGTGGTTTGTGCTTAAACTTGCATTTTCTCCTAACACAAAAAGGTTTTGAGGAAGATGTTTGGGGAAAGACATGCTCTTTCTGAGCCTCAGACAGAAAAACTAATCCAGACAGGGGCGTTTTTGGAAAAAATAGTGTAAGCACAGAGAACCAGGGTGATTTGGAACAAGTCAGCACAGACAACAGCGAAGGTGGGCATTCACAACAAGGAGTCTCTCACCTGTAACGCTTACTATGAGCAATAAAGGACCTCTCTGATAAGGTAGGGCTGAACTCCTGACTGTTTTCACCTGCATGAAAGAAAATAGGATCATCGCACGTCTTCAAGATCAGGCAAAGCCTCTCCATGTAACAACTGGACTAAGACACAACTCTACCAACTTGCTAAACCAAACAGTGACCCAGACAAATCACCATACGGTCGTGCCACATCACCCATGCCTTCTTCCTCCCCCAGCATGAGCTGGCTTCCCAGCACCGCCATCTCCTGATCCCCCAGCTCTTTCCCACCTGACAGCTTTAGTTTGGTTTTCTTCTCTTTTCCCCACTCTTTTAAAACACCTTTCAGAAGTCAGGCAAGAACAGATGACCCAGCAGGACACCGGTTTACAGGCAAAGCAGCTGGGTGGGTGCAACGGCCACATGCTGTCCTGTTATTTATGCTTTATTCAGTAGATGCTGCCACATTATTAGGAGATTTCATGAGCTTCCTAAATAGAGACTGGGATGTGTCACCAACTCCACCCCACTTGGGATTACAAATAGATTTCGGCTCAGCTCTCCAGGAGTGCAAAGCGAGTGAAATCTCATACCGCCCCGCACATTCCTTTTCCTCAATGAAGAGCAGACCGCCCTGCTACTTACATTCTGCTTGGGCAATAATAGAAATTGATGCACAGCCTCCTTCTGTTTCTTCTTTTGCTGTTCCTTTGGTGATTACATCATTCAGGATTTTCCACTGACTGTGAAAGATGACCTTCTTTGAGTCTTCTACTTTGCAAACGCTGCTCTGCTTTTCACTCACTGTCTCATTCAGCCCCTTCGTAGGTGTGAGCTCCTTCTTGTGCTTGACGGCTGGATCAGGAGCTCCTTGGCATGTAATTCCCATCACTGCCATTTCACAGGTTCAGAGAGTCACTGAGTAAGAAGAAAAAAAAAAACAACAAGAAAAACACTTGTCAAAATACTTAACTTCACAGGCAGAAGCAGCTTCAAGTTCCTGAGAACCAGGAGGCTGCTGGAGGTTATCAGATCACTAAATCATTTAAACCAAATCAAGGTCCTACCCAAGCTCTGAGCATGGAGCTGAAAAAGAACCCAAGGCTGCCAGCTCTCCACCCCTGACTTGTGCCACTGAAGAGCTGAAAAATCAACTTTGTTCTCAGTACTAAAAATATGAGACCACACAGGTTTCACAGGGAAATTTATTTCTTGGTATATTCCCTTAGCTTAAACACAAACAGTGAAACCATAAAGAAGAGGGAACTCTCGTATCACTAAACAGGAAGAATATTCACTGAAAAAAAAAAAAAAAAAAAAGAAAAAAGAGAAGACATGAAAGATTTTCTCCTACAGTGCAGCCAGGAGAAATTATGTTGTGCTCTCATACCACATAAAATGGCCATAAAATCCTGCTAATTACTTTCTTCCTCGTACTCACTCACCCTCAAATCCATTTCTCATTTTCCCTTCCAACAAAACAAGGTCGGGCAACCACCCTGCCCATACACAGTCCTCCCTCGCTCCCCTTCCTTCCCTTTCATTACCAATAACTTTTTGAAATACTCGGTCGAGCCCGACAAAAGCGGAGCTCTCATGGTGTATAGGATTAATGGAAGTTGGTGGTGGAGAGAGGACAGTGACGGTGCTGGAAAAGCCGATCCCCTTGGCTTGGCAGCAGCTGGCGAGTCAATCAGCGGGGCTGCTGGCTGACCAGTTAGCGCAAATGTAGCTCCCAACAAGTCCCAGCACATGCCACATCTTGGCCAGTTGGCAGCGAAGAGGGAGGTGGAAGGGAGCCAGGGGTGGAAAGGGAGAAGCACGGAGAAACATGGAAGCAAGGCACCGTGGGACGGGACAGGGGTGTATTGTGGGGTGGAAATCAGGAACGTGGAGAGTTAGGAGTTCCTACAACCACACTGGGCACAAACCCACCCTACATAATGGCTTGGGTTTAGCCCCTGATCCCCTCACCCTGGATTCTGGGGAAGTTAAAACGGGTTTTTTCTAATGTTTTCAACCAGAATATGGTCTATTGTCCCTTAACTGTAGGGGTCACTCTCACAGCTCAAGTGCAAAATCTTAAACTGAACATTTCCATCATTAAACAACCCATGAAAATTCAGAAACCTTAGCAAACACGTACAGGTGTTAAACACTGTGAACCCAGCGTAAGAGGAGGAGGAGGGACATTTGAACAGCGGCCAGCAAAAACAAGGTCTCAGAACTATCACAGGAGAACATCTTTGAGGCTCATCAGTTTAAATCTACACCAGGGTTGTTTGTGATTTTTTTCTCCTTTTTTCTTTCCTTTTTTCCCCTGCCTTGAGCAGCTGCCAGGGGCAACGGGACACTTACTCTGACAGGCTCCTGGCAACGCAGCAATCAGTCAGGAAAATGACAAAACTAGTGGGTGTTCGGTGCCTGAAGGACCACCGAGGAAAGGGGAAGGGAGCTGTTTGGGAGCCAAGTGCATGAACCTTGGTGTGATGTGTAAATGAGTCACCTAACAACCTGGCAGGTAGACAGGGAAAGTCAACAATGACCACATTCAGCGGCTAAACAGAGAACAGCTGCTGTGCAAAAGAAGTGCTGATGACAGTATCCCACTCATTACGCCCCGGCCCGCTCCCTCTCCCCTGCAGAAATTATGTCAAATCTCGGTGCTGTAAAATAATCCCTTGGAGCAGCAGAAAGAGAGCCTGCCAGATGACTAACCCAAGCCACCAGTGACCAAACTGACAAGTTCAGAGCTATTTTTATACTCACTCTCTCCTGATTTGCATTAACTCTGTCTCTCCTTGCCCTCCCCTCACCTTGAAGGACCTTCAAGCTCTGCAGCCCAAACCCATCCCCATCACCAAAAATTACCTAATTCTACAAGTCACTCCTCAGCTTAGTTAAAAGACAACAAAGGGAGGGGAGAAGCAAAATTGCAAGTCCTTGTCGCCCTCTGAAATGGAAAAGAATAACAAGGAAACATTACTGAGATTAAAGTCAACAAAGCACATACCTCACTTGCCGACTAAAAAAAAAAATAAAAAAAGAGGTAGTTATTGTAAGCAACGTCCTCGAACCCAGCAGCCGCCAGCGCTCAGACGGTTTAATGTGTGACTCAGGTCTACAAGGCTGTGTAGGCACAGAAGCTGCAAGCCCAGCCCAGTTTAACTGTTGCTGAACAATTTTCAGGCCCTTATAGAAAGCCAAAAAATCAACTATCTTTATGGTACAAACAATGGAGCGCAGTTGGCAGGAGCTGTGATTAAAAAAAATAAAATCAGAACTTTTAAATAATTTTCTAAGTATAGCTTCTCTTGAAGCTACATATTCAGAACTGAAAAGGCCAGACTCATGGTGGGGGGTGCAATCCAGAGAGGCCCGAAGCATTCCTAAACCCCATTAATTTGGATGTAGGTGCTCGGTCTGTCGGGCCCAGGCCCCGTGTACAGCCCTTCCCAGGGAAGCTCAGGATAAAAGGGAGCCTTGGGAGCAGTAAATGGGTACCTGAGGTTCCACGGCAAGACCACTAAGAACAGGATTTACCCACATGAGACACGCTGGAGCTGCGGTTTCAGCTGCCGATGTACTTGCCACGGCTCCAGGATGAGCACAGCTTCCTGTACAGACACAACTTACGTACGTGCAACATCAGGAGCTTCACGTTGTTGAGCTGGAGGGGGGTTGTTTCATACCCCAAACTGCTTCTCTGGTTTTCAAAACCTCCTCTCCTTCATCCAAGTCACTTAAATTCAACTGTAATTCTTGATTTCAATATCCCTGACTTTCTTCCCTCTGTAGATGTGTGTATGGGCTCATTATTTTCAAGGAAGAAAGGGGAAGTTGGGTTAATGAGGCAGCAGATAAAAGTGAATATTACACCCCTAACCCACAACGGGCTTTTGCTCCTTCACTAAGGTTTTACACTCACCTCTGGTTAACTAATGTTAGTTCTCACTGCTGTAAAAAAGAAAGTGCGTTTTTACAGAATGAAAGCCCAACAGGGTATCAGTTGTGCGGTGGAGGCACTGGCAACTCCTCCCTCAAATAACGTCTGTGCTCCTGTGAGAAACAGACTGGAGAGGGTCATCCGAGAATTGTAGGGAGTCAGAATTAAGGCGACACTCAAACATTACTAATATAAGACATACCATGTGCTTTCTGCTCCTCTAAAACCTCCTCCCTCTCTAAACAAGTCCCTCTTCAGCTCTTCCATCTCAACAGGAAGCTATTTGTAGCAGGGACCTTAAGAGAACATTTCTGTGTTTCACGAAGTTACTATGTATACAGAGAAAAAGACTCATAGCTGGAAAAAAGGAACCCAAATACCTCTCAAGCACACCATAATACGGGGTCCCGCTTGGTCTGCCCTCAGATCCCCCGTGCCTATGGCTCTTTGGAGAATTTCAGTTAACATTTTACGGAGTAGCCCATAGATTTGGTTAAAACAGACTTGGGAAAGAGCTTTAAAATATACATAAGGCTTCATAAGTCAGCTTCAAAGCATGCAGATTTTCTCTCCCAGTCTGAGTGCGAGTGCTTAGCAGCAGTTTCACATTGACATTTAGTTTGAAGAAAAAAAAAATAGAAAAAAAAAATCATGTTGTCTCAGTGAGGTTTCCCACTTCCTTATTGAGAAGAGTTTTATGAACAATGCATTAACTCAGGTTAGCCTTCTCTTTTGCAGCTGCTACTGGTTTATTAAACAACACAACTAGCATTTTAGCAACATTGCTTTGCTGATCCCTACAACACAGCAACACTTGGGAAGAGCCAGGAACTTATGCATCACCAGAGAATGTCACCTGAGACAAGAACATACACCTTTTGGGGACCTTCCAGTCCTAACAAATGACAGTAGGTATTTGAGAAGGGGCCAAATCTGCAGCCAAAAGAACTTATCCAGGGTATTATCTATAAAAACATCATATCAAGACATCAAACCTTACCAAAAAACAGGTGTTTCACCAAAGAAAAAAAAAAACAAGATGACACTTTTAAAAAAGAAATGAATCACGCTGATGATTTGGTTTGGGGCCCAAGGAGTAGATAGATATATACGTACAACCCTTTCAAACCCCAGACACCACTTCCCTTTGCCCCTGTCTCCTCGCCGCTGTCTTTCTTTGCTGGATGCTACCGATGAGGTTCCCTGCCTGCCCACGTTTCAGATGGAACCGAAATTCAGTCGGTTCCGTTTTCGGCCGTGTCAGTTTAAGGCATATTATTGTAGCATGGGCCTGGGGTGGTTATTTAAACAAGCTCAGTGCTGTCAGCAAGGGAGAAGTTTCAATTTGTGTCAGAAGGGACTTAAAAAAAAAAAGAAAAAAAAAGTTGTAGCACTCAGCACACACCCCTACCTTAAAACACACTTAATACCACTTTAACGTGCTTAAGAGGAGAAAAAAAGACTTTCCTTGTGTATCTAAGAGTTCCAAAGTAAAAATAAATAGAATGCCTGACTGATCAAAATACCAGTGAGTCAGACCACCAGTTGCTATTCCAGGATGCTCACAGCCTTCACCTCCTCTTCTTTAACCAGTGTTGTCCATGTGTCCAGACACGAGGCTCCTGCACAGCCCGGGCTGGTTCCTTGTGGATCACCCAGGAGCGCTGCTCGCAGGTTTACCTGAGCATCACCAGGTAAAGGGAAACCTTCTACCCAAACCACCCCGGAACTGCCCGTTTAAAGGATTTCACTATCAGCCTTATGTTCCTGAGCAAGTTATGTTACAAACGATAATAAGTATGTAAACACGTTCTTTAAAGTGGTTTGATAGTAAATACTTCAAAATCCCATTTCAGCCGTTTGTACTGCTTACTGTAAACACCAGGGTAATGAGCTTCAACTGTCTTTTTAGCTGCCAGACATTCGTACATCGCAATAGTTTGGTTACAAAGTCTGTAGGAAAACATTTGACTGGGTTTAACCATCAGCAGACTTTCTAAAAGCATCTAAACACACCTATCTTCCTTTCCTCAAGTACAAGCCCCGGTACAACTCACTCCTCAACAATTCTTTTCATGTTGTTCAACAAAGATATGAATAACACCATTTGCTCGGAGTTTATAAACATCACCGCAACCCCATTCATTCGAAGAAGCGGCTAATTTTTCCAAACTGCTTTGCAAACAAGAAAGAATCGGAACAAACTTCAACCCCTAGGGGTTTTGCTTTCAGGCCTGGCTCAGCTGCTCTCACAGGGCTTTCAGGACACCACTTAACGACATCCTGACTTTTAAGACCCACTTGTGGAGTGAAGCTATTTCCTAAAGTATAACAAGAGGGTATAATAAAGCAACTAAATGGACAACTTCGAACAATAGCCACGAGCGCATATTAAAATCAATTCTGCCCAAGCAGGCAGGACCGAGTTTTCACCAGTTATTACTATACCTGGCTTTGCACCTTGAAATTTTCGGTCGCATTTATAAAAGGCCATGAGAGGCTACAAGAAAGCAGTAAGGTGGAAACACCAGGCAAAACCAAAAGTTGAGTTAAATTCAGCATAGATAGAAGCATTTCTATGTAATCTTAATTTATGATTGGTCCTGCAAATTTAATTATGATGATTTTATACTATAAAGTAGAAATATGAACTGACCGGAGTAGTTTCTAACTGTCCAGCCTGAGCAAACTCCCATGAGACAAACTCCCACATTAACTGCAGAAGAGAACTGCCTTTCAGGCAAGACGAGGTCAATATTATTCAGGGCCCTGATGTCACCAAACTGTGATCAGCAAAGCCCAGGTTCCTCTAGATGAACCCTCAGAGGCCTCCTTCTTGTCCCCCCCCAAGCATCCTCTTGCTTTCCCTTCCCCAGCATCTCCAGACCTTTTCCTAACTCAGGTCTCTTTTACTCCAAGCCAGCTGCTCTTCTGGGAAATTGGGAGATTTTTCCATCTTTCAGACCTCTATCCCTCTGTCTCCTCTGACAGATCTGACTGACACTTGCCAGCAAACTTCAAAAGTCAAAGAAGGAAAGTTAAAGAGACAGCACGGTCACATTTCCCTCCTCCCATAGAGTAATAATTAGGCACCACATCACTGTTACAAGGAAAGCTCAGCTCTGCCTTCTCACATCTAGCACTGAAATAAGAGTCAGGACAGAAAGAGTTCATTAACTCCAGCGACGTTGGACCAGGTCCCACAAATCCCTTAGGTTTTTGGTTGTTATATGTTTGTTTGTTACACTCCTCTTTCACAGCATGCTATACAAAGATTCACTCTCTTAAAGCAGTTAAAATTTAATAGTTAATAGCAAATGACTCATTGCAAAGGAATCTAGTGGCCGTGCCAGTAACAGATTTTAACTTACTTAAAATGCAATAAAGCAGCACACTGCAGACACGTATTTCAAAGCCCGATTCGATTATTCTTATCACTAATGTCATAGCAGAGAAGGTGCGAGTTATTACTCATAACAGAGTTCCGAAAACCAGTTGAAAAAGTAATTTAGACGTTGTTTATGGATGCTAGTTTCAGGCTGCTGCTTCTTACATGTGCAAAGCACCGAACACATGTTTCTAATGTAACCGATTAAAGTAGACAGGAAGCATCTGAGATCAACCACAGCAGCAACTTATTAATCAGCAAAGAAGCATTTTAACCTTTTGCCAGCCAAAAAAAAAAAAAAAAAGAGTCGCGTCGAAGAGGAGCACTACGGCTGGATGCAAGAGACGAGCGGAGTTTAACCGAACTTTAAGCTGTTATTCAGCCGCATAGTTTGATTCGCCTCCTCCTCCCCTCTCCAGGGCCAGGGATGCCTCTGGGAAGCGGCACCTCGCCCAGGCCAAGCTCTGCGGCTTCACCTCTGCTCTCCGGCGGCTGCTGCGGGAGCGGGGCGGCACCAGCGGGCTCGGGGGTGCGGAGGAGAGGAGCTCCCGAGCGGGGACGGAGCATCCAGCTTTAACCGACACCGCACGGAGAGCGCCGGGCACCCTGCGGGGATGCGGGCGGGGAGTGCGGGGCAGGGGGAGCGGCGGCAGCCCGGCCCGTTAGCCGGGAGGTACCGCTCAAAGCTCCCCGGTACTCCCGGGGCCTTCCCCTCCCGCCAGAGCCGGGCTCCCTCACACCCTGAGGCGGCCGCGGAAGCGGGGCCGGCGGGCTCCCTCAGGCCCTTACTAGGGCCGACGCTCTCCAGCGGTTCCTGGCCCCACCAGTTCTCGGCCCCACCAATTCCCGTCCCCAACGGTTCTACCGGCCCCCCCCGGGATCCCGGATACCGGCCCCGCTCCGCACCTACCGCTGCGGCCCGGCGGCACCTCAGGCCTCCTCAGCGGCGCCCCGCTCACTGACAGACGGCGGCCGGCCCCGCCCCTCCACCGCCCTGCCCCGCCCCCTCCACCGCCTCTCAGCCAATCGCCGCGCCGCCTGCGGGGAGACCACGCCTCCCCGCCCCGCCCACGGGTTTCCCAGAAGTGGGCGGGGCTTCCTCACAAGCCATTTCCCCGCTTCCTCCCGGCGCTGCCGCCTCCCCTCCTCTCCGCGCATGCGCGTCTGGCGGGGGGGGGGGGAAAGGCGCTCAGTGCGCAGGCGCGGGCCGAGCCGGCCGGGCCATAGTGGAGCGGCCGCCGGTCGCCTCACGATCATTCCTGTGGCGACCGGCGACGGGGACCCGAGAGCGATGGCGGGGCTTGGGGAAGGCGGCGGGGCCCGGGGAGGCGGCCCTGCTTGGGCGGCGGAGCGAGGGGAACCCTCGCTCCGCCGCCCAAGCAGGGCCGCCTCCCCGGGCCCCGCCGCCCCAGGCCCCGCCGCCTCAGGAAGGGAGGCCCTGAGGCCCCCGCTTGAGGGAAGGGTGCTGGTGTAAAGCCGTAGCGGCCGCCCTACAGGTTTTTTTCTGAGAGAACTTCGGTTTTTTGGCCGTAAGGGTGTTGGTAGGGGTGTACGGCTTTGAAAGAGGAGAGCTGTGGGAGCTGCCTCTGGCTCAAGAAGCTGAGGGGTTTTATTCGCCTTTTTTTTGTTGTTTTTTTTTTCTTTCCCTGTGCTAAGACTCTGTTACCTTTTACCAGCTGCGAGAAGGGATGTCTGCGTCTGATGTCAGAGCTGCATCAAGGCTATAGGAGAGAGAAGGATGATTAGCCTTCGTCCTCACGTGCTATGAAAGTGATGGGAAGGGTTTTAGTCCTGCTGCGGAGAAAGGTTTTTGGATAGTGTTAAGTGTTTCACTCTGAGGGTGGTGAGAGCCTGGCCCAGGTTGCCCAGAGAAGCTGTGGCTGCCCCATCCCTGGAGGGGTTCAAGGCCAGGTTGGAGGGGGCTTGGAGCAACCTGGTCTGGTGGGAGGTGTCCCTGCCCAGGGCAGGGGGTGGCACTGGATGGGCTTTAAGGTCCCTCCCAACCCATTCAGCGATTTGTGATAACTTAATAGCCTTTTTCCCCTCATTTAGTCTCTGATGCTCCCCAGTAAGTGACAGTTTAATCTTAAGATTCTAATGTGCCCAATTAGCATTAATCTTTGCTTTGACACTAAGGGCAGGGGTCAGTTTGGGTAACTCATGGCCCTTGCCTCAGAGGGCTCTAGGTCATGGAAAAGAAATAATTTCAGAGTTCTTGAGAAAGGACCCTGATACCTCCCTCTGGATTTGGACTCCTCGTGTGACATAAAATACGCTTTGCCCCATGCAGGAGGATGACTCACAGTTGTGGCAGAGTCTGCGTGTGATAACCACCGTGAGGGTGCTCGGAGCACTCTTGAAATTCACAGCAGCAAGATGCCGTATCCTTCACCTTCAGGACAGGCTGGTTCCGTACAGGTGCCTCTTCTTCATGTAGTTTGGAGGGAACTGCTCAGTCCTGAGAGCTCTTTCCTGAGACAGTAGAGCTACATCGTGTAGTACAAAACCAGAGTTAAATGAACGTGTCGCGGTAGGTCACTGTCATACATGGTGCGTTATAGTCAATAGGCTGTTCTGCAGGTTACTCCAATACTTTTGGAAATTATTAAAAGTGGAAATAGAAAATGCTGGGGTTGGGGATGCTATTGTCAGGTCAGCTCTCACATGGAGGTAGCTGATAATTGTAGGTTGTTTTCAGTCCTTCCTGGAAGAGCTGAGCCGTGGTCAGCTCAGAGTGGGGGGTATGGAGGGACCTGAGCTTCAGGGAGGGGGTTAATGTTCAGTGTGAGAACCCGACAGGACCAGGACCTAACAGGCAGCACGTGTTATGGTTGCAGAACCTGAGATCCACTCGATCTCTAACGTCCCCAGAGTAAAGAATCATCCTTTGTGTCCAAGCGGTAGGAAAACCTCAAGGGAGGAAGCAGCTGCGGAAATGACTAGTCACAGCTTTTTCAACCTTTCTTGATAACCTTACACTCACTTAAAGAATGTGGGATGACTGCTAGTCAAGATAAAGAACAATATGAGAAATTTTTGCAAGGTAGTACTTTTCAGAAGTTGAAATAATTTGGCAACAGTTCTGCCTTTACAAATCTGAGGGAGTCCTTGTTGGGTTATTTTTGCCAGAGTAGTTGAGGTGATCACGATGTTGCTTTTAGAGGTATTTGTGACCTCGACATTTTTATCACAGTGGAAAGACGATCAAATAAAACTTCTAACAAAATTTAGTGGACCTTAATACTCATTTTGTGGGTTTTGAGCAAGCCACAGTTTCCACTGAAGTTCCATTCTGTAATTGTTGAGGGCGGACAGGACTGGGATTTTGAGAAGCACACGTGGAACCTGTTACAAGCCCAGGTTCGATACCGAAATCCAGAATACTCTGCTTTTTTTCTGTGGTTAAGTTATGTGAAATGACTCGATGGTCCCAATCAGCTTACTGGTAGAGGAGTTTGTCACTCCTGAAGCTGTGAAGAATGTCTTGAAAGCACAAACCAAGTGTATATAATGCCATGGTGACTGCTCCAGTAATCAGCAACACTGGTGGCGTACAGTAACAGCTCAAAGATGTGACGAGTCCATTAGTTGGAAGTATCACGAGCACATACTGAGCTGTCGGAGCGATTCTGACACCTCTCCAGCAGAAGGAACGTGTTTGGAGCGGTGAGAACCCAGCGTGTCCAACCCAGGGGGCAGAACCCACCCGGCTGGGGGACAGGCGCTGCCTGCCCGACCTCAGCTCTGCCCTTTCTTTGTACTCACAGGGATGCCGTACAGCCGAGCTCCGGTTTCTATTGTGGCAATAAAACCCTCGAGTAGTTCTCAACGTGAGTACAAACGGAGCGAATGCAAATGTAACCGTGTTCCTGTTTGTGTAAATGGGTGTATCGGCCACTCGATTTGGAGCGTTAACACAAATAGCTGCATTAATAATGGGTGCAAAAATATGCATAGCCCTTCCTTTGGGTGACCCAATAATGTCAAGACCTACTTCTGGGAATGTGTGCTGTGATTATGGTTACAGCTCAGAGAGCACAGTGAGTTTCACAAAAGGCTTTTTGTTCCTGCCCGGCTTGATTACGGGGATCTACTCTGGGACCGCTGATCAAAAAAAGCTTTTAACTTGGAGTTTTCGATCTGTTATTCCAGGTTTGGCGCTCGCTGCGTGCATGTGAGCCACGAGCAGTGTGTTAAAAGTAGAGAGTTGTAAAGAACTTGAGCCATGCGGGCCTTTGGCAGTGGGAACTTCAGTCCAGATGTCCCCAGAGATGGGGACAGCTCGTACCGCCCTGGCTGATCTTCAGCCTCATCCCACCAACCCAAGCTGGCTTTCCTGGTGTTGCTCTTCTTGGTTCAAGGTCTTCCCTTGAAAAGAGGGTCACCTCTTGTGTTGAAGTTGGGTGTCCAGCCGTGGGCAGCTATGCTGGATCACTTGTGGGGTAACTTGGGGGGCTTGGGGGTGCAGAGCCAGCCAGGTTGTCAGGACAATATTGTCCCCCTGAGCTCCATGCCCACCTGGGGGTGACCCTTGAGGGACAGCAGTGGACCTCCTGCGTGGGGAGAGCTCCTCCAGCAGGTAGTGGGGTGAGGATGACAAGCGGTGCTCCGTCCTCCGGTAGGACGCAGGGCTGATGTGTCAGCTGCAGAAACACTCCTTCGGCATGGGAGAGGCCGGAGCTTTAAACCCGAGGTGACTGGGCTCACACCCCGCTTGTCTCGCTGTGACATTCGCAGCCAGCTTGAGCCAAGGGGTTCTTGGCTGATTTGTTCTTCAGAACTTCAACCTGAAGCAACTGGTTGAAAACTTCACCATTAAAAAGTTTCACTTCCCAAAGAGCGCTGTTCTATAAATACCCTGTGCAGTGGGATATGACATTTACTCCCACACACAGACACAGCGCGCTTTGTGACTCGCGTACTCCGGCCCTTAACCCTTGAGCTGGCTGGGAGCAAACACAAGGCACGGAACCCACCTCTTCTGCAGGACAGACAGACGCCTGATGCAGCCTGCGAGCGGGCGCGGGGTGCCGTGGAGTAAACAGTAGTAGTTTTGCACCCAGAATTACTGCATTTAATATGGGAAAACTCACTTTTTTACTTTATTACTTTTTATTACTTTTTTATTACTTTATTACTTTTTACTTTATTACTGCATTTAGTATGGAAAAACTCACTTTTTCAAGCTCTATGGATATCACGTAGCAGAGATGTTGCCTAAGGAGTAACAGGGCTTTGTACGCGCTCTTATCGACAGATCTCGGAGCACTTTCCTGCCCAAACCAAAAGAAGTACTTAAGGTAGTTTGCTTTAATTTCCAGTTCTGCTACTGATTTATGATCCTTGACAAATTTCCTGGCTCCTTGGTTTCAGTCCCATGTAAAACAGAGGATACTGCTTTGCTCTCATTCTTTACATGGTGTGTGTATATATATATATACACACACACACACTAGAAACTCCAACAGTAGGTTCTGCCTTTGTAGGGTGCACGGACTGAAGTGCTCAGGTGCTGATGTTTTATAAATATCCTATATAAATAGATAAATATTCTCTCTCTACATATATATATATCTCAATGGGAGTAGGTTTGTAATATCCCTTTCTCCTTGAGGAAGAGATGAAGACACCTAGATGGGCAGATTTAAAAATTAATGGGGCGTCTTATCTCATCCTCTTGCGTAAGATAAGTTCAAGCAAGCCCTGTGTCGCGGCCAGGCGTGAACTTGAGCAAGGTTAGCAGAGCAGTGCCACGCTGCAGCCCTGCCTCTGGGCCCTTAGAAGCCCTTAGTGGTGTAACGTTGGCGCAGGGCTTTTTCTGGTGTTAAAAGAAACCCAGAAGAGATCCACAGAAATGAATCCCGAGGCTGGAAATAGGTTTTGATATCTCACCGGGGTGGGAGATAAGGAAAACAAACAAATCTAGGCCCTTTGTGGAGTGGGTCTGATCCTGATCTGGGTTACACAACGTTGATGCAGTTCCTTTCAGTGAATGGCACATTCATGGCTTGTGTCAGTGAGAAATAACAAGCTGCCTCGACGGCTCGCAGAAGTTTTTCATCAGCTCTTTTGAATACCAAGCACTTCCAATTAATCGGAGTTTGGCCCCTGCAGGGAATACGCTTCTGTACAGCTTCCTCTTATCTCTGCCAAAATATGATCAAATTGCTTGTCTTTGTGAGCGAGTTCTGCTTTTTTGGCTCGGGTCTATCGTCAGGAAACACATGTCAGCGTTTTAACAGCTGCATGTCCTGTTCAGAACGAGCTCTCGGTCTGAGTCGGGTGCGTACGGAGCAGGGCTGGGGGGAGCTATCGCTTGCTCATTTATGGTTAGGAATATCGAGTAAACATTGATTTTTGCCTCTCTGCTCTGGAGGTCATCTGAGGATCAGCACTTCACCAACCGACTTCCCTGAAGCTGAATCTTCATCAGATCCTTCTGCAGAGGCACCAGCGCTAGCGAATAAAAAGGCAAGATAAAGGCAAGATTATTAAAAGCAGCCTCTGGTTTTGGGTCCCGGCTGCTCAGTTTGAGGAAATTTGAGCATTCTTTTTCTTGTAGATTCCAGGGCTTCTCTTGTAACGATGACTCCTTTTTGGGAGGGGGCTTAAAGGATTTTCAGACTCAGCTCCCTAAAAATCGCTTTTCTGAGAGTCAGAGGTTGCATCAGAAGCAGAGTTGCCACTCACAAACCTTAACAGCATGACGTGTGAGAAAACAAGCCCAAAATCTTCGTCAGAATATTACAATATCCACGTGGTTGTTGGTTTGGGTTTTTTTAAGCCCCAGCTCTGAGAGTTGAGCAGTAAACGAAAAATTCAAATCTTGCTTTTTTAAAAGAAATTCTTTATATATACTTTGGCGAGATCGAACTCATGAATTCTAAGAAGCCGAGAGGTTGGCAGTATTACTTTGAGTGCATACTCCTTGCTTTAAACCGGTAACTCCTTAGCCCAAAATGAGTAACAACTTCCTCCGGGGGAGCTGGCTCGAATTCAGCTCATTGTAGCTGTTTGTCAGAAATACATCCCCGCTACAGCTTTTATTCATTAGCACTTTGATCGACGTACCCAGTCTTTTTTTTTGGGGGGGGGGGGGGGGAAGAAATTGTGCTGGATTTTCAGACTAGCTTCTGGAGGGACTTTGTCTTTGCCCACGTGAGGAGATGAGCACCCGAGGCGGGTAACAGAGATCAGGGCTGAAGCAGTTCGGGAGAAGGAGGAGCCGGAGCTGATATTCGCTCTGCAGGTTTTGCTTTGTGGATAAAGAGGACTTTGTTCTTAGATAGCCGGTCTCATCATGTCCCGCTGTAATTTCACTACGTGACACGATGCAGATAAATCGTTATAATTATTATTAGATCACAGGTGGTTAATGGGCAACGAAGGGCGATGGAGCTGGTGAGAGGTCTGGTGAATAAGTCTTATGAGGAGTGGCTGAGGGAGCTGGGGGTGTTCAGCCTGGAGAAAAGGAGGCTGAGGGGAGACCTTCTTGCTCTCTACAACTCCCTGAAAGGAGGGTGTAGCCAGGGGGGGTCAGTCTCTTCTCCCAAGCAACAGGTGATGGGACAAGAGGAGGCGGCCTCAAGTTGCACCAGGGGGGGTTCAGATTGGATATTAGGAAAAATTTTGACACTGAAAGGGTTCTTAAGCCTTGGAATGGGCTGCCCAGGGCAGTGGTTGAGGCACCATCCCTGGAGGTATTTAAAAGACGGGTTGACATAGTGCTGAGAGACATGGGTTAGTGATGGTTTTTATCAGAGTTAGGTTGATGGTTGGACTAGATGATCTTAAAGGTCCCTTCCAACCCAGACAATTCTATGATTCTAATGTCATATGCTCCCAAGCAAAGAAGGGGCAGGCAGAGTCCAGCAGCCACATTGACTTGCTGGGTTTCCCAGCTGTGGTGGGCAGCTTGGTCCCAAAATAACATGCCGCTTGTTGCAAACGTGAGGCCTGGGAAAAAGAACTTGGCTTTACCTTTCAGCCCAGCGACTCGGTGGGTTGCCTTTCAGCAGGGCGCTGCAGCAGCACTTCGCAGTGCTTCTAGCGTTTGAAAGCATTGGTTTGATTCCAGTACATCTGGTGGTGAGCTCTTTCCTCGGCAGAACGCACGTAGACACAGGGCAGGCTGGGTGCTAGTGCCTTTGTTTACAAGAATTAATCTAGTTAGCAATTTTTACAGTCTGTAGGGTGTGGACAAAAACTGATTGGCTTACTTGGGTTTCAGAGTTCCCTTCTCCCCAAATTGCAATAGTCTATAAATGACCGAGTTGGGTGGAGTGTTGACCTGCTGGAGGGCAGGAAGGCTCTGCAGAGCGATCTGGACAGGCTGGATGATGAGCCTGTCCAGATCATGGTGTGAGGTTCACCAAGGCCAAATGTCAGGTCCTGCCCATGGGTCACACCAACCCGATGGACGCTCCAGGCTGGGGGAAGAGTGGCTGGAGCTGCCCTGTGGAAAAGGACCTGGGAGTGTTGGTCGACAGTGGCTGAATATGAGCCAGCAGTGTGCCCAGGTGGCCAAGAAGGCCAACAGCATCTTGGCCTGTGTCAGGAACAGTGTGGCCAGCAGGACTGGGGCAGTGATTGTCCCCCTGGACTGGCAACTGGTGAGGCCCCACCACTAATACTGTGTCCAGTTTTGGGCCCCTCACACCAAGAAAGACATTGAGGTGCTGGAGCGTGTCCAGAGAAGGACAACAGAGCTGGTGAGGGGTCTGGAGCACAAGTCTTGTGAGGAGCAGCTGAGGAAGCTAGAGGTGTTCAGCCTGGAGAAAAGGAGGCTGAGGGGCCTCCTGGTAAAGGGCATCATTCATTCAGCCTCATTTGGCTTCATTGCCCAGCAGAGATCAGTCCCAGAGTGCTGACAAAACCTTGCCTGAGATGCAGGAGTGCAGATGTGATGTCTTGCACCTTCCCACCCACCCTGTGTACTGAGGAGAAAGGGTAATGGACACAAAAATCATAGAATCACTGAGGTTGGAAGGGACCTTTCAGATCGTTGAGTCCAACCATCAACCCAACACTGCCCAAACCACCACTCACCCACGTCCCTCAGCACCACGTCTGCCCGGCTTTTAAATACCTCCAGGGATGGTGACTCCACCACTGCCCTGGGCAGCCTGTTCCAAGGCTTGATGACCCTCTTGAGGAAGAAATTTTTCCCAATATCCATCCTAAACCTCCCCTGGCACAACTTGAGGCTGTTTCCTCTTGTCCTGTCGCCTATTCCTTTGGAGAAGAGACCGACCCTCCCTGGCTACACCCTCCTTTCAGGGAGTTGTAGAGAGCAAGAAGGTCTCTCCTCAGCTCCCTTTTCTCCAGAAAGCCCCAGGCTGGGTCTGGCAGGCAGGACAGGGGGTGCTGCGATGTGTGGTGTCTTTGGGTGCTGTGACCAGAAGACACTGTCCCTCTTCTCTCATCCTGCAGAGCAGTTTGGTTCCCTGGCAGGCTGGATGCTGCCATCACCCTCAGATCTTGCCTTGGTGAAGAATAAGGGCTCGCACTGGGTCCAGGGGCTCAGAAGCACTTCTGCTCCCAGCGCTGCAGATGTGGGCTCTGGAACAAACTCAAATGGACAAATAGCGTGGGCCTGAACCCAACCGTCTGCTTCAGGCATTTCAACCCTGCAATCGCTGCCGAATGCCATAATTTGGAATCCTGTTACAAAACATCCTGAGGTCCGTGTCGGCGAGGCGTTCAGGATTCCCCCTGCCTCTGCACAGTCTTGAACCATGTCAGGAAGATCTGCTCCGGCTTCCTGCAAGGCTGAAATGTCCAGGTCCATCCCACCGACTAACGGTGGGTATCACGGACACGCTGCCCGTGGCAGGAACAGGTCCAGCGCTGCGGTGGGAGAGCAGAGAGGACCCTGAGAGGGTCGGGAAGGACGGCCCTGGAGGAGGCTCAGCTGTCGGCGGCTGCCGCTGTGCAGCCTCCCTTCTGGAATGTCCCCTTTCATCCCAGCCCCTGTCCTCCACTTGAACCTTCAGAAATCCCGAGCAGTCGATAATCTCTCTCCTCTTACGGGCATTCAGATGGTCCGAATTAAAAACCAGCAGCTGCTGCCTGCTGTGTCGCACTTCCACCCTGTTTCTGCGAAGCAGCCGTCCCCCTGCTCTGCAAGAAGGTCACCATAGCTCCATGTTCTCACCGCCTCCCAGCCCCACCTGGAGCCACAGCAGCGATGGGGAGCTGTGTATCTTCTTAGCAGATTTCTTTATCTGCTTTATCACCAACACTTCTGGTGCAGCCTCAGCAAGTTTGCCGATGACACTGAGCTGAGGAGTGTGGTTGACAGGCCTGAGGGATGGGATGCCATCCAGAGGGACCTGGACGGGCTGGAGAAGGGGCCGCATGTGAACCTCATGAAGTTCAACCAGGCCAAGTGCAAGGTACTGCACCGGGGTTGGGGCAACCCCATCAAGCACAGGCTGGGGATCAAGGGATGGAGAGCAGCCCTGAGGAGAAGGGCTTGGGGGTGTTGGTGGGTGAGAAGCTCCGCACACCCCAACAACGTGCACTGGAGCCCAGAAACCCCCCGCACCCTGGGCTGCATCCCCAGCAGCGTGGCCAGCAGGGCAAGGGAGGGGGGATTCTGCCCCTCTGCTCCGCTCTGGGGAGACACCCCCCCAGTGCTGCCTCCAGCTCTGGGGCCACCAACAGCAGAAGGACACGGAGCTGTTGGAGAGGGACCAGAGGAGGCCACGGAGATGCTGGGAGGGCTGGAGCCCCTCTGCTGTGAGGACAGGCTGAGAGAGTTGGGGGGGTTCAGCCTGGAGAAGAGAAGGCTCCGGGGAGACCTTAGAGCCCCTTCCAGTCCCTCAAGGGGCTCCAGGAAAGCTGGGGAGGGACTCTGGATCAGGGAGGGGAGCCATAGGAGGAGGGGGAAGGGTTTGACACTGACAGAGGGGAGATGGAGATGAGATCTGGGGAAGAACTTCTTTGCTGTGAGGGTGGTGAGAGCCTGGCCCAGGTTGCCCAGAGAAGCTGTGGCTGCCCCATCCCTGGAGGGGTTCAAGGCCAGGTTGGAGGGGGCTTGGAGCAACCTGGTCTGGTGGGAGGTGTCCCTGCCCAGGGCAGGGGGTGGCACTGGGTGGGCTTTAAACGTCCCTTCCCACCCAAACCATTCTGTGTTTCTGTGATCACCTCCCTCCCCGGGCAGAGGCAGAAGTGTGGGTGACGGCTCTGCAGGCAGGAGCAGGAGGGGTTGGGGTGTCACGGCTCTCGCTGTGCCCCACGCACGGCGGGGGCTGTGGGATCCCCGGTGTGGGGCAGGCAGAGCTGGAGGGGGAGCATGGGGACATGGCTTGATGCCGCCTTTGCCATTTATCCAGTATGAAGTCTCTTTTTAACTAGTGGATGAATCCTACCTGAACACAAAATCTCTGTCCTACCGCACGCTTTAAGGGCATTTGTTATTTTGTAATAGATTAATACATAATTAACTTTAAAGCATTGCATGAAATTTTCTGTAAGATTAATACCAAATGTCTGATTGAATTTTTAACGCATTTCCATTGATAGGGTTTTTTTTTTTTACAGTCTGGTTTAATTTGATTAGAAATTCCAGTCCCTGACACTTTTGATTTATCATAATTAATTTCGTAAGCAAAGCCTGAGCCAGCAGCTCTTGCTGGAGCACTATGGCTTTAAGGAAAAAGCATGGGATTCGTGAAGACCTCCTTTATGTCCTGCCCCTGCTCCATCCTGTGCTCTGTCTAACGAGGATTCTGCCTAATTGTTGCTACCAGAATTTCCAAGATCAAGAGGCGAGAGGCGCTGCCTGTTTCCTCCTGTGGGTCCGCTGAAGAAATCCCATTTACCGGCACGGAAGCTGCAGAGAGAGCAAAACCACAGGCCCTGCGTTTATTTATCAGCGCAGATAAACGGTGCCTGTTCGCTCCCGGTTCGTTCTGCACAGGGCACTTTCTGTTTCAGGAAAGCAAAGATAACTCATGGTATTGGTTTTTCGCATGTTTTGCCAGGTCCTAATCTTAGCTGCGGTTTGCCTGCCTGCAATAAACCCCCATTGATCTGTCTGTAAATATTTAGCCAGTGCTCCCCACCCCTCCATCCCCCCATTTAGCTGTCAAACCCGGTCAAAGAAATCTTTCTTCTTTTTAGGTATTTTTGTTTCAGGAGGAGGAATGTCTCTTCTTGTCCGGTGTTGTAGACGAGATGATTTTGGCGATGCCTGTACCTTGTTTGATGCCCGGCTCTGGTTGTTCACCCTGCGGTTGTGCCCGCTCTCCTCTGGGGACAAGCCACGAGGAAGGAACCCTGGACGTGTTTCTCTCCATCTCTCCTCACACGTGGCAGGAGGGACGAGGACCGTGCCAAGCTGGGGTCCCTCCACCAAGGTCATCCTTCTCCTGGGAAGTTAAAAATGGAAGGTATCACACAGAGGGAATTAAAGCTTTGAGGTTTGTGAGGGTGATCTAATGGGCAGGATTTTCACTGGGAAAGGAAGGGATGGAGGGATGGATGGATGGAGGGATGGATGGATGCGTGGTTGCATGGTTGGAGGGATGGATGGATGGAGGGAGGGATGGATGCATGGTTGCATGGTTGGAGCGATGGATGGATGGAGGGAGGGGATGGATGGATGGAGGGATGGAGGGAGGGAGGGAAGGATGGATGGGTGGTTGGAGGGATGGAGGGAGGGAGGGAGGGATGGATGGATGGATGAAGGGATGGATGGCATAAGACTTTGAAAGTAGGAGATAAACAGAGTTGTGAGGGAGGGCACAGATGCCGATGGACGTGGCACTGGGCTGAGGAGCTTGGTGGGAGGCTGGGGACATCAGGAGAGGGAGAGGATGCCCAGTGTCAAAACTGGATACAGCACTGGAGGTGACATATCCGCAGCTGGGCTGTGGTTGACTGCCTTTGCTTTTCTGGTTTCCCACTAGCCCTTCCCACCACATATGAGAAATAGGAGAAAATACATGAATATTTCCAGCTTTTTATCGTATTTTTAATCTGATAAAATTAGTAACTTGCATTAGAATTGCACATAGTTGTCTTGTTACTTTGTGCCAGAGCAGTGCTGAAAGGAGCTAGTGGAGTTCTCAGGGTGGGTGGCAGAGGTGTTGGGGCAGGGGGACAGCCTGGAGCAGTACAAGAACCTGGGTCTGGGACTGAGATGTAACAGTAAAGAATCATAGAATGGTTTGGGTTGGAAGGGTCATTTAAAGCCCACCCAGTGCCACCCCCTGCCCTGGGCAGGGACACCTCCCACCACACCAGGTTGCTCCAAGCCCCCTCCAACCTGGCCTTGAACCCCTCCAGGGATGGGGCAGCCACAGCTTCTCTGGGCAACCTGGGCCAGGCTCTCACCACCCCCACAGCAAAGAAGTTCTTCCCCAGATCTCAGCTCAATCTCCCCTCTGTCAGTGTCAAACCCTTCCCCCTCCTCCTATGGCTCCCCTCCCTGATCCAGAGTCCCTCCCCAGCTTTCCTGGAGCCCCTTGAGGGACTGGAAGGGGCTCCAAGGTCTCCCCGGAGCCTTCTCTTCTCCAGGCTGAACCCCCCAACTCTCTCAGCCTGTCCTCACAGCAGAGGGGCTCCAGCCCTCCCAGCATCTCCGTGGCCTCCTCTGGTCCCTCTCCAACAGCTCCATGTCCTTCTGCTGTTGGTGGCCCCAGAGCTGGAGGCAGCACTGGGGGGTGTCTCCCCAGAGCAGAGCAGAGGGGCAGAATCCCCCCCCTCGCCCTGCTGGCCACGCTGCTGGGGATGCAGCCCAGGGTGCGGGGGGTTTCTGGGCTCCAGTGCACGTTATTGGGGTGTGCGGAGCTTCTCACCCACCAATACCCCCAAGTCCTTCTCCTCAGGGCTGCTCTCCATCCCTTGATCCCCAGCCTGTGCTTGATGGGGTTGCCCCAACCCCGGTGCAGTACCTTGCACTTGGCCTGGTTGAACTTCATGAGGTTCACATGAGCCCATAGATGACCTTTAAAGGTCCCTTCCAACCCAAACCATTCTATGATATAGAATCACAATCAATACCTGCGAGGCGGGTGCAGTGTCTCAGCCTTCACAAACCTTTTCCGTTCCTCCACTTGCTCCTTGGAGCGCTGCTCAACACGGGCCTGACGGTTCTCTGATGTCAATAGTGCAGGTTGGAGTTGGTGGTGAGATCAAAGCTTCTTGCTGCAGGATTGCACCTGAGAGGTGGGTCCGTGACCTGTCGTTTTGTCCAGAGAAGCTTGGGGCTGGTTCTGGCTGCAGAGAACAACCTAAAGGGTTAGAGCTGCAGCTTCCAGCCCGCGCCAAGCTCCCGGCCTCTGGACTTCAGCCAAAGCAGCAGCGGTTGTTGGTTCCCCACAGCGCACACACGGATGGAGTTGCACATCACTCTCTGCTGCTGGGTTTTGCAAAGCCGAGGTGCTGGTGTTGATGGAACATTGTGTTCACTCGAGGAATCCAGGAGCAGCAGCAACGGAACAGTCACGGCTTTGAGAAACACACACCGAGAAACCCTGGGGTGAATCTGCTGGATCTCCAGACAAACAAATCCACGCTCTTCAGAGGACCTGGCATTAGTGCTAGGGCTCAACCAACCCATTCCCACACTGTTTCTGTCATCCTAAACCCGTGTCCTTCTGGTTTGACTGACCTCTCCTCCCCAGGGGGGGGTGTTCTTTTGTAATGAAAATGGTTCCCCACAGGGCCATCTGTCACCCTGAGGCTGCCTGAATTTGTTGGTCACTTAATAAAATGAGAAATGAGTCAGCGCAGACTGTGACAAATCAGAAAAGCCTTCGAGTAGCCCCAGACACGGGGGTGTTCCCATGCAGTTTTCTCTCTTTGGGAGTCCTTTTTCCAAGATCAATATTTGAAAAGAGGGTGAAGCCCTCACGGCAAACATTGCTGGTCTGTAGCGCGGGGAAGTGAAGGAGTTCTGCTCGATTAAATTCCCTCGATCTCGATGAAAGTGCCCAGGATTTATCCATGCAATCCTCCAGGCAAAGCCTGGGAGCAGCATTTGATTCATTCCTGTTAGAAGCTGGATTTATGGAGACTGAAGCCAAGCTTTAGGGAGCCTCTCTGTTTGGAGGCCACCATAACTTCATATTTTCCATCCAGTCCTTTGCCGTGTTTGATGTGATATTTCTACTGGGTGCAAAATCCCGGCAAGGAAGGGAAGGGAAACTCCAGCTGGACTCTGGCTGATAGAGCCGGTCCTTTTCTGCCAGATGTGTACATTTCTGTTGATCAAATCAGAAGGAAGTTTTGGAGGAAAAGGAAACTGAGTCAACAAGAGCTTTCCGGGCAGCAGCATCCACGTGGCCCGAGCTCCCTCCTCATCTCCAGCCGCGTCCCTGTCCCTCCCCTGGTTGGGTCTAGAAAGGCAGGTTCTTCTCGCAGGTGGGCTCAGGACCATGAAAGAGGACAAGGTGTGTTCAGTGATGAACTTCTGCTACTGTCAGATGCTTCAAACAACTTGAACCTCACCCTTGAATGTAGTCAGGAGGGACCTACCCAGACCTGGCCACAGGGTTATGGAAACGAGGGTGCTGGTCTCCTGCTGCCATGGCAAAAAACAAACTGGAGAGGCTTCAAAAAGACTCACAAGAATGATCGGAGGTGGGACAAAGCCACCTAACAGACCAAAGGAACGCTATATTGAGTTCGTTTAACTAAGACAAGACTAAGGAGTGACTCGATCACACTCCAGTGAAGATTCTGTTGTTAGAGGGTATTTATTTTAACAAATAAAATAATAACAAGTGCCATCAGCCAGGAGGAGAAAGGAGGCAAATTCAGGCGAGCAGGAAGAGCAGGAAAGGCGCGTTGGATCCTCTTCAGCAGTTCTCCATCAGTGAAGTCCTGAAATCAAACCAAGTGTCTGTCCAAGCTGCAGGCGTGGCCATCTCCCGTGGTAATTCCTGCGTTAAAACAAACGACTCTTGCCACAGCATGGAATTGCAGCAGATGATAAAGTAACGGTCGTATCCCACCCCTGCCCTGTGTCGTGTTACGCTGCAAATGGTTTGACTCCGAGACAAACTCTTTGTTTTGGCTCAGGTAACGCCAGATGCGAAGAGAGCCCTGTTCATCGAGGGGATCCCAAGACACTCTTGAGGCAGACATCCCAGGGAAAAGTTGTGGCGCTGCCAGGATTAGATGGGAGCCTAGTTCTGCTCCCCATGTACACAGGCTTAGACGTGCCTTTGCCCATCAAAGAGTTATTATAGGTAAGAGCAACAACTCTCCTATTAGATAGAGAGCAGCTTCTGCCTGTGACGATAAGAAATAGGTTCTTCTTCTTTGACATAAATGCTCAAGTTTAAAAAGTCGCTTCTTAAAAAAAAACAAAAAAAGAAACCCATTTCTTTCTTAAGAAAAACAGGTCTAAGGAGAATATAAAGCATCTTTCATCCCCTGCTGCCCACAGGACACTCGTTCTCCCCCCTGCCACCTGCATTCTCAGACTTCTGGATAAAGGAGCCTGTGCTGGCAGCCAGGACAGGGCTGCATCAGCTGGAGCCCCACGTATCCCCCCCCCATTCCTCGGGCTCAAAGCAGCGTTTCTCTGCCCGGTTCACCAAGGGCTATTGGCTATTATAAAAAAATCCAAAGAACACTTTTGCCAGTGTTGCCGTTTTTAGGACTGATCTCTCTGCTCCTGGGCTTTGGGAGCAGCGTCTCCGATACCCCCTCTGTATTTATCCAGTTCAGCGCAGACCGAAAACCAAATTGCTGCAGAGTCCACCATGCCCGAGCTAAGGAACGACAGCCAGCGGGGTGTACTCTCTTGCCTACTGCAAATGCAGCATCTCTCGCTGCTTTTGGATTCATTCAGTCCATGAGCTGCTCCGGGAGCCAGACACTTGAATCGTCTGTCCCCACATGGCACGAGAACTTGTTCCAAGGTTGCCTGGAGTTTTTTCTCAGAGAACTGTAGAGGATTTACCTTGCGGGGAAAGCATAAGGGAGCTTTGGGCAGGGTGGTGCTGGAAAGTCAGCCGAGCTTCTGAGCTGAGCTCTCTCCAGTTCTCAGCCATGGCTCTGCTGGAGCAGGCTGGGGTAATTTGACTATAGCGGGGTTCGGTTTGTGGCCTGGATATTGAGTTTCTGGAGGCTGCAGCGGCTCCAGGCTGGGGCAGGGAGCGGGTGAATGATGGCAGATGGCTGGCCAGGCTGTCCTTCCCCCTGCTGCCACTTCACATCTCAAACAGGTTCTGCCCAGAGAGTGGTGGAGTTTCCGTCTCTGGAGATGTTCAAAACCCACCTGGACGCGTTCCTGTCCAACCTGCTCTAGGTGACCCTGCTCTGGCAGGGGTTGGACTGGATGGTCTGCAACTGGCACTGGCCCACGTTGTCCAGAGAAGCTGTGGCTGCCCCATCCCTGGAGGGGTTCAAGGCCAGGTTGGAGGGGGCTTGGAGCAACCTGGTCTGGTGGGAGGTGTCCCTGCCCAGGGCAGGGGGTGGCACTGGGTGGGCTTTATGGCCCCTTTGAACCCAAACCATTCTATAATCTCCCAAGGACCAGCCCTTTCCAGCAAATCTTCCTGGTTTCCAACAAGTTGCAGCTTTGGGACTTTCTGAACTGGATGTTGTCTCTGGACTGGAGCTTCTCACCCTTCCGTGGGAGCTCCCGCTTTTGGAGACAAGCACCCAGGAGGGGACTGCAAGGTCTCTGTGACCCTGCCGGGGTGTTCTCCAGCCTCACTGGAGCCACTCTCGGGGCTTCCCTCTCTGCAGGAATTAGTAATGCTGCAGAGAGGAATTATTAAATTGTTATGAAAGATGGGAATATTAATAATATACTGTTTAATATTATTAAATATTAATCATATGAAATGCATAGTTGTTAACTATAATTATTAAACAGCACTTGGGTGTTTTCACCGGTGCAGCAGGGTCACCGGGCTCTGCCGGCGGTGCCAGGAGGGACGGCCAGGCTGGTCACGGTCACGCCGCCTGCCCCTTCCTGGCGTCGGTGTGTGCCTGAAAAACAAGCAAACCCAACCAGCGCTCAGGTCTCTTCCAAAAACAATTACATCATGTTGAAGCCATCAGGCATGTGATTTCCCAACCCTGAAACTGAAAGGAGCCTCTCTCCAGGAGAGGGAGAGAAGCCGCGCAAGGGCCAGCTGGGATTCAGGAGGAAAGGCTTTATCCGCTCTCCAAGGAGGTGATGTTGAGGCAGGACCCTGCCGTGGAGATGGGACCTCTGAAGCACCACACAGGAGGACGGGCTGCAGCCCTCCGAGAAGGAAAACACCTCAAACTTGTCATCTGTCTTTTGATTTTGAGCCCATTTGCTGGGAAAATGGCTTATTTCTCTCGGAGCCGTGAAAGTATCGATGTGTGTTTCCCAAGAGGGGGTTTGGGTGGGAGCAGAGCTGGGTGGACCTGCCTGGTTCAGCGTGTTAAGGGAGGGGGGTGCAAGGCCATCTGGGCTCGCTGGACGCCATACACCACATACCACCCGGCTCCTGTGGGGCAAATGGCGTTGCAGAGTCCCACGGCAGCAGGACGAGGCTTCTTCTGCACCTCCGTGCCTTGTCCCATTTTCCTGCAGCCTCGTGATTAGGGGGAGGGAAGTGCAGGGAGGGGGAGAGCAGCTCCGCTCGGGCGTTGAGAGCCTGACTCAGGTCCCACGTGGACATCTCACAAGGATCCCCTTTGATCCCTGCGCAGCGAGGAGGCTGCAGAAACAAGGACAAGAGGCCACAAAGGCTGCAGAATAACTAGTCCCGGTGAGGAAACCCACTGGGAACTGGTGTCTGAGACAAATCCCAGTCTCGGGAGACTCAGGTGTGCTTCCCCAGCCGGGACAGGCAAATTTGCAACTCGCGGAGCCCGTCTGGGAGCAAGGTTTCCTGAAACCTTCAAGCTCCTCTTTCCTGAAAGCTGGTTTCTGCGGATTAGCAGATGTCTTTGTTGGAAGGCTGGGTGCCTGCCAAGGATTACTGTAAACACTTGGCAAGGTGCAGGCTCTTGGCACCGGCGCTCGGCGCTGGAGAGAGGAGCCGCCGCTCACCTCCCGGAGCCGAGCAGCAGTTTGGACGTTCACACTCACAAAGAAGCTGTTAATGGGAAACACCCCGGGCAGGGGGGACGCAGAAAAACTCTCGCCCCTGAAAAATCGGGTATATTTCGGTTTTCCCACCGTTTTGGCCAAGGAGGGGTAAAGGAGTTACTTGTCCATTTACTGGGAATGGAGATGGCTCTTCCCAGACCTGCGAAGCCCCACGAGGTTGGACACGGTCCCACACGATGGCGAGTGTAAAGACAACATCTGTGTGGTGCCGGGTGTCAACGCAAGAGAAGACCACGACAGAAACTCGTAAATCATCTAGGGGCTAATCCAGGCCTGAGTGGCCGTGGCCAAGAGCTACTGCCGTGGTGTCGGGAACAGCCCCCGCTGCGTGGCATCAGGAGAGTGCTACGGGAGAGGGCTGAGTGGGTACTTCTGCTCCCACTCGGTCAGGATCTTGTGTGCTTGCACCACAGCAGGACTAAGTGAGAGCCCGGGAGAACTCCCTCACCTAGGGATGGGGTAAGGAGGTCTGCAATGGATTTGTCCACACGTCAGCACTGGAGGATTCTGTGTTTCCAGGCATGATGCCTGCAGGAGCATCCCGTTCAGCTGTGACTCCCAAACACCAAGGGCCACAGAATCACAAAATCACAGAATGGTCAGGGTTGGCAGACACCTCTGGAGACCATCCAGTCCAACCCCCTGCCAGAGCAGGGTCACCCGGAGCAGGTCCCACAGGAACGTGTCCAGGTGGCGTTTGAATGTCTCCAGAGAAGGAGACTCCACCACCTCCCTGGGCAGCCTGTTCCAGGGCTCTGCCACCCTCACAGGAAAGCAGTTCCTCCTCACGTTCAGACAGAATATCCCGTGTCCCAGTTTGTGCCCGTTGCCCCTTGCCCTGTCCCCGGGCACCACTGAGAAGAGTCTGGCCCCATCCTCCTGCCACCCACCCTTTAGCTATTGCTCAGCATCGATGAGGTCCCCTCTCAGTCTGCTCTTCTCCAGCTGAACCTCAGGCCAGCTCAGCCTCAGGTCCTCAGGTCGCTCAGCCACCCTTACACCCAGAAGGACTGATTCTGAAGAAGACATCTGGGTGATGAGGACAGCCCCGAATAGCTCGTGTTTGAAGAAAAACATTTTACAGAAGAGGTGTGCAGCCCTATTTCAGACTGCCAGTGACTGAGCCTGCCAATACCTTAATGAGTGGCTCCAACAATTAGTTACCTTCCCTGTTCAAGATGTGTGCTGTGTTTCCAGCTTCCATATGCCTCAGTTGGCCAACAGCGCTGGCTTGCGTGTTTCTTTTCTCTGCCAGACGGAAGAACCCTCCAGTGTCAAACTTCTGTTCCCCCGTGGGAACTGCCAGGGATCCAGTCTTTCCAGATCCAGGGGTAGCACCATGGGTGTGGGATCCCAGTCCTGCTCCAGATTCCCCAACCTGCTGACGTGAGCTCCCTCATCCCACCTTCTAGATCGCAGTTTCCCCATCCTTTGTCACATGTATGCAGGAACCCCCCATCCTGTACATAGGACCTGTGTGCAGTGCTGGGCCCCACCATTTCAGAAGGATGTGAAGGTCCTTGAATGCATCCAGAGGAGGGCAACAAAGCTGGTGAGAGGACTGGAAAGTGTCCTATGAGGAGGGGCTGAGGACTTTGGGCTTCTCTAGGAGACAGAGGGGCAACCTCATGGCTTTGTAAAGCTTCCTGAGGAGGGGACACGGAGAGGGAGGTGCTGAGCTCTTCTCCCTGAGATTTAGGGAAATTTAGGGTTTAGGTTCAAAGCTGCATCATGGGAGGTTCAGACTGGACATTAGGAAACATTTCTTTTCCAAGAGGGAGGTCAAACCCTGGAAGAGGCTTCCTGGAGAGGTGGTCAATGCCCCAGCCCTGTCAGGGTTCAAGAGGCATTAGGACAATGCCCGTAATAACATGCTTTAACTTGTGGTTGGCCCTGAAGTGGTCTGGCGGTTGGACTGGATGGTCCTTTCTGACTCAAATATTCTATTCTTTTCTATCTGGCCTTCATTTCTGAGCCACACGAACATACATATGACCCTCCTAAAGGCTTTCTCTTCATTTGCATCCAGCTCAAGGGATGGAGGTGGCACCGGCCTCATTTACAGCCTCCGGCTGCCGCGCAGCACGGATCCGGACAGGGTCCCCGGCAGCCCCGTCCCCAGATGCCCTTATTCCCGGTCCTGTCCCAGGCTGCCGGGGGTCGGGGGTGCTCGGGGGTGCTGCTGGCAGGAGCACACCCCGTTTCCCGATTGAGTGGCTCCATCTAGTGCTTGTCCTCAGCCCGGTGGGACAGCGCGACCCTGGCCCCAGCTCGCTGTTGGGGTGGGGTGGCCAAGTGAGGACCTGGGCCAGGCCAGGCCAGGTTCAGAGCTCGGCTCCTGGGTGTTATCCCCTGGGAAGGTCCCAGTTCAGCCATCCATGATTTATATCCCTGCAGGCATCACGGGCTGGCAGAGAGGTGGTGCTGAGGAGGAGGCTGCGTAAGCGTCTCTGGACTCTCTTAGTGAGGATGAAGGCTACCAACCGTGCGACACGCTCTCCTGGCCTCCCTGAACATGGAAGAGTGTCAGGAGGAGGGTCCAGGGTGCTGGGGAGCAGTGGAGGGGTCTGGACCTTTCTGGTCGCTTCTTGGACTGGTGGTGGGAGAAAGACGATGGGAGGAAGAATGGGGACAAACTCCTACTGTGTGTTTTATATCGGGAGCTAATGACTTCCTAAGCACTTCGGGTGGTCTGGCTCTGACCAGAGCATGGCTGTAGGACAAGAGCAGGTCCCCAAGAAGGCAGTTAACAGGGATGGGGACACTGGGGAGCAGGTGCCTGTACAGGACAGAGGGCAGTGCTGTGCCCGTCCTGCCTCCACAGCTCGACAGCTCCCAACCCTGTAACCCCAAAGAGAAGTGGGGGCTGTGGTGGGGAGACTGCAGGAGTCGCTGCCTGGGCGATGGTGAGACTCATTCCCTCACCACTCACATGTTCCTGTATTTTTTTAGAACACAGCAACCCTGTGCCCTCTTCTGGGCTCCCACTACCTTAAAGATTGAACTCCTGCTCTTCCCCGGAGCTTCCTTCAGAAAAAATATCATCATTAAGGATCTGGACGGTGGGGGCACAGTGTTCAGTGAGGACACAAAACTGGACGAGTGGCTGGTGCACCGGAGGGTGGTGCTGCCATCCAGAGGGATCTGGAGAAACGGGCTCTTTGCAGGACCTTCATGCAGTTCAACTCATCTTTTCTTTTTTGTTTTCTCCCTGGCCCTCAGATTCTTCTAGATCAAACTTGCCATCATTTCTCTACCAAACTTTATCTCATCACTTTGTTTTACGACAGCAAGCTCTGGCTGCTTCCCTCGTGCCCACAGAGACATCAAGGAGGGGGGCAGGTGGGGCTGGGGGGGCAGAGCCCAGCTCCCCGTCAAAGGGGCTCGCTCTGGCTTGGCCGAACAACACCCCCTCAATAATTGCACTTCTTTAAGTTCAAAAAACTCTTCTCTGTCTGAGGCCATCACAGGTTTGCTGGTCACAAATTCTGGTAGCCAGAAGTTAAGTCAGACAAGTCTGGAGCACTGGGACCAGTTCTGGGCCCCCCAGTTCCAGAAGGACAGGGAACTGCTGGAGAGGGTACAGAAGAGGCTGCGAGGATGATGAGGGACCGGAGCATCTCCCTGCTGAGGAGAGGCTGAGGGACCTGGGGCTGTTCAGCTGGAGAAGAGCAGACTGAGAGGGGACCTCATCGATGCTGAGCAATAGCTAAAGGGTGGGTGGCAGGAGGATGGGGCCAGACTCTTCTCAGTGGTGCCCAGTGACAGGACAAGGGGCAACGGGCACAAACTGGGACACGGGAAATTCCATCTGAACATGAGGAGGAACTTCTTTCCTGTGAGGGTGGCAGAGCCCTGGAAGAGGCTGCCCAGGGAGGTGGTGGAGTCTCCTTCTCTGGAGACATACAAACCCCACCTGGACACGTTCCTGTGGGACCTGCTCCGGGTGACCCTGCTCTGGCAGGGGGTTGGACTGGATGGTCTCCAGAGGTCCCTTCCAACCCCACAGCATTCTGTGATTCTGTGATTCCAGGGTCCAGGGAAAGCTCTTTCATGCCGACCTAGTTGGAAACCCCTGAGGTGCACATCCAGGACCTGTCCCTGGCTGTTGTATTTCTTCTGAATCTCTGCTAAGCCACACCCAGCCTCTAGTCCTTGATTTTGGGGGTTTTTTTTGGTTCTCCCACATAGCCATTCTTAGCTTTCCCAGGAACTGGGGCGCAGAGGAACTCAAGCTCACTGCTAGCAGACTCTGCTGAGCTTGGCCATGGTTGACTCACGTCTGGGACTGTTCTCCCCCAGCCAGGAGAGCTCCGGGCTGGAGCTGCTCCGCTCGCTGAGGTCGGGAGGAAGCTCGTTAACAGCTGCAACACATTTTTTAATGACTGATTGGGAAAGTTCATGCCCTCAGGAGTCCTTTTGCTAGAATGGCACGATGTGGGATGACGAATGGATGATTGTCATATTGAGTTATGCTGATAGCAGGCAGCCCGAGTCACTCTGCCAGGTTTTGGGTTTTTTTTTTTTTAAGATACAAGGATTTTTAAGATTTTGAGATAAAGGGAAATACCCATGCAGATTTTTAGCATTCTTTTGGCATTGGGAGCCCAGGTATCTGTGAGGAATCTTCCGAGGCATTTTGGTGCATCTCAGATATCAGGAAACTTGCCCCTTAAGCTAGAATTCCCACCTGGAAACTGTGTCCCATTGCAGCTGGGTTAACTTCCAGGGAGAAGGCAATACAGGGACACTGTAATTAGCCTTCAAGCCTTTTTTTCTTTTTTGATAATGAAATTAGGAGCTGCTATTTTTTTCATGCTGAAGGTGAGCAGCCCTGAATCAAGGAACCATGGTGTGGTCTGGGCACCTTCTGCCTTCGCAGAGAGGAGGGCAGGGAGAGCGGCTGCTGATGGTGAAGGTGCTGTTTTATCGCTTGAGACACCTGTAGGAAACAGGAGAGAGAAAGCAAACCCAATATATCACCCATTTTCATGGAAGCAACCAAATTCAGGGGCTCTTAGGTCACATCAAGGTCGAGAAATTCTGAGGGAGCTGCGTATCTACATGGTGCGACCCTTTTGGCTTCCGAAGGCCGGAGACGGGTGGTTGGTCCTTCCTAAACTCCTGCTTGGCTGCCTTTGCTTGCCGTTCCACCGGCTTCGCTCCTGGCCCCACTCCTGCGATGCTCCCGCGATGGCAGGAGCTGCTGTCCCTCAGCAGATCCCGCAGCAGCCTTTCCTCACCTCCAAGGACCGGGGACTCGCTCCTTCCTTACTCCGACTGGTTCTGAAAAACTTTCCTTTTTTTTTTTTTTTTTTTTTTTTTTTTTTTTTTCTTTTTTAATTCTTTTGCTAGCAGCAAGGATTAGCGGGAATCTAGAAAATATGATCTATGAGGGAAGAATGAAAGAATTCGGTTGTTGTGTCCAGAGAAGCGAAGCCTGGGGGCAGAGGAGGCGGCTGTGGACTAAGTGACCTCCAGACTCCTTCGGCCGCTGCGTTTCCTGCGCCGCCGTGATGACCCCCCCCTCCAGTGAAGAAAAGGCTGCCACGAAGAGGAAGGGAATAAACTCTTCCCTGTGTCTGCCTGGAGAGGATGAGAAACCGTGGCACGAAGCTGCGGTAAGAGCTTTAGTTAGACATTTGGGGACTGACTAAACGTAAACGGAGCGCTGCGCCAGGGCAGACCGCCCGATGTCAACTCTCCGTTAATGGAAGTTTCAGAGGGGAAAAAAAAAAAAAAAAAAGGAAGAAAAAAACCCACAGAATTGCCCTTGTCCTGCGTTGGAACAGGGGGGATGAGACAATTCGTCAAGGCACCCCTCTGGCTCTGTTTTCTCTGCTTCTCTGCTTCTGTTTTCGACAGCCTCGCAGCCCCAGGCTGCAGTCAGCCTTCAGCCACATCCTCCTCTCCAAGAGCGGATTTTTGGACGAGGTGTTCGCTCCCATCGACGTGACGATCCAGCTGCCGGGGAAGCAGCGCTGTGCCACGCTGCCTGGTGGGGTGGGCGAAGGAGAGAGAACTGCCCTGGGAACGTCACAGAGGGACCGTGGAGCTGCTGAGCTTTGTCAAAGATTTCCACACTCCAAAAAGCTTCCTTTTCTTCTTTTTTTTTTTTTAAGTGTTTTAATGAAACATGGCCAGCAGGTTGAGGGAGGTGATTCTGCCCCTCTGCTCCGCTCTGGGGAGACACCCCCCAGTGCTGCCTCCAGCTCTGGGGCCACCAACAGCAGAAGGACATGGAGCTGTTGGCGAGGGACCAGAGGAGGTCACAGAGATGCTGGGAGGGCTGGAGCCCCTCTGCTGTGAGGACAGGCTGAGAGAGTTGGGGGTTCAGCCTGGAGAAGAGAAGGCTCCGGGGAGACCTTGGAGCCCCTTCCAGTCCCTCAAGGGGCTCCAGGAAAGCTGGGGAGGGACTCTGGATCAGGGAGGGGAGCCATAGGAGGAAGGGGAAGGGTTTGACACTGACAGAGGGGAGATGGAGATGAGATGTGGGGAAGAACTTCTTTGCTGTGAGGGTGGTGAGAGCCTGGCCCAGGTTGCCCAGAGAAGCTGTGGCTGCCCCATCCCTGGAGGGGTTCAAGGCCAGGTTGGAGGGGGCTTGGAGCAACCTGGTGTGGTGGGAGGTGTCCCTGCCCAGGGCAGGGGGTGGCACTGGGTGGGCTTTAAATGACCCTTCCAACCCAAACCATTCTATGACTCTACGAAAAGCATTTGGATGCCATACAGTGGGGTAACAGGGTAACTAACCCCCCCCAACACTGTGTCATGAAGCCAGAGTACAGGAGCCTGGGGTTCCATCACTTCTGTGCTTGTAAGGGCTGGTCCAGGCTCAGCACCACATCTCCAGGCAAGAAAGGATGACATTTTTCACCAGGTTCCTGCAAAATCTGGTGCAGTCAGAACTGGTGAACATCTCAAGATGTTTCCTTTCTGTTCAGAGGAGTCTGGTGGTTTTGGCTGGATTCCCACCTCTCCTCAGCTTGGGGAATCTCAAGCACACATGTAGACATGAAGTGGCTCGTAGCCGAGCTTTTGCCCCAGGGCAAGTTCCTTCCTCTCCAGGAGGGAGAAAATAAAAATGTTGGATGCTGCTGAGGGACAAGGCCGTTCCGTAACCCATCGTGCTGCCTCCGGGTCCTCCACCCGCTCCTCCCAGAAAGAAAAACATCCTCAAGAGGATTCTCGGGAACAGGTTTGGGAAAGATTTCCCCTGGTGAGAAGCAAAGATGTTACAGACTCGACTCTATCTGCTTTCTTTTGCAGGATGTCTTGTTCTGTCGCGCTCTATCCTGAAAGGGGATGTTAATAAACACCCGTACGAATAATGTTCTCCCAGTATAAATCACTACGTAGTTGTGCAACAGACACATTAGAGGCTTCAGGAGTCTCATTTCTGTCTTCATAATATTTCCTGGAAAACTCCATAAAAGAAAACACAGTATCCACTTTATATAATTACAAAAAGGCTGGGAACTCAATGTTTCGTTTTGTTTACAGTTTAACATCCTCCTCGTTGGCTGGAGACCATAATATTATTGTGTATGTGACAGACTGGAAATTTTGATGTGATGTGTAATTTTCTTTTCTACTTCCCTTTTTGAAACAAAACAAAACAAAACAAAACAAAAACCAGAGAGGAGGGACTGGCATTCGTTACCCACTCACAAAGGGTTAATGCTGGGGAGGCCCGTGGTGGCCATTTACCAGCAGTGAAATGGTGGAAAGGAGGAAGGAGGAAGGCTGGCTAATGAAGTAGAAGAAGAAACATCAGAGGAAACTAAGAAAGAAGAAATATATCAATATAATTTATCAAAAGCAAAACTCACGCTATTAAAGGGAGAGCAGGCAGATGATTAGTTATGGCATCAGAGAACATCCTTCAGAGAAATCACTGTATTTAAATAACCTGGTTTGTCCTCAGTTCCATCCTTCCACCTCAGGGAGAAGCCAGGTCTCAGGGAAGTCTCTGTTGTGTTCCCGAGGTGTGATTTTGTTGTGTCCAGACCCACCTGGGTGGAATCACAGAATCACAGAATGGTTAGAGTCGGAAGGGACCTTAAAGATCATCGAGTTCCAACCCCCCTGCCCTGGGCAGGGACACCTCCACTAGAGCAGGTTGCTCCAAGCCCCATCCAGCCTGGCCTTGGGTGGAGGTTGAGGCTGCCGTCCTGGCTGAACTCCAGCACGCGCTGTCACACAGCTCCCATCCCCTGTCCTACAGGCTGTTAGGTCCCGGTCCGATTGTTGGTCCGGGAGGGGTTCGTAATGATTCTGTGGGTGCGATTAAGTGAGACATCCTGTTTTTCTGTCAGGTTCTCACACAGGCGCAGGTCCCTGTCCTGGGCAGAGCTCTGCAGCCCGAGCTCTGGTACCCAGACCAGCCGCGTCGGGGCTGGATTCAAGCCGGGGGGGGGGGGGCAGGCAGGGATGCTGAAGCCCCCACAACCCCTCATCTAGGCACCGTGGTGATGGAGGACATGGATGCCCTGGTTTTTCTCTCTTTTGCGTGGGCAGAGCAGCATCAAGCCACATCCCTTTGCCGTCCCCAGCATCCCACCGGCCATGGCACGGCTCTTTGCCGGTGCCTGGAGCAGGGCCCCGGCCGACACACAGCTCCCGGAGCCCGGAGTAACCACAGCCCCCACCCTGCCCCACTTTCTTTCTGGAATTAGCTGAAACGCAATCAAATATCTGCAGGCAAACCATCAGAGGGCTTTGGCTCCTGGCAGGTTTCCTGCCCAGGCAGAGGGACGTGCTCCGAAGCCCATTTTCAGTTCCTCGCCTCGCAGCACCCGGCGAGGGGGAGCGTGCTCATCCCTCCTCACGCGTGGGATGAGAAAAAGCAACTTTTCATGGTTTCCCCCCTCACTCCCCCCCCGGCCCTTTCACACTGTGCTACGCTGGAGCGCGAAGCAGCCCCACTGCTTGTTTTTCAAAAAGCCGTTTGCTGCCTAATTTAGGATGGTCGACTTAAAAGTCTCCAGCCGGAGCTGTAAAACCCACAGCTGTGTTTTGCAGATGAGAGACTTGGGTTGGTTTCAGATCTTGTTTTTGGAAAGGCCGCCGCGATCCCGAGCGAAAGCAACACAAACAGCACGAGTCCATCCTTTAGAGTAACGAACCGTGAGAGCCCTGGTCCTCCTTCAGAGCTCTTGAAGGACAGAAGTCTGTTAATTTTGCATCTACAGACTGAAAAAAAGCACTTCTTTTATGTTTAACCCTTCCATTTCTTCAGCTTCTCCAGGTTTCCATCACCAACATAGCTTAAAAAAAACCAAACCAAACCGAAAAGACAAAAAAGACAACACTATGAAAAACCCCATCACCAAAAAAGCCCTTTCAGACCCTTGGGATGAACTTTGGGGTTCATCCTCCCGCTTCTACCATTTTTGGGATGACAGGATTTTTAAAGGGTGTCCATGTGGCATGTGCAGCCTCAAGGGGCGCTTCCTCTCTAGGAATGAATGATTGTTTTCAATTTTTGAATCGAGGCTTCACATCCGGATGTTCCCCCATTAATAGGTTGGAGGGGGAGGTTCAGAATTGAGAACAGAGAGTGCAATTACAGAAGAAACAAAAAGTATGGACTTTTATGTGTAGCTGCTGGGGTCTGGTACGAGGGGACGGTGCCCCTGCTTGGGGTGAACGTGTGCCAGGGGCTGCCCGTGCAAAAAATCACAGAATGGTTCAGGTTGGAAGGGACCTTAAAGCCCACCCAGTCCCACCCCCTGCCATGGGCAGGGACACCTCCCACCACACCAGGGTGCTCCAAGCCCCCTCCAACCTGGCCTTGAACCCCTCCAGGGATGGGGCAGCCACAGCTTCTCTGGGCAACCTGGGCCAGGCTCTCACCACCCTCACAGCAAAGAAGTTCTTCCCCACATCTCATCTCCATCTCCCCTCTGTCAGTGTCAAACCCTTCCCCCTCCTCCTATGGCTCCCCTCCCTGATCCAGAGTCCCTCCCCAGCTTTCCTGGAGCCCCATCTTGCTGGAGATGGGGCCAAGTTTCTATAGACTGGGGCCAAAAAAAATTGAGATGAGCGGAGCAGCCAAGCACTAAACACAAAGGTGATGGGAACTAAGGGCCTGGGTGACGAATCATTAGGTCTGAGCTGCTCAAGACTCTAGTAGTTTTATTATAACTGCTCCCCGACCCGGCTGGAGCACACCTCCACATGGGAGAGTCTTTGCTCGAGAGGAGATTTGGAAGGACATTTACTCGGACATTTGCTCCAAGCAATTTGAGCGGGGATTTGCATGGGGATTTGGGCACCGCTGCGGCAAACGCCGACCTCGGTGCCAGAGATGCATCTGAAAAGTTAAAAAAGAATTCAAAGCGCGATTGAAGTCCACCTCTCGCCCGAAGTCCCCACAGAGGTCCAGCACTGAGCTGCTTTGGCCTTGCGTGTGTTCACATTGGGTCACATTTTGGCTCTCCGAAGCCCAGGTGGGCTACAGGTTTTCAGGTAGGAAGAGGCAGCATTGATAACATCTGCTCTCCTGATCTGCCCTGGCCAGGAACCTCCCCTGGTGCTTTCTACCAGCAGCATCCCCTGCTCCAGCTGCTCTCCTTCAGAGACCTGGTGATGGCTCTACGCTCAGCTTTATTTCTAGGCAGGAGTCATCATCTGCACAATTAACTCTTTTAACCCCTCTGGTAAGCAGCAGTGCTGCAGAAGAGTGGCTCCATGGGTCACCATCACACTGACCATGGTCTGTGAGACACCAGGAACTCCTCAGCAGCAGCTGGGGCTCCAGACACATAAATAAAGCAGAGGAGAAGAAAGAGAGAGAACAAGCGATCTGGGCTGCCAGCAGGGACAAAAGGCCTGAAGTGAACATTCAGCTCAGTTTTTCCTTGTTTAACACAAGGGAAACGCTCTGGCAGGGGATGGTGAAGCTCGGAACCAGATGGTATCACAAGGGTGTGGAACCCTCATCTTCCTTCTCCTCTGCTGAGCTTTTTGGGCAGGAATGCTGTAGGTGAAGTCAGCATTGCCTGGGGCCATGGGACAGCCTGGGTGTTTTCTCAAGCTCTTACTCCTACAAGAGCTAGGACCTTCCTACAGGAGTTGACCCCAGATCCGTGAATTTGAGCCAGCCCTATTCAACCAAAAAAATCAGGGCTACTAGAACAAGGGTTGGGGCGAGCTGAAACCCCTCAGCATAGGGATGAGAAGGCAATGCATCACATGCAGCAGAGACAGCTGTTGGAGCACCAAAAGTCAACCTTCTTCTGGGCGAGATCTCCTGCACCCTCAGTCCTTGCTCCTTGAAGGCAATTCTTATCCTAATATTACTATGGAGAGAGCCAGAGGCCGTTGGTAGGTGACAGTCCATCATGTTACACAGGTCTAGATACACACAGGAGAGTGGAGAGGGCAAGAAGCAGCCACTTGGGGGCACAGCCAGAGCTACCATCAGCCATAACAATGAGCTGATTCACACCAGTGACACCCATTACCTTGTCTGCCACCACATGGTCCAGCAAGTCCCCCCCAAACACTGATGGTGGCCCACCAGCCAAGGCAGCCACAGGTGATAGGATGATGGATCTCCACCTCCCACAGCAAACCCAGCTGAAAAAGCACTTCACAACCTCCAAGGTCACCCCAGCACCATGAGGTGATGAGGGCCAGATCCCTCTGGAAGGATCCATCCCTTTTCCAGCCTCCTGCCTATGGTTCTGGGAGGAGACACTCAACAGCTGGAAGGGCTGATGCGGGGAGGTTGTTCCAGTGCTGCCAGGAGCTGGTGGCACTTTGCTAGAACCGAGACAAGAAGGTGGATGGCTGGGCACTGCCACTCCAACGGTCCCTGTGGGTGGATTTGAAGCTGCAGGCAAGAGGCTGGAGAACCTGGAGACATCCCTGTGCACAGGGCGGGGACCGGCGTGCGAAGGGGCTCCATGGAGAGCCTGGAAACAAGTGTCTCAGTGCCACCACCTATCCCAGCATCACCAGGGGATGCTGATGCTCTCCAAGCCTGGCATTCCCTCAGGACATAGAATAAGAACCTTTCCTCCTCCACTCCCCTTTTCTTGGCCAAAGCTGGGCAAAGAGGTGTCCAGCTGCCCAAAGAGTCTTCTCTAGCAGGGCAGTGTCCTTTGGACCTCCAGAGACCATTCGACCACCAGCAGGGCTGCTCCCCAAATATTTCTCAAGGCAGATATGTGAGCACCCTCCCTCCTGCACCCCTTCTTGGGGCACACAGTTAACCAGCCCCACGGTGGTCCAACCCCAGCAGTTGCCAGCCCAAGTAAGAGGCTTCATTAAACAATGCTAATAAATACTTTATTTACCAAGACCACATTAAAAGATTCCTAAGATTGTCCCATCTTGCTGGGTCCCTTCAGTAGCAGCTCACAGCTCGAGGATCCCAGAGGAGGCTTGGAGAGCTCACGCAGCAACACCAGCTTCATGGCCAGCAGGACCTCACGGTGGCTGAGATGGCTTCTTCTGCTGCAGCGGGACAGCCGGGTGGCCTCCAGCGCCACGTCCCCAAGCAGCCGGGGGCTGCCCAGCCAGTCCAGGGCGGCAGCTGCCAAGCAGGAGGCTCCAGTAGACCACGTCTACAAGGAGAGCAGCCATCAGCACAGCCAGCTGTAGGGCAGGACAACTTGGGGAGGTGCCTGCAGGCACAGCTCCCCCAGCCCCATCCATCACACCTTAAATTTAAGCCAAAAACCTCCAGATTCAGCTAACACATGAGCATCCAGGCTTGGATACATGGATGGCCAAGCTGATCTTAGAAAACAGGTGGATGACCCAAGGCTGGGCTGACTCAAACCCAGTTGGGACATACCTGGTTTCGGAGCCTGTGGATGTAGATGGAATAAGCCACCTTCTTCTTCTGCCTGCGGGGTCGGAGGCAGAGGAGGCTCTGCCAGGAGCACCCAGCCGCTGCCTTCCTCTTCGGGAGGATGGTGGGGTCGTTGTCCATCACCGCTGCCCGTGCCTGGCACTGGTTCCACACACGCTTGTTGGCTCTGCTGAGGGTGAGCAGAGCATGAGCTCCAGCAGTGGGACATCAGGCACCTCCACCCCACCCCAGATCTACCCAGGGCATTCCCAGGCAGGTAATTAGCATCACGCAAATTAAACACTTGCAATGACATAAAAAAAAAAAACCATTCAACATCTTGCAGAAAACATCTCCCCATGGAGCCAAAGACAACAGAAAAACAGCACACAAAGTGGGGGGTTTTGGGGGGGGTTCTTCCCCCCCAGCTCACCTCCAAGAGCAGCCCCAGTCTCCCCAGAAGCAGGCAGGGGAGGAGGCAGGGGCTGCTGCTTTTAACCCTGGGGGGGGTGGAGGGGGGCTCATTGCCTTCACCTGGGGGCTGCAGCCCACTGGGACACACTGGGACACACTGGGACACACTGGGACCCACTGGGCTGTGGGGACGGGGACAATGGACAAGAACACGGAAGGCCACACCGCTTTGCACCCCCCATCCCACCCCTCCCTCCCTCCCAGGTTCCAACACCCAAACCAGCAATTTTCACCCCAAAATGCTCTTCTGGGTGAGGCTGTTCCTGCTCCCAGGTTCCCCCTGTCCTTGCTGCCTTAATTAGTATCGTTAATCTAATTAGCCCGAGGCAGCAGGTTCTGGGGTAGTACCAGACCTTGGGGTGATTCTGCATTTATTGGGGGGTTTCTGGGGGTTCTGTAACCCCAGAGTGAGCGGCTCCGGGAGGGCACCCAGGGGTGCTGGGGGCAGGATCTGGCCCTGTGTGGTGGGATCTCGGGGTGGGGGCTCTCCTGGGTGCAGGATCTGGCCCTGCCCGGTGGCACCCTGCGGTGGGGGGTCTCGGGGGACAGGACCATGTTCTGCAGCACAAGGTGTTGGGGTACAGCAAAAAGGGGGACAGTGGGTGCAGGATGTGCCCCCCCCCCCCCATCCTCGTAGGGTTCCCATGAGGTGCAGGATGAGCCCCCCCCCCCCATGCTATAGGGGTCCCCCAGATGCAGCCCCCCATGCAGGGGGTGTGTGTCTCTGGGGTGCAGGCTGCGGACCCCCATACTAGTGGGGTTCCCCGAGTGCAGGATATGCCCCCCCTGCCCGTGCTGGGAGGGGGTCCCCCGAGTGCAAGATGCAGACCCCCTCGTCCTAGTGGGGTTCCCCCAGTTTCAGGATACAGCCCCCCGTGTGTGGGGGTGTGTGTCCCACAGATGAGATGTTCCCCCCCCCTTGTGCTATAGGGGTTCCCGTGAGGTGCAGGACGTGGTCCCCTGTTCTGTGGGGGTTCCCCTAGTGCAGGACATGCGCCCCCCCCCCCCGTCCTGGTGGGGTTCCCCCAGATGCAGGGTGCAGCCCCCCATACTAGTGGGGTTCCTCTGCGTGGAAGATGTGCTCCCCCCCCCCCCGCCCCCGTGCTCTGGAGGTTCCCCCAGTTTCAGGATGAGCCCCCCGTGCTACAGGGGTCCCTGTGTGCAGAATACACCCCCCCCCCCCCCGCAGTAGGGTTCCCCCAGATGCAGGATGGGGGGGTTCCTAGTGGGGTTCCTCTGCGTGGAGGATACGCTCCCCCCCTTCCCTCACCTCCCTCCCGCCCCCCCCCCCCCATGCTATGGGGGTTTCCATGAGGTGCAGGAAGCGCCCCCCCCCGTGCTATGGGGGTTCCCCCAGTTTCAGAACGCAGCCCCCCATGGTATAGGGATGTAGGGGTCCCCCAGGTGCAGGATGCAGCCCCCCATATTGCTGCAGGGGGGGTCCCCTGTGTGCAGACACCACCCCCCCCCCGTAAGGTTCCCCCAGATGCAGGATGGGGGGGGTTCCTAGTGGGGTTCCTCTGCGTGGAGGATACACTCCCCCCCTCCCCTCCCTCCCGCCCCCCCCATGCTTTGGGATTTCCATGAGGTGCAGGAAGCGCCCCCCCCCCCCCCCGCCCCGTGCTATGGGGGTTCCCCCAGTTTCAGGACGCAGCCCCCCATGCTCTAGGGGTTCCCCCAGATGCAGGATGCAGCCCCTCCGTACCGCTGCGTGTGTGTGTGGTGTTCCTCGTCTGCAGAACGCGCTCCCTTCCCCCCCCCCCCCCCCCCCCCCCCCGCATCCTATCTGGGGCTCCCCCAGATACAGGATGCGCCCCCCCCTCCGGTCTCAGTACCCCTCTTTCCCCAGCAGAGGGCGCCATTGCTCCCTCCCTCCCTCAGCGGGCGAAGGGCGGGGCCGGCGGCGGGAGAGGGGCGGGTCTGTGTCCTTCCCGCCCTCCGCCAGGGGGCGCGAGGCGGCGGGGGGGGGGGGGGGGGGGGGGGGTGCCCGCCTCGCGCCCGCCGGGCCCCGCCTCACCTGCGGTGAGGCGGGGCCGGCGGGCGCGAGGCGGGCACCCCCCCCCCCCCGCCGCCTCGCGCCCCGGGGCAGCGCGAGCCCAACCGTCCCCGTCGCCGCCATGGCGGAGCGGGAGAGCCTGGAGTTCGGCAAAGCCGACTTCGTGCTGATGGACTCCGTCACCATGGCCGAGTTCATGGCGAACCTCCGGCTGCGGTGAGCGCTGAGGGGGCGGCGGGGTGTGTGTGTGTGTGTGTGGGGAGGGGGGGTGGTTCGGAACGTGTGAGGGGGGACTCCAGTGTGAGGAGTGGGGAAGGAAGAGGGACGCCCCCCCCCCCGCCTTCATCCTCCATCTCCTCAGGGGTGGGAGGTCTCGTCTTCTCGTTTCTCCCCCACGCTCTTCGTGGATGAGGTTGGGGTGTGGGGAAGGGGGCTCAGTGAACTGAAGGGGGCCCCGGCTCTGAGGGGACAGCCCGCCACCTCAGCCAGCCTGGCCTCGGCTTCCCCCTCTGCCTGCTCTACGGCAGAGCCAACCCAGCACCAAAGAGGGGAGTTCTGTATAAAATTGGGACGTTTCAGGGCACAAGAGTGGCCAGGGTGCAGGCAGTGGACTTTTTCTTTGCCAAACTTCCCTCATCTCCTTCAGCCCCCGCCTCACGCACCTCCCCTCTAACAGGTACCTTGCCTGTGACCTGCCTGCGAAGTTGAGAGAGAGGGGGGAAAAAAGGGGGAAAAAAAAAAAAAAAGAGGCAATAAAAGTTACCAAGTCCAAGGTTGCTGCAGCCCCGTAGGAGCGTTTACAGTCCTTGACCGGTCGCTGCGTTAACGTTTTGTGATCTTTATGGTTTTATTTCCCTTCTAGAGGCGATGGGCTTCGGGAATATGTGTGTTTTCATCCCTGTTTCCTCTGTGAAGTGCCACTAAATCCTGGGCAGCAGTGATAGAGAGGATAGCCGGTGGGGACCCTAGGTCTGCGGCTATCTTTCGCTTTCCGTTATAAAAGATTCATGGGAGCTCTTCCCGATAAACTCTTATGCCCCTGCTTGTGCAAAGATTTGATAATTACCAAAGGGATAAAAATGGGACTTACTGGCCGTTTCTCACCCATTCCCCCCCTAGTTTTTCTCGGGCTTTACTGGCTGTTTCTCTCCTGCCACTTGTGTTCTGGAGATGGTTGAAATCGGTAACTTCTCAGGTCTGTGCAGTTGTTGGACGCACCTGAGAGCGGCTCTGGCAGTAGCCGTAGGAAGAGAGGTGGGCTAAGCTAGGACAAGGGGCAACAGGCACAAGCTGGAACATGGGAAGTTCCATTCAAATCTGAGGAGAAACTTCTTTCCGGTGAGGGTGCCAGAGCCCTGGAAGAGGCTGCCCAGGGAGGGTGTGGAGTCCCCTTCTCTAGAGACCTTCAAGCCCCACCTGGATGCAGTCCTGAGTGATGTGCTCTGGGCAACCCTGCTTCAGCAGGGGAGTTGGACTGGAGGATCTCTAGAGGTCCCTTCCAACTCTGACAATTCCGTGATTCCGTGAAGCTTCCTCAGCGGGCATAAAACTATTGAGAAAGGAGAAAAATAAGCTCTTTCAGGCAATTACGTTGTCTCCTCTAGATTAAATCTGTGGATACTGAGGTCTGTATCAGCCTCTGAGCGAGGGGAATTTTTGTGCTACACAGGGTGTACCCGTCTGCTGTGGTGTTGCAAGGTTGGGGCTCAGATCCTGGCGGTGTGAGATATAATAATAACAACCGACGTATTTGATACTATTTTTTCTTTTCTATTCTGGATTTCTGTTTGGGTGGGGAGTGCATTTGGATATAAATACAAAGAAAAAACATATTATGAACAGTTGAGCTTTGAACATGAGGAAATGTCAGATTTAAATAAATTTTGCTTTGCCTCTCAAAGCTTAAATTTCCTTCTCATTTGTGTGCGCCGTGGCACACACAAAGGGTTTACAAACAAAGTCATTGTAATTAACAGGAAACTTGCATGTAACAGTTTGTTCTTGGGGGTTGGTTTTTTTCTTTGGTTAATGTGTACTAGATACCTAAATGAAGTATTGGAAATGGATTGTTAGATAACTTAAAAATGAATGTAGCTTGTTGGTTGCGTTTAGGAATCAAGTTAATTAATTGAGAGGTGCCTGCACTGGTAGACTTTGCTGATCCTGCCTAAGAATGTTGTCGGACATCCCTGCTGTATCTGATGCATCCTCAGGTGTCCCTGTAACTCCGGTGCCTTGGTTGCTGGTACTCAAAACCAGGCCTTTCCTTGTGACACCGATTCAAACACCGGTTTCTTTTGCCCGACAACGCGTGCGTTACTTTGGCTGCAATCTTCAGTTTTTAATTTAATTTTTAATTTGCAGTTCTAATACAGTTAATTTTTCTAACCTTGGTGCTGTCGTCCCCTGACTTTAGCTTTGTCTGTGCTGGGACATTTGGGAAAGGGAATCTGAGTGTACCAAAAGTGTGGCTTTTCAGTAAAATCGCTAAACTCTGCTGAGCCCTGATGGATGTTGTCGGGAGAGCTGTGGCCCTGGCCTGCTGACCCAGCATCGCTCCCGGGGTTATTACAAGTCTCAAGCAACACTTGCTTCTCTTATTTTTACTGCTTTGGAGAGGATAATTAACTCCCTCTGCTGATACATTTTAAATGCTGTCAGACCCAAATTACACCCGAGACCGTGACCTGTTCAAGGGTTGATTATGTCACGTTGTGTTTTGTCACGTTGTGTGGATGGCAGGAGTCGCCTTTGTGCTCTTCAGGTGCTGAGCAGAATGGAGAAATTGTTGCTTCTCTGTCATTAACTTCAAGTGACGGGTTCGTTCGGTTTACGCTTGGATGGGATCCACCCTATTCCATAAATCCAGCTTTCTGCCAGAGCTATTTCTGTTCGGGGTCACTGGCTGACCCAAGACGGGTTGTGCTGGATTTAGTTCCCAAGTGAGCCCAGATGTGGGTGGAATTGAAATCATACCAGTTTCGGTGCATGCAAGGATATTTCCCCAAGGATGTCTCTAGTGGGAAAAAGAGAAATGGTGAAGTTGCACTTTTCATTACTGTAATATTTGAATGTAGTGGTGTTGACACGGGCTGGATTAGTGGGGCTGATTTGCTAGTTGAGGTGAGTACCTGCCTGGGTAGGTGGATGAAGGCAATGTGAATTTACTACCTCATTTCCGAAACCCTACCCTTCATGCCCTGTTGTTTCTAGGTTCGTGTAGTGATTCAGCAAGGTTATCATAGTGATTTTTCATGGCTATGTCTTACAACTACTTAATAAACTGGCCATTTCACGTGGACACTCAAGCAGTCACAGCATGTTACGCATTAATTGTAAATAAAAGTCATCCGGTCCTCGAATTCCTTCGTTCTGAGTGGGCTACCAGCGTCTGGTTGTGGTTCTTAGTCACCAGAATAATTAAAAAAAAAAAAGCAGGGCTATTGGAACAGTTGGTGTGGGCTCAGTAGCTAGCTTTGTTTTAGAGAAAACTTCCCAAGCTTTAACAGATAGTTGTTCCTGAAGTGGTTGTAAGTATGAATTACCATTTGAGCAATTTGCGCTTGAGCAGATAGTCTGGCGTTCCCTTTAATCAGTTCCCCGTTAACCTTTGCGGGCAGGTTGATTGCTGCAGCAGTAGTTGGCATTTCAGTTCCTATCGGAGGATGTAAGATTAATTGAAAGACTCCTTAAAACAGGGAAACTTTTTAATGTCAAACAGCTCTCAGGTCCCCTCACTGGCAATCAAGGGCTATTATTTAGCTGGACTCCGACTGTTACCTGCCTGTAATCTGAGGGGAGAACGAACGTCCTGATCTGGAGTTGTTAAACACTTTCATTTCAGTGGGTGGTTTTGTCATAACGTGTGACTGTTCCACAGCAGGTGGAGTGGGACGGTGCCGGTGGAAAGGCAACAGCGCTCTCACAGGAGCTGCTAACGTTTTGCAGAAATTGTGGCACAGATGAAACTCGCGGCGTGAACTTTTGCATGAGAGAAACACAGAACCGTACATCACCTCATTTTTCATCACGCCTTAATGAAACGTTCAAATGAAAGTTATCATTTTTAATTTGCTTCCTTGTAAGGAAGAGGGCAAGAAGGTTATTTTTCACATGTATGAGGTATTCTGTTTTATATATGATTCCTTGTATTATGCGAAGACCATTCATTGTACTGTCCTGTATAACTTGCATTTATCTTGATAAACGAATAGAAAAAGAGCTTTAAAAATGATATTTATGGCACGCAAAGCGTTAGCTTGATTTCTTGACTTATCTGTTCTGCAGTCTTAGTGATACCTGCAGGAATAACTTCAGACTAGCTTCTCCTCGCGAGGTCTGGAACGCTTTGCAGGGGAGTAAGATGTGATCCCCGCCGTGCCGGGTGGTGAGGTCCGACTGTGGATAAGCCCAATGCGTCTTAATAACTGTAAGTGGAAAGCAGACAACTATATATGACAGCACAGAGTAGCGTTCGGGGTAGTCCCATACGAGCTGTGTGCTCAAGGTCTTTCTTTTCTCACATCTAATTCGTGAGCAGGTGCTACTTGACTCATCTTTTCCTGATTTCTAGTGAGTTGCTCATTTTTCATAAGCATTGTGCAAACTCCCTCCTGGGAGCACAATAGATCTTTGTCACAGTTCTTAAAGAATTCAAGGATGCATGAAAGGAAGACTGTGAAAGCACACGCTAAGGTGTAATGATTGTAAAATGAATTTGGGGTTGTTTTCCTCTTTTTTTTTAACTAGTTCCAGCAGGAAACCTGATGTGGAAGGCTGTACTGGCTGCTCAGATAGCTCCTGGTCATCCCAGCCCACCTGAGCCTGAGGATGTGGTGCGCAGAGCTACGGTTTAATAGTCCTTGCAGTTGTCTCACTGCACACATTGTGATTTCTGAGCTCTTAAAGCAACACTTAATAAAAACACAGTTCTGCATTTAGTTAAAATATGCAAAAGTGTTTTTATACTGTTTCTCAACTCTTTCTTACAGTGCAAAGGCCAGCATTTTCAAAGCTTGCCTAAATTAAAGCAGCAGTGCTAAATTTGTTATTTATTGCAGATACTTTTGAAAGACAGATAATATTTGTTATGATTAATAATATTTTTGGTGTCAAGAATCTGTAAAGAAAATCTGGTTCTCCTCTGAGAATTTTCTGTAAGTGTTTGCTGTGCGGGCCAGGGTGAGGCATGGGCTGTGGTTCTATAAAAAGGTTGTAGCAAATTGAAACAGGGAATTGGGCTTCAAACACTGCAGAGGGGTATCTGGAAGGGATTTTTTTGAGACAGTTGTGTGTAGGTGATATCATTCGGACCTCTTTCAGAAAAAAAAATAAGACATCTTTTTCTTCCAGATGATGTAGTGGGTTGGGTCTGTAGTATCTGTCAGTGTTTAAAATGATCTGATGAGTGGTGTGAATAGCTGGTAGCCTCTTGGCTTTACAGCACCCTCCTTTTGGATACAAGAAGCTGAAGATGGTGCCGAAAATGTATAGACTTTGGAATTGCCTGGGTGACCTGAAAAGAAGCTCTAATGCAGTTGTTAGCAGCCCTTTCAATAGGGGATACCAAAGGGTGGGGTTTTGTGTGAATACACAGATGTTCACTCATCTTGCAGCTCTGAAAGGCCAAACTTTGACTAAATTGCCAAAAAAAAGTCAATTTGGCGTTCTCTAGGTCTGGAGACTGGGAGAGGGTCTGGAGACTGTTTTCCTTTTATCTGTCCTCCACAGGCCTGGCAAAACATGCCCAAGTTCTGGGGCTGACCAAAGACTTTAATTTGTTCCCGTTCTTCAGGGGATCAGTGTCCCCATAAATACATTAGAAGCAATTCTTTCTCAGCAGGGCTGTGGATCACTGATAGCATTTGATTCTTCATCTATAGAACACCCTTTCTGCTCTTCCACTGACTTAATTTTAAGGTGTCGGAGCAAAGGCTGCTGCCTATATTTTATTGATGTTTTTACATCAGCTTTCTTATCTTTTGAGCTCCATCTTAAACATTCATATTTTTGGTTGAAGTTGTGGTGGGAGAGGTTTGGCTTCACGCTGGGTAGTAAAGTGTCTTTAATCCTGGCAGAGGAAATATTATGTGAATGCTTGGTTTCATTCGTGCTTTCGGTAATGAAATATTCATGCTTAATAAACAAGCTTTTCATGCCTTTAAGCCATTTTAATTTCCTCATTTGAAATAGATATGAATATTTGAATTGTTTTTGTGGTGTTGAATTAAAAAGCTGCTGGGAAGAGTCAGCTTTCTTCTTCCCTGCCACCACGGGTGCCGCAGGACGCTCCTCACTGCGGCTCGGACAGGCAGCAGTTAAGCCTCATCAGCTCTTCCTGGCTTCTTCAGAATTGCCCAGCTTGCAGAGAGCTGTCTTGTGTCAGAATTTGGAAAGAATGGAATGAAAATTCCCCTTAGTCCATCAAAATTTGACTTATGAGCTTGGACGGGGTCCAGCTTGATCTTTGTAGATGGAAAAGGCCATCGATCTCACTTAAGAAGCAAATCCGAACGACACAAGTAGCGAAAGGGAAGCCGAAGGGCAGCTTTTGGATTTCTGCAGGGACTTGCTGCTCAGCTCTTGGAAAGCGACGGCTGCTACAGGTGGGCTCTGTGTTTCCCGACAGCATTCCTGTAAACGAAGCATTGAATGAGACCGTGTCCCACTTGGAGTTTGTTTTCCCTCCGTGTGTGGTGAATTTATATAGTTTCACTGAATCTTCTTTTGCCCATCTGTCCTCCCCTGACTTATGAATACCTTCTTTTCTCAGAGTGAAATTTTACAGTAGGCTTTTTATAGCAGTGTGGGTGAGGTAGTGTTTAATAATTTTAACACATGGGTGTTGAATAATATACGAGGTCAGATTTATGAATGAGATTAGTCTTCCAGGGTACCTTACAGTTTGAAATTCTTACTCTGGTAATGCTGTGCAGCAGACCTGCTGGTCCTGGCTTGCCAGCTGACGCTGAGCCGCATTTATGGTACTTGTCAGAGCACAGATAACAAAATTTAATTGTAGGTAGGTGGCTAACAGCAAGCCGGGGAGGGACGCTGATGTCACATGCTGTCAGGTGTGAAAAGCCCTACAGAATCCCTTCTGCAACCAGAATTACTCTGAATTAGCTCAACAGGAGACGCTCCTTGTTGCATCTTTTTAAAATAAATTATTTTTTTCTGCTATTTACACAGAAGATAGCTACAGAAAGTCAGCTGGTAATTTAGGAATTCCTCAGCAGCCTTTTTGCTTTCATCCTTGCCTCTTCTCTACAGTTATTTTGTAGATTCTGATGAAGTAATTTGTGTCCCGAAGACCCTCAGAGTGGGTGGTGCAGCTCTCTGAGACTGTGAAGTAGAATCCTGTTCTTGGTTTTGACTGCCATGCTTGTATAACCTGCATCATTTTAACTCATCATCACCTTCTGAATTTCACTAGCTAAAGGCTGACTTTAAGATCTGCCAAATTCTTACAGGAAATATTAGCTAATATTTCCAGTGAGTCTCATGGTGTCCTTTAGTCAAGAGTCCTTTGTATTTACCTCTGTTCAAAAATCTACCTCTTCAGATTGTTTTACTGATCTACTGCTCCACCGACCCCTTGCGTTCCTTTTGGGCTGAGCAAACTTTTACACCACCTGAATGTTTCTCCTTTAGTCATATTTACTCAAATTCCTTTAGAGATGTGGATCTCGAGAGCTATTTGCCTGTTACATCATCCCTCTTCTTTCTCCGTCTCTGGGTCATGATTACATCTTTTTATGGAATGAAGAAATTCGGAGGGAGGGAGAAGAAAGCAGATTTGCCTCTAAGTGTTAAATAAGGGAGCTGTGTGTCCCTTTGTAGGAAATGCTCATTTCCAGTTCTCAGAAGTAGACGTGCAATTTCTGGAAGATTTCTGTTCCTTTCAGGGCTTTTTGGTTAGACCTGATGAGATCTCGGCTCACGCTGGTGCTATCGTGTACTGATGTTTCTGTCTCTGTCAAACGGACCAGGAGGGGAAGTACAGTTTTCATTGTGGTGCTTTCAAATGCGAAGGGAACAGCTTAGATGTGAGGGTGTTCTGTCTTTGGGGTGAAAAAGGGGCATTAGATAAATTTAACCTGTTGAAAATACTCTTTTTTTTTTTTTTTTTTTTTTTCAAGTCTAAACCATTAAATTGTTCCTCAGATAACCTTTATGTTTTGCTAGGAATGAGGGGTTTTTTTCATTCCTGGGATTTGTTTCAGCTCTGATGTTCCTCTCGCCTGGCCTGTGCGGGGCCCGGCTGCTGCAAGTGAACACGGGACTGGTTCTGTTTGTGAGTAGTGGTTTGGGTGGATAACGGATAAACTCCTGCCACAGCCCAGCGAGGAGGAAAGCTGAGGTAGGAGGAGGGGATATCTTGTACAAAGCTTTTAAATAAAACAGATAAGCCAGAGAACTCGCCCCCATCGTCATCATAGATGGTCTTGCAGTGCTCTACTACTCAGGCTCATCAGGAGAAGTGTGACTAGTGCTGGGGCATAACCAGTCTGGTTTTGCTTTAACTCTTGATGGTGATGGTACTTTCCATTCTGCTCATCCTTGGATGTTTCTTGCTGTGCTCCAGGGTGTCAATTGTTGGCTCTCACTGTCCCTCTGAGAAGTGTTGTCCCACCTGCCCCCTCCTTTCTCCTCTTGCTGACTGCCTGGCTCTATTTTTATAATTGCAGTAGCCTATTGGTCGTCCTTGGTGACTTCTCTCTCTCTTCTTGCCTTCTGTACCTTCTTTGTACAGATGGACACCTCTGCCCAATTTTTCCCCCTTGCTGAAGTGTCTGTTCATGTGCCTCCAGCTCTCCCAACGCGGAGATGTCTGATCTCGGTGTGATATTTCCAGCCTTGCCCAGTGAGTTCAGACAGCTGGAGTTCCCTTGGGCTGGAGCGAGTGAGCTCTTCTGGACAGCAATTCACTTGTGCTGCCTGCACCTTCTGAGAACCATCTGCACCTTGGTCCTTTCTAGGCCTTTGCATTCAAAGTCAAACGTTATTATTTCCTCTACAGCGTATCAGACCCGAGTCTGAGTCTCACGCAGAGCTAAATCTCTTGCCTGGAGTCACCTTCGCACTGATATTTCTGCTCTCTCCTTGTCTTACGCCTTGGCAAACCCCCCTTTCCCATATCTGCTTGTTCAAAGTGTATCTACAGAGGTTGTTTTTGCTTTCTGTTTTATCTCCTTCACCTATCTCTTTGCCTCTTTCCCGTTCGACCTCAGAAACACAGCTTATCTCCTTCCAACGTTTATCAGTTTCTCCCACAGCACTGATCTGTTAACATGTCTGTCTGAGAACATTCTGACGAGCGTTCCTGTACTTTCCCCTCAGTTGCTCCTTTTGGCATGGAAGAAACCCCATATAAATTTCAACAAAGACACAAGCCTCCTTCTTAAATGTCTAATTTATGAAGCCTACACAAACTTTTATCATGGTAGGAGGTTTGGTATGCCGTAACCGCTGATTATCATGTTCATCTGTTCAAGTAGTTTCCCGGTTCCATACTAGATCTGTGCCCGGGGCAGTTCGTGTTCTCTTGGGTCTGGACAGAGCCTGGCCCGACTCTATGCTCTCTGAGGTTGTTCAGGTAGAGAATAATTTGATTAGTGTCATGATCTGTTCCCATTTAAGGTTGACGTAACTTAATTTGTGAAGCCTGAAGGCTCACTACATCTTCCTGGGAAATAAAAAAAAATAAAAATGGAGCTTTGTGGCAGGACTCTGCAATGTGTGGTATTTAAAGGGCTGCAAGAGGTACTATTTAGTTCAGGGTAGCGTGTCTAATTCCATCTCCAAAGCATAATGTTTTCTGTTTGTATTTTTGTGTTTTCCCTTGTGCACATGCAATTTATTTAGATCAAGGCAACTTAAGCTGTGTTTCGCTGGAATTTCTGATGACCTTTGAATAAGTCTTCTCGAGTGGGGCTCCTGATGAGAAGGTTTTCAGTCTCTTTCTCCTGTAGAGCAGGTGTACATTGATACTCCTCAAATAAATTATACTTTGGGGCACCAGCTGAAACTTTCTGAAAAGGGTCCCTTTTAATATCTGTCTTCCATTATGAGCATCAGACTGGTCAGTGCCATCATCGTTGTACTGGGTTTTATTTATGGTGCCCAGGACAAACTCGCAGTGGGGAAACTAAAGGGGCTTTGAGCAATTTACTGCGTGGTTCTGTCCAGGAAGCAAAACAGCCAAGGAGTAATGAGAACCCATATTTTAGCAGCTTACTGGATGGCAGTAAAGGCTGTCTCACAATGAATAGCAAAGAAAAACAAACTAAAACAAAAAAATTTCTCTTTTCCCACTGTATGAACAGCCTGGCTTTCTTTCAGCTCAGCTCCTCTATGGGATATTGGGGTGGTAAAATCTGGCGTGTCAGCCTGCAAATACTCCGGTGGTTGTAAAAGCCTTTACATCACGGTTATCAAGAGCACAATGAAGCTTTCATGTGGCTAGACATCTTTTAGATGTTTACAGTAAAACTTTTGCTTTTATTCATATTGCTAAACTTCAGCTAAATGGGTTATTTTGTTTACAAGAATGAATGATAAAGTAAGTTTCACCTTTAAAGGAAAGGTTGAGCTACTGTTGTTTGAAGGCCTCTCTTCCCAAGCAGTGTTTATAAAGCAACTGGATATTGAGTTTATAAACTTCCGAGGCTAGAAATAGTGCTTTCCACTTCTTAATACCAGCTGATTTGGCGTTTTGTTCCTTTTTCGTCCTGGGTGTGAAGACCAGGGGAAGGAATGAAAGAAGACTCAAAGAGCTCTCAGTGTAACTTGGGCCTCCAGAAGGATCCCGGAATGCCAGACCCTGAGCACCAGGAGTCTTTGAGTGAACTTGCTTAGAAAAATTGTTGTCCCTGCAAACTGCAGAGAATATACTCTCTTTTGTTTGCTTCTCCAACCATCGGAAAGAGGCTGTGCTGCTTTTCCTTTGGCTTGCCGGGACATAAGTACCCCAGTATTCTTTTAAAGCTGGATGTAAGCAGCTCCTCAGAACAGTAGCTATTAAACTTTGTTGAAAAGTGCTTAGCAATGACAAAAAAATGTTATTTCCGAAAGGGTTTCTGTAGCACTGAAGGGGTTTTTTTTTTGCAAACGAAAGTCCAAATTTACCACAAAAATGTCCCTGTAACCTCTTATAATTCAAAACATATTACTTGCTTTTCAAAAGCACAGGCAAATTACCAGGGAGACTTTCTAAAATAAGACTGAGGGTTAGATGTATAACTTTGTGGACAATGCTTCTTGATAATAAAGTGTTTCCTTTTTTGAGTTTCGTCTGTGTCGCAGTAAGAAAGTAACTTTGCTTTATGTGGTTTATGTACTGATCTGTTTTAGGTGAAGAGAACGCTAATGATGTTTGTGTACGCCTGCAGGCATGGCAATTTAAAAAGGAATATATTTGTTTCTCTTTTTTTTTCCTATTAAAAGTACCATTTATGTCTCTAGGAAAACAAACAATAGAAATCTTGTCTTTGTTTGTTCTTGTTTTTTGGGCTGTAGTGCATCCTGGCTTCCAGGGATGCAGACATTCCTAAGCTAGACATCTCCAGTCTCTGGCAGCTAATTCTCTCAATCTTTATTAGTTATACTGAACTTAAACGCCTTTGAGGAAACGCCAAGGAAAAGTAGATATGTGTAAACCTTTTTAAGCCTGGTATAAAACTGTACAAGCTGGGCTTGATGGGAAACTGAAGGCAAGTTGAACAGTTTTGAAATAATTGGGAATATTTTGCTTAATTTTTCCAATCACTTGATAGAAAGCATGTTTTCCATTAAGGGCTTACATTTTTGGAGACTAAAAGAGGGGCTGCTTATTGTCAAAATGAGTCTTGTTTTTAACCAAAACATTTTGGCTTCCCTGCCTTCTTTCTTTTTAGTTACTGTCACTCCCTTGCAGGGGTGGCCGGTGCCAGTCAGTGACCCTGAGTGCATGAAGCGATGGGTGCTGTGGGGTTTGGGTGCTGTGGGGTTTGGGTGCTGTGGGGTTTGGGTGCTGTGGGGTTTGGGTGCTGTGGGGTTTGGGTGCTGTGGGGTTTGGGTGCTGTGGGGTTTGGGTGCTGTGGGGTTTGGGTGCTGTGGGGTTTAGGTGCTGTGGGGTTTGGGTGCTGAGTGCTCCAGTCCCAAGGAGCAGAGGAGTTCTGGACTTCCAGAAGTATGAAGGCCAGGAAAGCATGATGGTGGATGCTCATCTTGCTATCTGTATCATCCCCCATCATGCAGGGAAGAAGTAGCAATGAAAATATCAATGTTTTCAGTTTCTTAAAAAATGCCTGATTGTTTTTTTCCTGTTTTTCTGTTGGGTTTCTGGATCTTTGATCCTCTCATCGAGGAGCCAAGGTGGCACCTGCTGCTCACTGTACGCAGCAGCAATTGAATCAGCTGGGTTAGATCTTCACTGTTTCCATGACTTCTCTGAGGTGGTGACGTTATTTTGGGGCTCTGGCGACACACCATCAGCCATGATTAACTCCAGATTTGCTGCTACTGAATTTGGGGAGAAAACTGATCTTGGTCTCCTCCCAAGAGGTTTTTTTTCCATAGTTGATTCATAACTGGTAATTCAACCAGTTTTTGCTTTGCTGAGAGGCTGTTTATTCAAATTAGTGAGTAGACCCTGTACAGATGGACAGATCAGGGTAATTTCGCTTGTTTTATTGTACAGACTAGCTTGGGAGCAGTCAAAATATGTTGTGTAACAAACATTGTAGTTGAATCGTGGAAGCTGTTGGACTGGGACATAATCTTTTAGAATGTTAAACTCCATCTGATATGACATTTTAATCTTCTGCCTTTCCTGTATTGTCCTTGTATCCAGAAAAAAATAACCTAAGTTAAATACAGTAAACAGTGAATTTTGAAGGCATTTTGTAGCGCCTTGACTAAATTAAAGGAAAATATTTGCTAGGGTTACATTTACTAATGTACACCATTAAACCACAATAAATTGCAGGATGGAACAAATTAACAGGTCCTTACAGAAAGACTGGCTTGATCAGTGGGTCTGGTTTATGTTGTACTAAGGATGTGGGAAGACTTTGGAGAGCTCAAACATTTCAGTAGTCAGGACGGGTACTGTGGTGGTTTTGTGTTTTTTATCAAGACACTTCTGCCTGTTCTGGAGGCTCCTCCGTACCCGTATGTCGGTTTCTTGTCAGAAATCTTTTTCTAATAGTAGTTCCCACACCACTTTCACACCCTTTGTGCAGTGCCAAAATATTTTTCACCTCAGGTGCCAAATTCTTGGCTCTCTCTGTGAGCATGGGAAGCCCCATAACCAATCTGGGAAAGCTTTCAGGGGGAAAAAAAAAAAGCCAACCCTCTAACCTTTCATATGTAGATGTATTGGCTTGTCTTAGGCCAAAACAGTTGAAGATAAATGAGCAGCCTCTGTTTATCTTAATGAGGCGCTTGACGTGGAAGCCAATAGCGCTAATGGCCAGATCCCGAGTAATTTGCTGTGTAACACTGTGTAGGAAAATTGCACAATTGTGCCCACCCATCTGGTCACCACTGGGTGTCCACATGGATAGTGGGAGCCTTTGATACTCTCTCGTTTTATCATTCCCCGAGTAATATTTTGGATGGTTAGTTTGCAAACTAAAAATTCCTATCACTGAAGACAGCAATTCCTTTGTAGCCTTGACCTGGGTTTTGGTACTCACTGTGCACTCCGGTGTTATGAGTGCCAAATAGTCCCCCTTTTTTTTTTTTTAACGCGGGGAGGAAATAACACGAAAAACCCATCCTATCCCATATCACGTACAAACCGTCCGTCTATCCGTAAGGACACGCGCTGTGTGGAAGTGGTGAGTGAGCAGCACTGACAAACTCAACCAGTCACAGATTTTCTGTCTGCGTTCTGCCGCCGAAGCCTGCGGGAGATGCTGTGGTTGCTTTCAAACTCTTCGGTGATGAGAGCTAAAAACCTCTCTTAACAAGAGTGAAGACGGTTGTATTCATTTTACTCTAGGAGGATGTATTTTAAGAAAAACAACAGTTATCGTGAGGCCCATGAAATAAATCACAAATGCCAGCGGGGAATATTATTTCCCAGTCTGTAATCTTGCCTTGTGTTTGCCTCTCTGCTCAGTGCTGCTGTCACTGTCACCGACCCCCTGGGTTGTCCTGTATTAACTTGTCTTGCCATAGAGTTTTCCCCCCAAGGATTTTGCCTCCAAAACTGCATTTTTCACTCAGAGTGGAGTAGTTTTCAGTTTCACTGAAATGTTAAGTGAACACAGAGAAGGTATAGGCAACAGAAGGATTTTGTGGAGCAGGTGATGTCAGAATTCCCTTTCACAGGAACTCCAATGTGATGCAACAACTGAGGGCTTGCAGTGGGAATGTCCCCACCCTCAGGCGCTTTCAGGTGCTGGTACTAATGCCTGGGAACTGATTTGGCTGGAAGAAGGATCTGTTCCTTCTCTGCTCAGGATCCCCAAGAGCCTTCCAGGGTGGGAACTGGCAGCACAAGGTGATGCTGGGGGTCCTGGGCCTCCTGCTCACTCGGGGTGACAGACCCCTTCCTCAGCACTCAATTCCCACCCTCCAGCCTGCCCCATCAGAGAGCTCGTAGAAGGTGTCACTTGAAACTCTTTTCTGAGCATATTTGTGTTCAGGTTTTCTTTCTGGCAGAGTTATCTACGTGTCAGTCTTCAGAAATGTTCTTAAGGGCCTTGCTGTTCAGCCAGCGCTTGACTCTGCAGAAGCATCGCTCATGTTACCCTGTTACATTCCGTAATTATGCATGCTATTAATCATCTTCTGGTGCTTCTGGATCCCAGTGCGCTGTTTGTCACTCTTGCTTTTGGATTTCACATTTGCAGAGTGTAACTAGCCATTCTTCATGTGGCTTGGATTTTTCTTGCTAGATTTGCCTTGAATTACATCAGAGAAGAGGTTGGAATGGTAATAATAAATCAGCTGCCTATTAAGTAGATAGCATCTCCTCGGCTTGGCTTGACTTGCTTTCTTACCGAGTGTATTTTGGGATCTCATGAAAATTTATTTATTAGATCATACTTGTGAAGATAATATAGCAGATTGTTTCCCTTATTCCAAATATAACCGTCCTGTGATCTTAATCAACGTTTGCTTTAAAATTGTCCAGCCGGCAATTCCCTGACAGATTTGGCCAACATCAGCGTTAATATGGAGGTGGCTTTTTTGTTATGGACTTGGTTCCTTCTTTTCCGTCTACAGGTATGGCTGCGCCAGGAGAGCAGCTTGGGATTTCCTCCAAAGATGACTCATATTTGCCAGATCCATGTATAGCAAAAATAGGACGTGCCATTACAGTGTGTATTATTTAGGCTACCTGATATTTTGCCCAGTAGTCACTGAACTTTAACTGGTAGCCTTTATCTGTGAGCTTGCCTTTCCTTCCCCCATTTGTCCACCTAAAGACAAACAAAAGCCCCGGGTGAATTTGGATTGTGTCTCCATTCATGTTTTTGCTGCTACCCTGCCCTCCCATCTGCCTTGGTTTTCTAACTGGGAGTGGGAATTGCCCAAGGTCATCTTTCCGAGAGCAATAACGTGTTATTCCTGCCACTGACTCTACCTCTCGGCTGGTTTCTGTAGACCTCAGACTCCTGCTTGCACCAGCCTGGGGGAGTATTGGTGGTTAATTAGTGTGAGCCACGCCAGTCCCGGTTTTTAATTTCCTAGATAGTCCCTGAGTAATCTCCATCTCAATGATAGTTTCGCTGTTGCAAAACTACAGCTGCAGCAAGGACCGGGTTTTGTACGGGTGACCTGCTGTGTAGCTGCAGGTCTTGGAGCTGATGGGATGGGGCATGAGAGAACTGGGGGAAAACACTTCTGATCTGGGAATTGTGCTGTGCAGATTCCCCAGAGAGCAGGTAACTGGGCTGGTCAGGTACAGAAAACAGTGTCCCAGCCACTAGCATTGGGATCTCTTCCCAGAGCATCATCTTCCGGAGCATCCAGAAGGAAGGTAAAAGTTCCTAATGCTTTATCCAAAGCAAGATCTCGCTGCCAGAAAATTTATCACCAATAGTGGTGGTTGCAGTTGGTTCTTGGGTGGCAGTTCTCACATACTGGTGTGATGAACTTGAACGCACAACTGGAATAGAAGTTAAAAAGATTTATAGTTTCAGGTTTTTTTGTCTGCTCAAGACACCATTTCCTGTTCTCTTCCATTCCCCAGCAGTTTGTTCCTAACACCTTTGTCCTCTAGCCTGTCTCATCCTTTATCATAAAATCATAGAATGGTTTATACTGTTTATAAACAGTTTATTTGGAGGCAGGAGCAGTCATCTTTGCTGCTGTGTATCAGACAGGAGTTTCAAGAGGAATTCCCTTTGAAATGAATGAGAAGGTTAAATGGGAGGCGATTATCTCCACTTAGGGATTAAATGAGCAAAGCTAAACACTAGGGCCTAAATAAAAGTGTGACCTATGTATTTCCAGAGTGAAATTAGCCCTGTTAGGATGCTTTTTTGGGGATTCCATAATTTACAGAATTACTTCCTAGTATTTACAGGTATTACTTCCTAAAAGGAGGTTGTTATCAGTGCTCCCTCAGGGCTTCAGCAACAGGGTGACCTGTAGGAAACCTAAACAGGTTCATTCTTCTCAATTTAAATTCCTTCTGTCAAAACAGGAATAACTCTTCGGATAGGGAAATGGTTTTAGCAGGATCCTGTCTGCTCAGCGGTGGTCCAGCTTCCCCGGGTTGGTTGTGTCACGGGGCGGGATGGTGCTTTTCAGCCCCGGGATGATTAGAAATACTCCACCCTTGAGCTCTCCCACTCCTCGGCTGCGCGTCCCTGGGCGGCTGGCAGGGACGGAGGTTACGCCAGCGCGTCGGCACAGCCTGCGCTTGCATAACCCGCTGCATGGGCTCACCAGCTCCAGCAAAACAGCCCTCTTGGACACACGCTGCAGCGAAGCAGTGATTAATCGGGGAAAAATTTTAACAACCTTAAATGGCAGTAAATTTATTTTGGCAGGTGGAGACTGAGAAAGTCATTGCTGCCATGTAGTGGATTCTAACCCTTCTAACTCTGAAGGATTAGATCACATTTTATCTGCCACAACACTCTCTCGTGCTATCTCCTGTCTCAAACTTTTACCGGAGCGAGAGCTTCAGTACTGAAATCTCCTTTATACAGAAATATTTCTAATGTGTTTGTCATCCATGTGAGAATGTGGAATGGCCTTTTTTCAGACCCTCACTAAACATCGAGGTACCACTGCTGTTTGAGAATGCAATGCACATACTTACAGACAAAGAATAAAATACCCTTCTGAATTGACGTGGTGACAGCTATAGCTTTATTCTAAAGCTTGTCTTTTCGAGGCATGTGAACTGGCGTTGCAAATAACACTGAGTATCTTCTGTGAGACTGGACAGGCTAAAGGGATATATCAGCCTGCCAGACTGAATTTTTCGAATATTCTTGTAATATTCTTTCTGAAGGTGAAAAAGTAACTTGGTTCTCCTGAGAGATTTCTTTAATAGTGTCCTGGGTTAAGACTGGAGCTTTTTAGATTTAGTGAGATGGTAACCCACATGTAAAAGATTCTCGCAAAGTGAGTGATAAGGGAAAATTGATTGATAATTTTAGCAACATTCGAAATGTGAATTATTTTTAATTCAAAAGCTCCAAATTCTCAGCTGCTCTCCTGTTAGGTTTTATTTTGAACAGGAGTTTAACAGTTTAGTTTTGACTTCAGGAGTAGGTTGCTGGCACTTCTCTCTTAATCTCCTTGTGGGCCAACAAGAACTATTATTGGGGCATCCATAAATTTCTTGGAAGTTTGTTTATTTTACTGAGGCTCTGTTCAGGGCAGAAAGCATTTACTTGAACCTAAATTTTCTACCCTCTGGGAAACTTTGAGCCTGTCTCAGGTTGTAATGGTTAGGTAGGGGGACTAAAAGCAACTGTTGAACATTTATATGATGTTATTGCCCGAGATGTGAGACGTATGCAACCTGCGGTCACAGTGACAGCACTGGTTTTGGCTACGGAGATACCCTGTGCTCTTAATTCTTTCTTTAACCAGCAGAAATGGTAACATCTATTCTGTTTTCTTCCCAACGCCGTACTGAGAGTAGTCAGCAGACAGGGAGCCACACAGGCGCTGAAAGACCATGTGTTAGAGTAAGTGTTTTTCTTGTAAAAAAAAATGATAGCATGTATTTTATACAGTCAGTCTTTCTGCAAACAGTCGAGTTGTTAGTCTGACAGGATGTAATTCCTTTTTCCTTAGTAGTTTGATTTCCTTTTGGCTTCTATGTGCTTAAACTCGTCACTAGCCTTGTGCTGAATTGGTGTTGACGCGAAGGTACTTTTTTTTGAGTAATTCAAGGGAAGGATATTTGTGAAAAGATTGTGATTTGCTTTTTATCTATAGTAAATGCAGGCTAGCAGGAAACTTAAAAATACTAGCAGTATAAGCCCATCTGTACGTAATTTTCAAAGTCACATTTTATGGCCACATATGATGGTTGTAGTTCGTAGTGCAGAGAACCAGCTGGCAGATGCTTTTACTTGGTTTTTTTTTAACAAGGTATGAAGGCATAACACATCTGAAACAGCTGAGAGATTGGTACGGCTTAAAGAGTTCATTACGTTTACTTAAATTCTTAAAGCAACTCTAATTTAAGGCATGTTGATTTCTTCTGAAAGCTTTTGTTAGTTTGGATAGAGGCCATATTATGTAAGATATAATTATTTGGCAGCCGAATAGTGATTTTAACAAGGAAACAGTTTAAAGCTTGGTGTGGTCTGTGTTGTGGTAGTAACATTCAAAGTGTCAGTGGGTGCAGGAGTGAGACACGGGTGAGGTATATTTATAAAGGCACAGTTTCCTTATTTACTGTATCACAATAGCTGTGTCTCCTTTCCCTCCAGTTACCTTGCTGATTGGTGACTATCCTGAGTGCCAACAGTCAGGAAAATGAGAAAACAACCAGAAAAGCTGCCTGTTTTCACGTTATCCAAAGTGCTTTGAGGCTGCAGCTCCCGTGTGGTGGTGTCCTGTGGAACAGCTCCAAGAGGTGCCGCAGTCAGGGGTGCAGCCCGAGAGCAGCGTTTCGTGTGGCGTCACCCGGGATGAGCTGGGGTTGAGTCTGTCATCAGAGGTGTGTTCAGAGGATCAGAAGGTCTAGTACTGCTGGCTCAATAGCCACAGCTGAGGTGTTTTTAAATCCTTTTTCCTGATATTGAAAAGAATTGTTAAGAACCTCCTTAAATTCCCTTTAACCAGCTACTTCATTTTCCTTGGGTTTTTTTCTTTGCCCTAAATGGAGTCAAGGCAGTCTGGAATAATGTGTGTGGAATCGACAGGCCGTTTTTTACTGCATACAGTTTTCCTTTGGGATGACCTTTAAACCTTGTGTTAGTTGCGTTTCCATTTAGGGAATCCTTAAACTATTTGATATTATTGGGGGGAAGGGAGGAGGCTTAGATAAAATCAGAATTTTGAATGTTTGTTTACTGATAGTAAATCGCCTTCTTGTGTGTCCTCCAAAACTTCACACAGAAAATACTATAAACTGGACTTTCAGAGAGGGGACAGCAGAGATGGCAGCAGAAGCAGCGCTTGGGGTGAGAGGGTCCGTGGGGCAGAGCGGGGACATTCTGGGCACAGCAGCAGGTGATGGCAAAGGCCTGGTGCCCTGTTTGTCTCCTGCTCAGCTGCAGCAGGAGAGAAGAGAGAACCTCTGCTGCTGAAAATGTTCTGTGTTCCCTGAAGTCTGCTGGAGATGCAGGATTTCTCAAGATCCTGGACGCTTTTTTGGAGAAACTGTGCTTTAGTGCAGCACCAGGGAAGGTTCTGGAGAGCAGCTCCTCATTGGGTCATTCTTGACCTCTTCCTCACACATCAAATTCTGGGAAAGCAAAGCTTGATGAGAAGTGGATTGTACCAGGAGCAGCTGAGGCTGTGCCTCTGCTCGTCAGTGCATCTTGGAGTTTCACACTAGTGCCTAATCCTGTTTTGGGAACTTACTTCCTCTTCCTCCTCTTAACTCATGTTATGATTTGTACAAACTGTTCAGATGATGTTGCACTACTGCGTTGAACATAAACTGTACTATCCTCTGAGTTCTCCACCATTACATCCACACTGGTGACCAGGGACTGAAGGTGGTCCTGGGGCTCAGTCGCTGCTCTCTTTGCAGCCGGGGACATCTGCCCAAGAGGTGGCTCATCCCACCCAACCCCTCCTGCTCCATCTGTGCCACCTCCCTCCCTGGCCCAGGAGAGCCTGGCAGGAGCAATCATGGACAGTGCTCTGGAACGAAGGTCCCTCTGTCTTAAGAAGTAAGAAGAGTCTGGCATTTTAGTTCTGTACCTGTGTGAAAGTTTCACCGAGCTTCTCGGCCCTAAGGCAAAGTAGGGAATGTTAGCAATGGTGGAGAGATTAACTTGCTAAAAGTGTTTTTCCTGTTCAAAGCTTTTATGGTACTTATTGTGCGAGGTGGCATCAACCGGCATCTTGGGAAGGGTGAGATTAGTATTATATGGTCAAAATACTTGTCATATATTTACTACGGATTTATCGGGCGCCAAAGGGCTGAACCAATCAATGGGTCGCTGACAGACCGGCTGCACAAGCCTTGGACAGGGGGTTGATTTTCAAGGTTATGCCCCTTTTACCGAAGGTACCAGCCTGGCACAGACATATTTTGCTATGGAGAAAGGTGCAGGTCTTTCTGCTGGAGGGTTTTGTGATCCCCAGGTTACTGGAACTAGTTTACAGCTATTTTTATTGTATTTGTTTCCTTCGGATCTATACAAGACGCCTGTTCTTTTAACGTCCTATTTTTTATTATGATTATAGATTGCGAGTGCCAGCTGTGAAGGAGGCAGTGCCGGTAATTAAATTCTGCTGGGGAGTGCCTGGCAGCGTGTGTCCTTCTGTAATGGCAGACTTTTTTATTTGAAACAGACTTTTGTTTGGATGCCTCACTGAATAACCTGTCAATAGCTGAAATAATACCTTGATCCCAGAGTAAGTGGTGCTGCCAGAAATCCCGCTTGCTCGTCTGGCTGGTTCCATGGTCACAGCTAATAAACTGTCTTTGCTCACGCCGCAGCTCGTTTTGTTCCCAAATTGCCCTTTCTGCTATAGATGTGGCCGAATTGGGTTAGTTACCGATTAATGGTAATGTATACAAACAACTGCTTGCTCTGCTGTTCCGAGCCCCAGTCTGTCCACGGGTTTATCCCATTCCTCCAGTGTTTTTTGTGAAGCTGTGAACTTCACAGGGGTGTAAGGATGGGAACACCAGTGCAAACCACTTGCCGGACTTCTGGCTGACCATGGCTAAAAATCCCAGCCTAGCTGGATTTTTCTCTTTGCTTGTGACTGTGGTGTGAGGACAGTTGTGTCTGACAATAATCCCTCTCCTTTTTTTATTTTTAATAAGGGTGGGTACAATGGGAGGGAGAGAGAGGAACATGAGGGGGCCATGGACCCATTCCAGGGTTCAGGAAGCAGCAATAAAGGTGCTATTATAAATGAGCAATGGCTTGTAAAGGGTTGCAATCTGCTAATGTAGGTTACTGGGTTGATACCATTGATTTAATAACGGTTCTTTAATCTGTCCAGATATTTTGACAGTCCTTTCAGTTTGAATACGGGAAATTGGTCCCTTGTGAATTTTTAATTATTTCTCTGGGTCATTTTAATAGTTGCAAAACCTGTCGAATAAGACTCGGCTGCACAACACCCTGCTCTTTCTGATCAACCTATGGAGATAACAGCCTCAGTAATTGCAGCGGTGGTGAAGTAACTGTCATCCAACGAGCTGTAATTTGAAAATAGGTACCACTGCTTGGCCAGTGTGGTGCTATAGTTTAGAAGCTTTTAAAATACTACCTTCTGATACCTTTGTTTTGTTATAGGCTGTTTATATCTGATTAGCCTGTGATGAAAACATCACACGTGCCCATCTTCTTAGCCTTTGCGTTGTAATTACACATTTAAACAGCAATTAATGCTGTGGAGAAACTGAGAAGCACAGCAAGAGCCCGTGTTTAAATAACCAGTTGCACACTTCTGTGCGGTTTTTGAACGTGCCATCTGGTGCGTGATGTACGTTAGTGTGTGTGTGCGTGTTAACAGTCGGTCAGTGCGTTGTGAAGCCCCTGGTGTCGTATGTTGTGTTAGTTTGCCCTGCGGAGGCTGCTGCTAACGAGAATAAAGGACTGTCTGTTGATGAACCGTTGAAGAAAGAAGTGTGTTGCGCGGTCGGTGCAGTCTCGCCTTGCTGCTCGTGCCAGCGGAGCTTAGTTCTGTGTTCTCCTTTGAGATCTCTTTGGAAACAGAGTTAAAGCAGGTGATCAAGGAGGGGCTTCAGGAGAAAAGCGACCTGAACCAGCCCAGTTAAAACAGGAATAAGGGCCTCATCGGTAAGCAAGGAGGCCAGCAATAAATGATCCAACAGAATCCCAAATTTCTGAAAGTCACTCTAGTTTGTGGAGGTAGTGTTTTATGTTGTACGTATACTGTTACACTGTTTGACACTGAAATGATGCTTTACGTTGTCAGTAACCCCTGGGCGTTAGAACTGTCTTCTTTCCCTACATAACAAGGGGGCTTAAAAACAAGATAGTCAAGCAGCAGTGAGTTAATGTTTAGTTTTAGTAATACCTGTTTTATTTCCTGTACCTTTAATCCTCAGTTGCCCTGGAGTGGATGATCTGGTTGCAAATTAACCACACCATTGATAAAGTTCCATTCAGAAGCAGCCCCGTCCCGGCAGAGCCCAGCAGCCTAGGTGTGGTGCTGGGGGAATGCGCCCGTGCTGCTTTCGGGCTGGGGAGGCCGATCACTGGCTTCTCGCCTTCTGGAGCCGAGGTGGCTCTACACAGAGCTGGCTTTTGCCTTTTACCCCCCTATTCTCAGAGCAGGGACCCCAGGGAAGAAGCTGCAGAGATGTCCTAGCAGGAGGTGAACTCCACTTCTGCAACGTGGACGCCAAACAGGAGCTAGTGATGTTCAGATCTCTTTATGTAGTCAGTGGAAACCTGATCAGTGCAGTTGATGAATCGACCCCAACATTTCACCTGCCTGAATATCTGTATCTAGTGGAAGGCCTGTGGCAGGGTGCGGGTTAACCCAGATGCAGGCTGGAAATGGAAGGGCTTTCTAGAGGGGTTTGGCAAGCTGGCTTTGTCCTGCAGGGCTACTCAAATTAAAAAAACGCAACCTGGCCTACGTTAGGGTGCCCTGTGGGAGCAGCCGTGGTGTGTGGCACAGAATGTGGTCTGTTGGAGAGCTCTGGGAGTGTGGATGTGCAAAGACCAGTTGAGAAAGATCCCTCTACCAGGACTGCTGCAGGTGCCAGGCAGCGCGGCTGGAGAGACCCCTGCTCGGCAAGACCCCCGCTCAGCGAGCAGGTAGCGAGGACCCTGTGCTGCTGAGCTGCTTGGCATCAACGGGTCCGTGGAACACAAATCTCCCCACAGCTGATCACGGAGATGATACAGATGTTGCTGAGGTTGCCTTTGTGTAAAAGCAAGATTTGTAACACCGGTGACAGCACAAATGGAGGAGGTGGTGCTCCTCCTGCATCACCTCGTGGATGAAATCCAATTATACAAAACGCTGAGCCATTCATTTACAGATGAGCAACGTGCTGTAAATTGCAAGGTCATGGATGAGCGGGAGAGGAGGATTAGAGGACACACATGTGCTGCGTGATACCAGTGTGCTTCTAGAGAACATTCACGAGGCTCAAGGATGCTTTGGGAGGAGATGCAGTCAGTAAAGACAAGGAAATGTTGGCATTACTTCCTAAAATATTAGCAGGCTTTTGTTTTAATAACTATAAACAGTTTTGTTGCGCTGTGTTTAAAAAGGGATAAATTAGAAGAAACAAAGATGGTTATTGTGATGAAGAGTTACTGGTGGTTTGTGGCAGGACAAGTTTGACTTGTTTAAACTGAAAGTGGAAACAAAGCACCAAACCTGGGCTGATGGAATTACACTTTTCCTGTTATCTCCTCTCCCTCCAGCCTTCCTTCTCTCCCTGCATCTGCTCACTTCCCCCTAACCCAACCAAAAAAAGGGGAAAAGAGGAAGGATTTAAGGAATAACACCGGTAAAGCAGCGCTAGGTGATGGGGGGACATCTTGAGTTATTGTTGCTGGCTGTTTGCACAGGTTGGTTTGTTTGTTTAAACATATGGGTCCCATTTTTTAGGGCTCCCACCGAGTGTTTGCAGAGGCTGGGCAGGAATCCTTGCTCCTGGCACACCGCTTTGGCTAGTGGGCATCTATTGTTCTCTTCTCCAGCATGGGATGAGCTGCAGCCCAGCTGAGATATTTCAGGGTAAACCGACACTTTGAGTGGTGTTAAACTGTTTTCAATCCCTGGTCTGTCTTGCTTGAGGTTACATCAACGGATTTGGGCTAAGGAAAGGATTTTTCTTGTCTCAGGTTACTGGGGAGTTTAGAAGGGGTTTTGAGTTGGCATTTTCACTGCTAAACTCTAATTCTTTTAGGACTGAGACAGAGATTTCACTATGCAAGCAAGTAGCTTCAAAAGATGAAGCCTGCTTGCATGAGGGAAAAGTAGAAGAAATAATTAGGTGGGTTTTATCTACTCTGACCTGGGACTTTGAGAGAAGTGAAGATATGGTGTTAATAACTGTGCTTATTTCCTGGCGTTCGCTTATCGGCGTTAATGACCTGTGCACTGTAGCAGCAACTTCTTAAAGCTTCTGATTTTTCTATATGTAGGACCATTTCCTTACCTGTTGAGGCGAGTCTGTACTGCAGTGGACAGGCCAGAGAATGGGCGCTCAAGACGAGCGTCAATATGAAGTGTCAAATTCCTTTGTTCTCTTTCTCAACGGACAAAGAAGCGAACAGGAAATAACTGAGCTTTATTTCTTTTCCTGTAAGTGTCTCTTGAATATATTTAGGAGGAAAAGAGTCATTTCATAAATACATTCCGCTCTCCTTTTGACAAAACCAGGATTTGTAGTAGTTTTGTTGGCACTGCATGGAAGTGTTGTGAATGAAACACTTGAACCTTGGTCCTTATCTGCAAGTCCATCAAACCACTGCATTGTATCTGAAAGTGTAGATGAATTTTCTTACTGGGTTGTATGAGTGATCATTTGAGTCATCAGATTCAGGCCAGAGGAGTGGGTGCTGTATTTGCTAGGAGGAGCCTTGTGTAAATGTAAACCTCAGTGGTTAGTTTATATTTATATATACAATATATATATGAAAGACCATGGAAATCCTATACTCAGTAATGTAGTAGTGACTGTTGAAGAAGTCCTTGGAAAACTGGCAATGGATCAGTTTCCCTCATTTGTTATTGCCTGCTGGAAGGTGATCGCTGGGTGTTGAGGAGCTGATATATCAACATTTCTCAGTTTTTAATGATTAGTAATTTAATACCATCTATGTTATTCCAACTGTACAAATATTTATGAGAGATCCTTGCTGCAGAAGAGACGATCAGATGAATGTGGGACGGATAATACAAGCTTTTTAACTTAAACCCAGGAAAAGTCACATAGAAAAGAATTTGTCCATCTAATAGATAATTTTACACATATTTTTTAAAGGTTTAAAGATTGACAGTTTGCAACTGCTAGACTTGTTGATTCAAAGTGTATTTCTTTGTGTTTCATTGCAGTGTGTTGCAGTTCCACAAGGGCTTAGCAGCTGATTGCTCACAGGAGGAAAAGAGAAACATAGCTGCTTTTGGAGGAGGATGTGCTCTGAACTGTTAATTAAACTGATTTCTAAAATAAAGATTAATCTAAATAAGGCTGATAGCAAAATTAATTTGAAAACCTGGGCTGCTGTTATTGGAAATAACCATTAGGTTCAGCTGCACAGTGTCCCTGCACAGCCAGGGAGCGGTGTTTGGAAGGGCCTTGCGGGTGTCGTTCCGTCTAACGCCCTGCTTTACCCCGGCCAAGGGCTTTGTCACCTGTCTCCAAAATGCATGGGATAATCCTGGAAATAAGCAGCGGTGCAGCTGGGGCTGAGTGTGTACATAGATCTGTGCGTATGTACCTGACCACCACTCTAGGCTAAAATTGTGCTTTCAGTAAATAATTACTGGCTGAAAACTTTGTTACTAAACTTTCTGATAAACAGTGTAGCATTGCTCTGACTTCTGGGGATTGTCACTCACGCTCATTACCCAACAAATGATACTTTACACTATGAGCCTGCCTGAATTCTTGGGCTGATATATCATGGAATCATAGAATGGTTTGGGTTGGAAGGGACCTTAAAGGTCATTGAGTTCCGGCCCCCCTGCCCTGGGCAGGGACACCTCCCACCAGACCAGGTTGCTCCAAGCCCCCTCCAACCTGGCCTTGAACCCCTCCAGGGATGGGGCAGCCACAGCTTCTCTGGGCAACCTGGGCCAGGCTCTCACCACCCTCACAGCAAAGAAGTTCTTCCCCACATCTCATCTCCATCTCCCCTCTGTCAGTGTCAAACCCTTCGCCCTCCTCCTAGGGCTCCCCTCCCTGATCCAGAGTCCCTCCCCATTTTAAATAATTTCACAGGGCTCTGAATTCCACTGGCCTAGATTTAAAAATGCGACTGTGTGGTCGAAGTCATATCAGCTTGTGGAAGATGAATTTTAGATCTTTTACAGGTTATCTGCATTTTAATTCTGAGCAGTATTTGCTCTTTCATGGTATTATTTGAATAGTGTTTCAGCTCCTGAGTGGGAGCTATCTCGGCAGAAAAAATATGTAAAATCTAAAGGAAGTAAATGAACACAATCTTTCCGGTGATAGTTTAAAACGATAAAGCAAGCAGCCTGTAAATCGAGTAATCTGTTTTAATAATCAAACCATTTAAGCCCTTTTCCATATTGGTAATGCTCCCCTTGCATTATCATTGTTTAACAACGCAGTACAGTTGGCATTTAGAAATTCACTCCTTTTGCGATGAATGATGAATGCATAAATAACAGCACTCCCACTGCTCAGCTGCTTTTCCATTCAAAGAATGGAAAGTGAAGTACTTCAGACTCTTGTGCAGATTCATTTGCTTATCTTGCCTGTCCTACCCTGCGCTTCCATACCCACAAGGATGTTGGAAGAGTTCCCTGGATCCATTCCTCCTTCCCTTTTTGAAGTTGTCCTTTCAGTGAGAGGGAAAAAGATCCTGATGCTGAATCTGCCAGGTCAGTCACACCCATGGCTTCGACTGAAAGTGCTGCACTTGATTGTAGTAAACACCCCCCCTTTCTTTCTAAACCAAACTTTCTGTACAATATTAGTTGCTCTTTAATTGGAAGAACAAACCTTGTATATTTACTAGGGCTTTTCAGCCCTGATACCATACATAATCTCCTTTCTATAGGGCTTGAGGGTTTGTCTTCCAGGGTGCCTGCCGCTCGATTCCTGCTACCGGGGCAGAGACTGAGAGATGGTGAGGAGGGGATTTCACTGCAGTTCTGGTTCAGAATGCCGATAGGTAACATGAAGCTTTTCCAATACAAAACAGGAAATACAAGAAGAAAAAGTCGCACAACAAACCTGAGCCAAATCTATGACTAAAAAGTGGGAAGCTTTTCCTGACCTGACCTGCTTTCAGGGAAGCACAAGGAAAAATCTTTCCTTTCAGCCTGAATTGTTAATGGACGTGTTGTGTTGAAACGTATTTGCTTTGTGATTTTGCTTTGTGAGGCCCCATCTGGAGCACTGTGTCCAGTTCTGGGCTCCCCAGTTCCAGAAGGACAGGGAACTGCTGGAGAGAGGGTACAGCAGAGGGCTACAAAGATGATTAGGGGGCTGGAACATCTCTCTGATGAGGAAAGGCCAAGGGACTTAAGTCTTTTTAGTCTGGAGAAGAGAAGACTGAGGGGGGATCTGATCAACGCCTATAAATACTTAAAGGGTGGGTGTCAGGAGGATGGAGACGGTCTTTTTTTCAGTGGTGCCCAGGGACAGGACAAGAGGGAACGGGCACAAACTGGAACACAAGAAGTTCCACCTAAACATGAGGAGGAACTTCTTTCCTGTGAGGGTGGCAGAGCCCTGGAAGAGGCTGCCCAGGGAGGTGGTGGAGTCTCCTTCTCTGGAGACATTCAAAACCCTGGACATGTTCCTGTGCGACTGCTCTGGGAGGACCTGCTCTGGCAGGGAGTTGGACTGGATGGTCTCCAGAGGTCCCTTCCAACCCCTGTGATCCTGTGATTTGCAGATTGACTTTTCCTTTCTATTGCTCATGGCTTTTTCTTCATTTTGGCTGGCTGGAGTTGGTGGCGTCTGTCCTGCAGGGAATGGTGTGAGTGATAATCTGGATGTGGGGTGGCCGAGCTCACGGCTGTCTCTCACTGTCCCTTCAGCAGACGTGGCAGGAGGGAATCTTTGGCAGAGGAGCTGGATGGCAGCTGTAGGTGGAATGTCTTCATCTGCTGCTCTGAGACTCAGCAGTTTGTCTGCTGAAGCCCTTAGTTGGTCATCGAATGTGCAGCTCGGACACTTTGTGAGCCAAAACCACAAGAGCTGTGTTAAGTCACAATATGCTGTAAAACACATAAATGTCTAAAGAAATCTGCCTGGTTTCGTGGCTGGAAAACAAACAGTCCTGTTTGAGGACAACATACTCAATGTTTGTGTTGAGGTGAGATGGTGCAGGTCACTGTAACAACTCTAAAAGAAATGCTTATTATGCAGAAATGTAAATCTTATTTGTGCATTTTTTGCCTATTTTGCATTATTATTTTTGCATTATTTGCACGGCCTGTGTTAGTATAAATAAGACATCTGGTGTTATTTTGGATCTGATGTTACCAAAGGACTAAGCAAGCCTTTTGGAGTGCTTGCTGATAGCATACTGTATCTTAATACTGCAAGATGATTCTTGGGGTTTTTTTGAGCCCTGTATCAAAACAAAGCTGTATTGAGGAGACTCCAGCAGCGATCACAGACCAGCACTGGGCACGAGCTTCACAAATGCAGAATATTCCTTTACAGCAGAACAATGAAGCATCTGAACATCGGCATCTCATGGCCAGCTGACTGCAAAAGGAGTCTCCAAGCGTCCACAAAGAAAACCTGTGAAATGCTGTGACTGTACCTTGGCACTTTGGCTTGTGGAATAACTAGAGGTATAGTTAGATATCGGTGCAAAGTTCTGTTAATTGTGCAATGTGTACAGAAAATTGGGAAGGTGGTATAGTATAAGAAGGAGCTGGCTTAGAAAATAAGGTCGCAAGTCGTCATCGTTAGTACAGGTGGTGATGTGGGTTCAGGTTCTGTGTGTTTATACGAGGATGCTGCTGTGTCAGGGGCAGCAGCAGCGACGGGAATGGTTTTGTTTCCTGAAGTTACTGGAGAAGGTAGGAGGAAGTAACAGGGCATCAGTCATGGGCTTTTGTTTTTCTGCACGTTTCTTCATCTTTCTGTTGGGTTGCAGGATTTTATAGTTCCTTCAGCGTCCCTGGAAAGAAAGGTTGTTACTCAGAAGTATAAGCTAGTCCTTGTCTGGGCACTGTTCAGCCAAACCTGCTGTTGCAGAATTCCTGCACCGCTGAACCAGGGCGAGGAAGTCAGACGGTATCTTCCGCAGGATGCAAATCTGTCCAACCACCAGTCATTAGTCTGGCTTTTGCCTTTTGTGCTGCAATTTTGCCCACTGATACCTTTGAAGGTCATGTGCCCTTTAACACAGCAGTGAATAATCGAACCAAGCTCAGTTCCCCAAATTGGAGGCTGAGATAATCCTGGTGTGGCAGGTCACAGTTAATGTGGGTGCAGGGTTTGGAAAGAGGAAGTGGTCAATGAAGGTAAAGAGTCTTTTTCTGAAGTGCCTGAATGCTGTAACATCGGAGTGGAAGGAACGTAATGGACCATGAAGTCAGTTGCTGGTCAGTGCAGGAAGCCAAATCTTCTAAAACACATCCATAAAATAAGTCCAGCGATACCCAGCAGGGCTCACCAGTTCCCGCAGCATCTCTTGCAATGCTCTCCCAGGACTGCTCCCTTTGCACCCAAGTTTCTGTTTTGAGCCTGTGGTGGCCAGGAGAAGTCCATTCCTGTTTTTCTTTTGTATCAGCCTATGTAGTTTTTTGTTTAATTACTTCTTCTGACTACCTGGCAAGATGATATTCATCTACTGATGTGTTTATAGAGTGATTACTTCCACCTTTTCTTCCTCCTCAGTATTAGGAGTCTTACGCATTTAAGTTCCTTCTCTTACATGCCAGGCTCTAAGCTCTTCTGCACACATTCTAGTTGACTTCACGTGTGATAGGAGCAGATAGAAGAACACACCTGACTTTTGAGCTTTCTTTTTCTTTTTACTATCCTTTCATAGATTACATGCTTTTATTCAACAGACTAGACGGTTAGGGGTTGTGGGTAGATGGCAATCTTTTCTTGCTATCCCAAGCCTGTTCTACTCTTTCCTGGTTAGTTAAAGGATCATAGGATAATTCAGCCTCAGGAGGTCATTCAGGGCAACCTCCTGCTCAAAGCAGAGTAATATGATTATTGCATTAGGATTTTACGGTGTTCCAGCCAGGCTCTTCACATGGGAAGTGGGAGTGGGTTGTACCGCTCTACGCAGAGAAATCCAGAGCAAGCTGCTTTCCTCTACCTGTGCTCGACAGCAGCTTTCTCCTGTGGGGATTGGAATAAAGCCCCAAAGCATTATGTTGTCCCTGGAAGCTTTTCAGAGAACTTCCTTTTGTCTCGTTATCAAGTTCAAGTCTGCTTGTGCCTTCTGCTAGGCTTCTAGAAATGTAAAGAGTCTGCAGTGCTTCCCTGCTGCTGGAGAGACAGCTCGGTTGGGCTGACGCAAATAGAAATGAGAGTTCAGTGACTCCTATGTTTAGTGGTTTGGCATTTTCTCAGTGCAAAGTTAGTACGTTAACTTCGTGTTTAAGGAGAGGGTTTTTAATTATTCCCATTTCTAGCTAGCTACGTTTCACAGTCTCAGCCTTTATTCAACGTTTATTAGAGCTAGTCCAGCATCCTTCTTCCATTTTCCTTTTCCCGACCTTACCTAGTGGGTTTGCAAAGCTCCGTGGATGAGTCAAGGGTCAGTTGCTGGAGCCGGATCAGCCTTGTCAAATTACAGTCAGTTTGCTTAACTGTTGGGTTGTTGAAGATGTGGCACCGGTCCCTCAGAGTTTACTGTTTTCTTTTGGAAAAAAAAAAAAAAAAAAGTACATCATTACAAAGGACTCTTTTTGACCTTCTTTCCAAAGCTGACTGTGAAAATTGCAGATGAATGAAATATTCCTCACCCTGCCCTTTCTGCTCGCCCCACACAGGAAAGGAGTGGCGCAGAACGCGCGCTGAATGGCATTTCCTATTTTGTTAAACTGGCAGCATCTGAGAACTGAACCCGTGCAGGCCAACTGCAAGCGAAAGTTTCACCTGCACATTCAATGAACTGAAATTCCCGTTTTTCTGCTCTTGGGATGGCTCAAAACGCTGTAGAGGTGCATATTCAGATTCGGGACAGCCTTGGCTTGTTTTCCCAGCGCAGGGAGGTAACACTGACTGGACAGTTTTTTGGTCTGTTTTTCCAAGTGCAGCAAGAATATTTTAGCTTTAGTTCTGCCAACGCAAATCCTGTTTATTTGAGTTCTCTTGTGATGAGGATGATTTGCTACAATACAGTTTATGAGCAATTTACTGAAAGGCTTGAAAGTCATTCTTTCCTGCGTGACAGCTGAGTTTATTTTGAGATATACCTAAAATAAAGTCTTTAAGTAGCATGGAATATGCGGTAGAGAGACCTGGTGTCACATAGAAAGGGCACAGTGTCTGACACGCGCGGGGTGAAGCGTGATTAAGCAAAGTCATTTTACTTCCCAAAGCACGAGGAGAATAGTTGTTCTTTGTGTCAGTGCAGCTGGCTATACATTCTTGCATTTAAAACCAGGTAAATACGATTTCCCTGCCAGAAATCTACTTAAATTCCCTTCCTTAGTGAAAACATCCCAAGGGCCTGCCCATCCTTGACTATCCATGTACATCTCTTCATGAACATGAGTTTTAATTAATATTTTCACATGTGTTTGCAATACTCATGGAGTCAAAGCCTGCAGTAATGGATTTTTAATGTATATATTTGGTGGGAAGAACTATGTAAGAACTGTGAACCTCCTTTGGCAGAATAACCCAAATGACATGGGGCATTTGTGACAGGAAAAGGAATTGTCCCTCTTCTGCATGCCAGAGGTGTGCAGCTGCTGGATCATTCTGCCCATCACAAAGGAGGAAGGAAGGAAAAAAAGGATGCTCATACTAAGTGTTTCAGTTTGATTTGTGCTTTGGACTTAATGAATAAGTTGGAATCACAGAATGCTATGGGGTTGGAAGGGACCTCTGGAGACCATCCAGTCCAACCCCCTGCCAGAGCAGGGTCACCCAGAGCAGGTCCCACAGGAACGTGTCCAGGTGGGGTTTGAATGTCTCCAGAGAAGGAGACTCCCCCACCTCTCTGGGCAGCCTCTTCCAGGGCTCTGCCACCCTCACAGGAAAGAAGTTCCTCCTCATGTTTAGATGGAACTTCTTATCTTCGAGTTTGTGCCCGTTCCCTCTTGTCCTGTCTCTGGGCACCACTGAAAAAAGACCGTCTCCATCCTCCTGACACCCACCCTTTAAGTATTTATAGGTGTTGATCAGATCCCCCTATAAATACTTAAAGGGTGGGTGTCAAGAGGATGGAGTCAGTTTGAAACCATCAGGTTTTATTCTTTTAACCTTCCATGGTACTAGTTCAGCTGTTGACTCTAGCACAGGCTGATGTCTCTGTAGCATTCCTGGATCTCTCCTGAATTATTTGCTTTTGCTTTTTTTCCGGTTGATGTTTCCTTTACTTTAAGCCACTGCCGTACAGTTCAACTGAAATTCTGTCTTTGGGTCATGAATTCTTGTTGTGAAGGCGTTGTGTTCCTGCAGGATCTGTGGAGCATGAGGGAGCAGGAGAGGTGAGATGACGGAGCTTTGCTGAGCACCTGCTGTGGTGAAGCTTTGGTGTGCAGGTAACGCAGAGTGGGGTGTCAGTCCATGAGCAGCGGTGGGAAAGGAGGAGTTCCACATGGGAGAAGGTCTTTTCCCAGGAGAAGATGATCCATAACACCAATAGCTACGCTTCAGCTCTCTTAAAGTAGCAGAAAATGAGACGACTGGTGACTTGACATGATTTTTCCAGCAGTTGCTCTGCTCCTCAGACACCCGGCAGATGGAGGGAACGACTGGTGAACCGTGTATCCGAGGAGGCGTTTCGCACCAGGTGCAGCCCCGGCTCCGCTCTCGCTGCAGAGCGTCCCTGGGACCTGGCACGGGTCATCTCCCAGTACGCTCAATTCTAGAAATAGCAATAAGCCCACAGAACGCTGCCTGCTCTCTGCCGTCCTGAGGAGTTTCTGTTTATCTTTCGGTCCAGAGGAGTTACCGTGTAAATGATTAATTAGAAATTCCCTTTATAATTTGAATTGCAGCATTTGGAGCGGGGCTCGCGTGGTGGGGTGCCTTTGTTCAACGGTCTGCGTTCTGCAGATGTTGTTTTGGAGTATGGGTTCCAAGTCTTGCCAACTAACTCTTTTCTTTATTTGTACTGAGTGCATTTGAAGTTGCATCATTTCCTCGGTAAGAACAGTTTTATTTTTGACTGGAGTGTTTGTCAGGTGGGAGAAATCCTAAATGTGAGTGCTCTCTGGTGGCGAAGATTTCTGCTTCAGTTCTCCGAGTCCTGCAGTGTGTTTTCCGATGGCAATTGGCTGTGAACGTAGGATGTCTGCACTTAAGGATGTATTGTTTTTTTTCAACTCCCTAAAAACAGAAAACTACAAAACAAAGCCTTGGCAGTCCCCTTTTGTAGACAATCGTTTCTGTCCCTTGAAGTGATTTATATTCTGTGACCTTCTGGTTTATATTTTCTCACTATCAATCCATGTTTTAACAAGGTAATAAAAACTAGTATAAAAACTTCTCATGAAAGAGCTGATGTTCTTCATCAAAATAACACACCAGGATTTAAATACTGTGACTTTCTTTTTGGCTGCTGAGCTCCGTTTCAGGTGCCAAAGTAATAAGTGGAAAATTCAGAAGACGGGGATAGAGAAATTATTCAAATAGGGAAATCTTTTCTCCTCGGAACCGCAGCACAAGATGATGTGATTTTCATGACACAACGAGGTTTGACCATCAAGTGCCGACCCCCGGGAGTCGGGACAGGGGTTCCTTTTATCAAGTGGGCCGTAGATTGCTTTTAATAACAAAAATCCCCTCCCGGGTGTTTTATGCTGGCACTGAAATGATGGCGCCGACCTTTATGTTGATGCGCTTTCCCTTGAGGAGTGCGTGCCCCGATTGACGAGCCTTTCGAAAAGCACCGCGTAGCTTCATCCTCTCTTTTTGTCACCTTGCCTCGCAGAAAAATAGCGAATTTACTGCCTCTTGAACCTCCCGGTTTGCACTGCCCTCGTTGGCTCTTTTCATAAGTTTTCATGAGCTCTCCTTGGGCGAGGCAGACGGCGGATCTCCGAGGGAAGCGGCGCGGGGAGGAAAACAGCCCCTGCTGCTCTTGGCCTGGGCTGTCTGAGCGGCACAGCCGGCTGAAAAGGGGCTTTATCGGCGCGGAGGGGCCAGGAGCGGCAGCTCCTTTGAGGAACGTCTAAGCACAGCTCTGGAATTTTAACTGTGGCGCTACGAAGTTGAAAAAAAGAATGTACGGAGAGGTAAACGGGGATGTCAGTTTTTCGTGAGCTCCGTATCCTTAAAGCCAAGCTTGAGAGATGCCCGTTTATCAAGTCCGGAGATGGATCCTTCTTTCTCGTCTCCATCTGCAGTTTGACACAGAGATTTGAAGACACAACTCGTTAGAGTTTAGTAAAACTAGTAAAACCTTTTAAGACTTGACTTGGAGGCCAAATGTGAGATCTGTGGCCTAAGCCCAGAGCTGTTGGGGACACAAGCGGGCAACGTCCAGCTGCTGTACGTAAGACCCGCGGAGCCGAGCTGTGCCCCGGGTGAGGGTTCCCGGCGCTGGGACAGCCCCACAGAGGCAAATCTGATGGTCCTGCCTCCGAGGCAGTCGGGGACACTGAACTGTCAAGGCAGGAAACTTAAACTGGGCTCTGCTGCTGAAAGTTTACATAATTCATTACTTAAGGAAGAGGTCAGAGTATTGGGTGCTGTGATGGTGACTTGGCACGACACTTCAGCAGGGATGTCCTTTTTTTTTTTTTTTTTCTTCTCTGCAGCTAAAAGAAACCCCTGTAGCCTCTCTGTGCTGACTGTGAACCCTCCAGCCGTACGCCTGGCAGTACCGTGGGGCTTAAAACCGTCCTCCAGAACCTGCTGTATCTTTATTTTTATCATTAATAGTGCCATTAGTGGTGGTTGTGTGCTGTGCAGTGACTTTGGGAGAGCAGTCTATATGTTCTCCACTGGGCAACATGCCTTTTCAGATGGCCCAGCTCCAAAAAGATGAGAAGGATGCTGCTGATTTGTGTCCTTGTGATGGTTTCCATTACATATGTATGTCCCAGTGTGATTTGATCTCCTTAATAGAAACAGCGGTGTGTGTGTTTGGGTTTTCTTCGCCTCTCCCATGTATATGTAGAGTCCCTCCTGCTCCCGCGAGGGCGGGAGGTGAGCATCCCAGTATCCGATCCCTTTGCACCCACCTGTGTCTTCTGCTGCCTTTTTGGTACCTTCCCAACCGCTTTGTGCTTCAGAGAATTACAATTAGGGCCAGCAAACGACAAGGGCTGAGTGTGTGAGGCTTCCTGTGTACCTGAGTCTGTCTTCTGGTTTCCCAGTGAATAAATTGGGTTTTTTTTTTTAAGAATTAGGCTGTGATTCCGTATTCCATAGCAGGCTCGGAACCAGTTGCTTAGTGTTGTTGCCTGTGGGTTGCCCATCATTTTTGTGGCAATAGTGAGCTGTGGTTGGTATTGCTAATTCTAACAGCCTTTCCTAAAATGTTTTTGGTAGCTTTCAAACAGCATATATCTCTAAAATATAAAATATCTCTGCATTTTAAGCTCACTAATGTTTCGGGAAATGCCTACCGGGACTACCCGCGGTTAAAACCGAATGCAGGAACAAAAAGATGGTCTGCAATTCTTGTGTCTTTTTTGTGAAGTATTTCTGGGAGGAAGCCGCAATTAGAGGCAAAAATCCACTTTTGGGAAGCGGAATGCTGGTGGCCAGATTGTATTTCTTGAGTTTTATTACACCTGCTAAAAACTAACGCTGCCAAGATGCTGCAGAAAATTCTCAAACGAACAATAGAAAATGTCAAGCCTGTCACCACACGGGGGTGGTAATAAATTCAAGAAAGTAATGCTGGAATTTGTGCCGGGGTCCATCAAGGATTAGGACGGGCCCTGTGCTCTATGGAGGTGTTATGGTGCCATCTAATGTCGTAAGATTTAAACACAGGTGTTGGAGGGGAGAAATGCCATGGTTTGCACGTTGATCTGGGAATGTGCTGCATTCTTTCTCCCGAGAACCAAATGCTGTATGAATTCTTCAGCTTTAATCTGAAATTCCTTCTGTGCTCTACTGGATGACTTCTGAGAAAATGGAAAATGTGAATTTCTTCGGAAACATCTTTTAACTTAAACACTTTTTTTTTTTTTTTTTTTAAAAACAAACGTGAAGTTATTTTCTTTCTTGCTTGCAGGACTACTAAGGCCTGGGTAGGGTTGAGGAAAGGTGTCGTTTGGGGTTGTTTTCACACGTTCTTCAGAAGCTTTCACTTCTGGTTAGCGGCAGTGCTGATAGCAGAGTGCCTTCTAGCGAAAAGGATGGAGAGGAAGGTAATTGCAGGAGCTGAAAGGCTGTAATTTCCTTCTTAGCTTGTATCTTTGTTTACTTTCTTCCTAATGTGATTAGACCCTGCAGTGAGCGGCTTCAAAACAACTTCTCTGGCCTGAGCTGGGCTACGGACAGCTGTAGAGTATGAAAAAAGAATTTGCCTTTAAATCCCCTTTATGAAGCAGATTATGTGAACTCGTCACAAACTCATCTTATTGTCAATTGTAGAAACAGGAAATTATATTAACATAAGTCTTGCTAAAGAATTTCTTAGGAACATTTGTTTCTGGCAGTGTGTTAACGGCAACAGAAATACCTGAATATGCAGAAAGCCGGCTCCATTGCGTCGGCAAAGCAAAAGTTTGTTACCCTCAGAAATACGATCGGTGTTTGTACCTCGGTTATTTGATCGGTCTTGCATCTGTAGGGGGATTGATGGGATTGAGGGATGCTCCAATTGGGGGACTGGAGCATCTCCCTGATGAGGAAAGGCTGAGGGAGCTGGGACTCTTCAGCCTGGAGAAGAGAAGGCTGAGGGGAGACCTTATCTATGTTTACAAGTACCTAAAGGGTGGGTTGAAGGAGGATGGAGCCGGACTCTTCTCAGTGGTTCCCAGTGACAGGACGAGGGGCAACGGGCACAAGCTGGAACATGGGAAGTTCCATTCAAATCTGAGGAGAAACTTCTTTCCGGTGAGGGTGCCAGAGCCCTGGAACAGGCTGCCCAGGGAGGGTGTGGAGTCCCCTTCTCTGGAGACCTTCAAGCCCCACCTGGATGCAGTCCTGAGTGATGTGCTCTGGGCAACCCTGCTTCAGCAGGGGCGTTGGACTGGAGGATCTCTAGAGGTCCCTTCCAACTCTGACAATTCCATGATGCCGTAAGGAAATTGCAGTAGAAATGTCCTTTGTGGGCAGTAAGATTCAACGCTAGCTGTAGTTCTTAGTCCGTGTAACATCGGGGCTGTGTGTAATACGGTAACTAGTGCCACCCCGGCCACCCTGGTCAGATAATGGCTGTAATCAGTGTTTTATTGGAATGTTTCAGTATGACGATGGATTGAAGGGTTCACCTGCTAAAACAAGCAACTTGCTTGGAAGACACATCCTAAATCTTGCCGTTTGCCTAATTCCCTTTCTTCCTTTTGTCTCATCCTGTGTAGGTTTGAAAAAGGACGGATTTATACATTTATCGGGGAGGTGGTGGTTTCCATGAATCCTTACAAGAACTTGAACATCTATGGGCGTGACATGATCGAGCAGTACAAAGGAAGGGAATTGTACGAGAGGCCTCCTCACCTCTTTGCCATCGCCGATGCCGCTTACAAAGCCATGAAGAGGCGATCAAAAGACACCTGTATTGTGATATCAGGTAAGCTGGAAGAGCTTTTCGTTATGACGAACACTTGATCTTTGTGAAATTCTGGGCAGACAAAGACGGATGATTTGGCTAATGACAGCATTTTATAAAAGAAAACTTCATTAATGTTAAAATTGCTTATTTGCATTTGAATCTGTGTGTGGAGACCTTAGCAATTATTTCTTATCTAATTCAAGCGCTGGTGTCAGTCATTAGCTTAATCTGTGCCTGCAGAGTGATAACTGGAACAGGAGTCCTCTGCTTGCTCTGCTGCCTGAATGGAGATCAGTGAGAGCAGGCTCCTGTCTCTCTGTGGAGAACTGCTGATTTTTGTCCCTGGGATGACTGATGTTCTCTGTTCCGGTGGCCGGACTGATTGCTCGTGGTGGCTCTAACAGTGGGAGCAGTGCTTGTACCATGAACGGTCGCTATCTGGATCCTGGCACTTCGTTTCCTTGATGTCCCCGTGCTTTAGCAGCTCTGAAAAGCGAGAGACCCGAGACGCTGCGTGGAACAGAAGCCTCTTGTACTGCAGCTCCCGGCGCTGGGGCTGGCCGAGCCTCTGCATGCCAGAATCTCTGCTCTGACAATATTCCTTTTGATGCTCTGGGTGCCAGGCCTTTTACCGACCTGTGAAATCTTACATCATAACTGCTTCGAAGTCAGCACAGCACCAACAACCAGGCAGGGTTGTGGCTATATTTAGAAAATATTCAAAGGGCACACAGGATTGCTTTACAAAAACAGTAATAAAAAACCCAAACGCTGTCGGGGTGGAATTAAGATAGACTGTTCAGGGATTTGCTTTGCTTTTTTTTTGATCTGTTGTGTCATCTTTGTATTTATGCCCCCAGGTGAGAGTGGGGCTGGGAAGACCGAGGCCAGTAAATATATTATGCAGTACATCGCAGCCATTACCAACCCCGGCCAGAGAGCGGAGGTGGAAAGGTAAGGGCTTGGCAGAAAAAGAATTGAAATTGTTTGGTTTAGGGATCTCTCTCTGTGGACTGTGTAGCACCATAGAATGGTTTGGGTTGGAAGGGACCTTAAAGCCCATCCAGTGCCACCCCCTGCCCTGGGCAGGGACACCTCCCACCAGACCAGGTTGCTCCAAGCCCCCTCCAACCTGGCCTTGAACCCCTCCAGGGATGAGGCAGCCACAGCTTCTCTGGGCAACCTGGGCCAGGCTCTCACCACCCTCACAGCAAAGAAGTTCTTCCCCACATCTCAGCTCAGTCTCCCCTCTGTCAGTGTCAAACCCTTGTTAACCGTGTTATTAGATGGTCTCTTGTACTAATTCCATGCTGATTTTACAGCATTTGCGTAACTTCTTCAGATACTACTTTTACTCTGGGAATTTTGCAGTATTGATTGCTAAAATCACGTAGAAAAGTTTATTTTGAAAGGTCAAACTTTCAAAATAAAAACAGTATCTAGAAATCATGTTTCCTGTGGCAAATTGCCTTAAATATGTGTGTGTTAGAATAGCATGTTGAGTGCAAGGAGCATATTCCAGGCAAAATGTGCCTGTCAGCCTTAGAGTAAAACATTTTGAGCAAAGAATGTGACTTTCTGCTGAAACAGACTTATTATTTGCAAAAGAGTCCAAGGAATCGATTTCAAAACTTATATACATTATGGAACTGAATTTTTGGTGGTATTTTCAGTGGTGGGATCTGGTCTTTGGTTCCCATTTTCTCGGCAATAAGGAACATCACCAAAAGCTCCCAGCTGATTTCCCACGGGATTCCTAATGTCATACACATCTGCCAGATACGTCATCCGAGAGCATCTCCGCTGTTACTAAATTCTTCTCTAGAAATGCCTGCAAAAAAGAAATTTCCCTGGTTTGAGCGTACAAGTCTGGGCTTACCCTGTTCTCTTTTCCACGTCTCTGCGCTACAGAGTGAAGAACATCCTGCTGAAATCCAACTGTGTGCTAGAGGCCTTCGGCAATGCCAAAACAAACCGTAATGACAATTCCAGCAGGTTTGGAAAATATATGGATATCAACTTTGATTTTAAAGGAGACCCCATAGGTGGGCATATCAATAATTACTTACTAGAAAAGGTAAGTCACGCTCGCTTTAGAGTTAGAGGCTTTTGTGTAGTTACTTTTGTAATATGTGCTTTGCCGATAGCAAATTTTCCTTTCAAGTGTGGTATGTCATTACCTTACGTACGAGGGCACACAATCTGATTTAAATCTAAGGCTGTATTTTTTCTCCAAGAATTACTGTAACTGAACTGCCGCTGAAGCCCTGGCAGTGCCCTGGGACTTCCCACCGCCGCTCTCAGAGCTCACCCTGTGAGGGACCGGTGGTACCTGAAAGCTGGTGAGCAGATGGCTGTAAGAACTCTGTATCCAGAATAAAAGCTGAGATTAATTTAACTCTGTAAAACTCCTTCTTTATAAGTTCCCGCATTGAGATCTCACTGGTGACTAAAAGGAGAAGAGATCTAGGTCTGTAAGTAGCAACGTTATGCTTGAGAAGTGTTCTTCTGGAATAGCGCCACAGCCTTGTGTGATCTTTTAGTAGCTTGTTTTTATATATTCCAAATCATCCTAAGCATAATTATTATTTTTTGTCGTGTCATTAAGTGGTGGCTGAAAACATCGGAATATGTAAAACCCTGTAGTGAAAGTGGCTTGATCTATTAACAGTTCTCGTTATGTGTGAGACACACGTCTGGCTTTAATTGACATGTGTGACCACATCTGCTAACATGCTTTTTTTGTTTGTGTTTGTTACTTTTCCCATTATTTCCCTGAAGTCTATTTTCAGAATAAACACTTCATTTAAAAAAACAAACCAACAAACCCACGCATTTAACATGTGATACTTTCATGCAGAAAAGGGGTGGGGCTGCAGCTGCAGTGACTTAAATCCCGATCCTTTATTTCATATTCTTGACTTCTCCCAAGTTAAATTTGTTTCCCCTTTGACAGCAGTTGAGGTTCTGCTCCCAACACAAGCGGTGACTTTGCGCTGCGGCAGGACCACGGGCTTTGTCGCTCTCCGCAGTTCAAACTTGTAGCATAAAATAAGGATACGTTGCTTGCGGACTGAATTTCTGCTGCATTTAACATTTAATTATTTGGGGGCTGTTTTACACTGCTTTGCAACGAATGCTCTGCAGATGGAACTGTCTCTTGCTCCCTAAAACGACACCCTTGTGTTAGAGCGGTGCGATCCCTCCTGCAGGGGCTGGGGCTGTTGTCAGCCTGGCCTGGGGTTGCACAAGCGGTTACCGTGGCCCAGGGAGCGCTTGGTTTGTAGTCACAGAGTCCTGTGTTTCACTGCCAGCGATGTCAATAACAAACTAAAATTGTGTTTTATTTGACTCTTCCCTGAAAGCGATTCTGTAGCTGCCATGTGGGATTCCTGCGGGGGGGAGGAGGACATTGCAGCTGTTACACAAGCTGGGCTTTTTGATTATAGACTTCAAACTCCATGGTCGTGCCGCGCTAATAACGTTCATAACAGATTTGCTGTAAGATAGGATGGCTTTGGAGGTGTCCTAGCTGTGCTGAACCCATGCATTGATGTCTGAGGGGAGGTGCTGGGGAATCAGACCATCCACATCCAGAAATATCCATCTTTGTATTTTGTTTCCCCCCCCCAGTCTCGTGTGATTGTGCAACAGCCGGGAGAACGAAGCTTTCATTCTTTTTACCAGGTTTGTATACGTTTGCTGAAACAAATGATTTTTCTCAACTTTCCCAGACACGATAGGCAAAATATTTAAAGCTTTCACCCTCTCGTGTGTTTTGCAGAGGGTTCCCTTGGTGTTGCATCTTGGGTGATCTCAGGTTCTGTAGCTCTTTGAAGAGGCCTGGTCTGGGGAAGGAGCATGGGAAGATTTGCTTTTTTTCTATCCTCCAGCCCCATATTAACACATTTGTAAACTTAAAAGGAGGCTAACTAAACAAATCTGATAGAATATTGGACTTTGACTCACTGTTTTATTTGTAATTAGTCTAATCCCTCTATTTTCTCTTGAGGCCTTCAGTCCATATGGAAGTAATTTTATGACATCAAGTTGATTTTCTTTTTTTGGGGGGGGTTCTTTTTAATGTTTTCCATGTTGTACGGCGATTCCCTTGTGGGTCCTTTGGGGGAAACGGTCGGCCTATTATTATAACCTTTATTCTCAGTTTTGCAGTGAGGGAAATGTAGGTTTGTTTATTTTTTGCGCACGTGCTCAGTACTCCGTGATGGCACGTTAGCACCTCGCGTCCATGTGGCGTTTCCGGGTTGGAAAGTCTCTGTGTGGCAGGGAAGGTAAATGCACTTGCCAAGACACATCTGTGGCGTGTCACAGCTGTGAACGTGTCTGGTCTGTGAACGGTTCAGCCTGGTTTTCTAAACAGTTGTGTCACCCCAAAGGACAGTCACTGAGGCGACCTCTTACCGGTGGTCAGAGCCTACGGCGATGCAGCCCCTGTATCTTGCACACCTTGTGACTGTAACTCCAGATTCTGTAGCTGATTCTGCAGTAATTTAATGTTTTTATGATTTTTTTCTTGTCAAGTAGATGAAAAAGAAACAGAAAAAGGAAGGAATTTTTTCTTTCCATTCACCGTTTCTTAAAATTCTCTTTGTGCAGCTCCTCCAGGGGGGTTCTGACCAGATGTTACGTTCTCTACATCTTCAGAAGGACGCGTCTGCGTACAGCTACATCTGCCCTGGAGCACAGATAAAGGTGAGGCTGTTGTCAGGGAGTTAAAAGGAAAATTTATCTTAAAATTGTAAATGCTTCTTGAAATACTTCAAGTACGGCTGAGGTGGCAGAAGCTGAGACCAATATTTACAGGACGAATATGGAAAGGTGACACTAACGAGCTATTTTTAATGGAGTTTCTGGCCCTAGAAGACCAGTGTCTGTGTACTTGTGTGTACTGCACTTGTGTCGGCTTATAACGAACAGTCAAATGTAGTAGGAGAGACATCACCTTTGTTAATAAATGCAAGCGTAGGTATTTTACCTGTTACCAGTGACAGACCTTTCATGCTTCATCATGGGTAATTTAAGCTGCTTTCTGGACCAGAAAGCCATAAGGATTCATTTTTAAGTTACCGAAGCGTTCATTCTTCCTGTCTGACTCAGCCTCAAGAGGGCCTCTGAGCAGGAAAGAAAGGAACAAACCCATAAAGTCTTTTAGGACAACAAGATCCTGAACACTAAATGCATCTGGAATTGTCCCTAGTGTTGTCCCTCTGAAGCAGGGTCCAGGTGAAAGGCTCCCTGATTTCCTAATTGCTTTCTTGAGGTGCGCTTTGGCAAACAAACCCACAGACCTTCTCAGAGGCGCGTTTCAGTTTCTCTAGAAATCTGCCGTGAGCACAAACCCAGGTGAGCGGGAGGGCACAGAGGCTCATCTTGAGAAAGATGGTGACCAGAAACGTCATGCTGCTTCTTGGAGGGTCTGTGACTGCACTGCTCTACTCTTTCATGATAAATTCCACTGGGAAAGTACTGAACTATTTAATTAAGCTGTGATGGATTTCTGTATCTCATTGCTGCTGGTGTGCGCGCGTCCAACGTGGGTTCCGCGTACGAGCAGAGGGTATGGCTTCAGAATAAGTTGGGAAATCTCATGACAGTGTCATGCATCTGAAAAATAGCAAAGTACATAGCTATTTCCCGTGGGTTTGCAAAATCTTTGCTTTCTCACAGCTGATTTTCATTAAGCCCCTCACATCCCAAACATCTCTTTCCCCTCAGTGTTCCATCAACGACGGTGCAGAGTTCAAAGCAGTAGCTGATGCCATGAAAGTGATAGGCTTCAAGCAAGAGGAGATTCAGACTGTCTACAAAATTGTGGCTGCCATTCTTCACTTGGTAAGCTCCCCGCCCGCAGGTGTGAGCAGGCGGTTCTTCGGGGGGGGGGTCAAACACTGTATTTGTACTCCCAGCAGCTCTGATTTTCTTGCTGCAGAAGCAGTTGGAAGATCTGTTGGCTGGAACAGACCCTGAAGCTGCAATATCAATGGAAGATCACATTTATTCTTGCATATTCCAGATCCCAAACCAGACATACCACGAAGCCCTGGGACCTGTTAAATGTTCTGAAAAGGAATGGAAGGAATTGTTTGGGTTTGGTGGTGAGGGGTAGGGAGCTCTCGCCTTGCTACCTACCCCTCTGTCCCCTTTGCCCTCACACCGTCCCCACTGTGATTTTGCTGGAGGGGTGGTGCTTCACTCCATGGTGGAGTCTTGAGCAGAGCCGGGTACAGGAGACCTCTTAATTCTCTGTATTCTGGTGCTAAGGAAACCCTTCCTGAACCCATATTCTCCTCGGATCCAGAGAGTCTCCTCCCCTGTGCCGTGTCCTTGTACCTCAGATCTGTTTCCTTGAGGGGAGAGGCACTGCAGGTGGGTGGAAGGAAGGTGGCAAAGAAAACGTAGCTTTTTTTCCAATTTTTTTCTCCACCTTGGAGCAGATGTTTCCCAGTGCTGGGGAAGGGGATGGCGGCAGAGTGTGGCCACGCAGGGTGTGAGGCCATTCCTGCAAACAGCGCAGGGGTATCGCTGCTTTGTCCTGGCACTGCGGGTGTCAGTAAGGAAGCTATTGTGGTTCTGCACTGCCAAGCCAGTCCCATCGTCCCCGCTGACTTCTCAGCTCCCCAGAACATCCCCATCACCTCTGTGGGCAGTAGTGGTACGGTGAGAACTGCAGCCGAGTGTTTCTGGGGCGAGCTGCTGTGAAGATGAAATTTTACATCCAGCATTAGTGTACTTAATGTAATTTCGTAGGATCATAGAATGGTTTGGGTGGGAAGGGACCTTAAAGCCCACCCAGGGCCACCCCCTGCCCTGGGCAGGGACACCTCCCACCAGACCAGGTTGCTCCAAGCCCCCTCCAACCTGGCCTTGAACCCCTCCAGGGATGGGGCAGCCACAGCTTCTCTGGGCAACCTGGGCCAGGCTCTCACCACCCTCACAGCAAAGAATTTCTTCCCCAGATCTCACCCAAATCTCCCCTCTTTCAGTTTGAAGCCATTACCCTTTGTCCTATCACAACATGCCCTACAAGTCCCTCTCCAGCTTTCTTGTAGGCACCATTCACATTCTGGAATTTTCCCATCGCTAGACTCTGAATCTTGAGACAGTGTTTGATTAAACCCCTGGAAGTGTTTGACGTAATTTTTTTCCGAAAGCTGAGCTGAACACCGAGCAGGAATGCTGTTCTTTGAGTCAATGCTTTGCTGCTTCTGCTGGCGTTGGAGCTCTGTGGGTCGGTGGATATGCAAGTCGCACCCTTCTGTGTTTGGAGATTTACTGGCTTGAACAGCAGGTGGAATGTGGATGAATTTGGGGTGTACTGATTCGTATTAATAAAAGAGAGATTGAGAAATCTACTTACTTGCTGCTTTTTGCAGGGGAACCTGAAGTTCTCTGTGGATGGTGACACGCCTGTCATAGAAAATGGGAAGGTCGTGTCGATCATCGCAGACCTGCTCTCAACAAAGTCTGACATGGTGGAGAAGGCACTTTTGTTTCGAACTGTAGCTACCGGCCGGGACGTCATTGACAAACAACATACCGAACAAGAAGCCACCTACGGCAGAGACGCCTTTGCAAAAGTGAGTTTAAATTTCCTTTCTCTGCATCCAGTTTTGTACGTGGCAGTAACTCAGGCGGCGTTTCTTCTGCTTTTGCCTTTTGATTGAGTTGTACTTGATGCAGCAAAGAATGGCGGTGCCCGAGGAGGGCATTCAATATTGAATTGCCTTCTTAATTGCTCGTTTTTCAGTGCTTAGGTCCCAGTAGGATCCCTGGGTGGATCAATAAGTACGGTGCTTGCTGAGACACAGGAGGTCTGTACTTTGTGTGGGTTTATTTCTGACCGTGTTCCGTAGGGGGTGCGGGGCTGCCCTCCCTGGGCTGGGGGACAACCCACACCACGACCCCCAGCGCTCGCAGGATGGGGGGGAGCTGCCAGCCTGGCTTCCTGGCGTCTGCAGAGCACAGAATACATTGTACAGGGCTGGATGTTTTGTGAAATACGATTCTTGACTTCATTTAGCAGTTAAATTCAAAGCGCAGAGAGTGGAGCTGTAGCATCTAGAACTCAGGTTGGAGACCTGAAGTGCTATGTTTTTTTTAGAAAGGTGGATACTGATGACAGAAGGAATGACAATTGTCCATCCTTTGCTAAGAAATCAAATGACAAGAGAAGAACAGATGAAGTTATGAAGATCCTTGATTATTAACTTGACTTTTTTTTCTTAAGATGATATGTTTGCACAGCTTCACAGTACCTTGTGAACATGCCGACTGTGAAGATACCTACATTTTCTTTTTGATAAGTGAATGGGAATATTTTACTGCCACCGTGTTCGGTTGGTAGGTTTCTATAACTGAACTTACTTGCTTTTCAATATTGTTAAATTCTTCTCAGCTGTGGTAGTTATTAGGCAGCTGAAAAGCAGACTGGAAGCAAATTAGAGGAACCACTGGACCTGGTGACCTCACCAGGATTTAGACTTTGTGTAAATGAGTTTGGGAAGAAAGCAAAAAAATATTATCATAGAATACTTTCTGCTTGTGAGTAGCTGTTCACTTTTAGCTGAATGTTATCTGTAGCTTCTGTGTGGTTGGGGCAGGATCTTGGATGAAGCTTTGTAGCACCACGTGTTGCGTTTTACTGGAAAGAACTGAGACAGATGCAGGCGAAACTCCTGGGTATTTGTTTCCTGGCAGGCTATATACGAGCGCCTCTTCTGCTGGATTGTGACACACATCAATGATGTCATTGAAGTGAAGAACTACGACACTACAATACATGGGAAAAACACAGTCATTGGCGTCCTGGATATCTATGGCTTTGAAATCTTTGACAATAACAGGTGAGCCACATTAAAGCACAGCGCTGTGCCTTCACCTTCCCCGCGTGAGAAAGCTCATCGCCTTCTTATCCTTATGTTTTTGCAGTTTTGAGCAATTTTGCATTAATTACTGCAATGAAAAGCTACAGCAGCTCTTCATTCAGCTGGTTCTAAAGCAGGAGCAGGAAGAGTACCAGCGCGAGGGAATTCCCTGGAAGCATGTGAGTGCTTTGGCAGGGGTGGGTGAGGGCGGTTTGAGGTCAGTGTTACCAGCACAAGGCCCGGATCTATAGTTGCTCCACACGTACGCTCCCGTCGAAGGTGATGGGACATCTGTGTCCCTGCCAGCTGTACTGTCAGACGGGCTGCCTGGGAATCAGGCTGGGGAAGAAGCAGCTCACCAGTTATCTCACAACATCGCTTTGTTTGCCGTGGTGTGGGAAAAGAAGTGACTCCATGTCTGAGTTAAACATATCGTGGCATCTCTGTGATGCCACACGTATCCTTGCGTGTTTCTGTTCCGAGTGCTTGTGTAGGGACCTGTTGGAACGGGGCCAGCGGAGGGCCACGAAGATGATCAGAGGGATGGAGCACCTCCCCTCTGAAGACAGGCTGAGAGAGCTGGGGTTGTTCAGCCTGGAGAAGAGAAGGCTCCGGGGAGACCTCATAGCAGCCTTCCAATATCTGAAGGGAGCCTCCAGGAGAGCCGGAGAGGGACTCTTGGTCAGGAGATGTAGTGACAGGACAAGGGGTAATGGTTTTAAATTGGAAGAGGGGAGATTTAGATTGGATACCAGAAAGAAATTCTTTGCTGTGAGGGTGATGGGGCACTGGAACGAGTTGCCCAGGGAGGTTGTGGCTGCCCCATCCCTGGAAGTGTTTAAGGCCAGGCTGGATGGGGCTTGGAGCAACCTGCTCTAGTGGAGGTGTCCCTGCCCATGGCAGGGGGGTTGGAACTCAATGATCTTTAAGGTCCCTTCCAACTCTAACCATTCTACGATTCTATTTTGTCTAGTTGTAGATAGTCACATGTAAAAACCTCGAGTTCTCCTGTTCAAAATCCTTTCATAATGCCAAGGACAAGATGTGCAATTTTCGCTGTGGTGACTGTGCACAGTTGAATAGTAAAAGGCATTTTAAAGTGCATTCTGTAGCAGCTGATTTTTCACAGAGGTCTCGAGATGAACATGAGGTGTGTGAGAGACCACCTTCTCTGCTGTTCAGCGCAGAGGGGGCTGCTTAATTTTGGGTTGGTGATGAACACGTTAATTGCTCCTTATGTGAATGGTGGGCCCTGTTCTCTCTGCCAGACACGTGGTGCTGCTCAGCGGTGGCCACCACCGGTACTCCTCTCTGTCACTAGTCAAAATCACAAATAGACCTGCTCTTTGTGCTTTACAGATTGATTACTTTAACAATCAGGTCATTGTCGACCTGGTAGAGCAGCAGCACAAGGGGATCATTGCCATTCTGGACGACGCCTGCATGAATGTGGGAAAAGTTACAGACGAGATGTTTCTCGAGGCTCTAAATAACAAGCTGGGGAAGCACGCTCATTTCTCCAGCAGAAAGGTAACCTGCTCCTCTCTGTCCTCAAAATTTCTTCCTTTCCTGTGTCGCAGCTATTTTTTTAAGATGCAGCAGAATAAGGAAAAAGACTTGTAGGGTTGGAAATCATTACCCTTGAGTGTGAAATGAGATGCCCGAGAGCAGCAGCAGCAGCTCCTGACTACAGAACCTGCTCTGGGTTTAGGCCGCTCCTTGGGCAGGCCTGGAATCCGGCAGAGGGAGCTCAAGGATGTCCAATGTGAGATCGGTTTTATTCCGGGCATAAAAGAAGCGTGAGCTCGTGCCTTGACATACCATGATGTCATCTGGAGCCAATCGATGTGTGATTTCAACCCACGTGACGTTCTTCCCCGGCTGCTCTAATACATAGTGACAGTGAAATTATTCACACTTCTGCATTATTACAGCACTCTTGATTTATTTTTTTCCCATCGTTGTTGGCTACAAAACGTGTTCGTCTCCCGTTGTACCTATGATCATCCAGGCCCTTCCACTCGCTTTGGTTTCGGTACAATGTACGAATTAAAAGGCTTTATTTATTCCTCACTTGGCAGCGTTTTGAAAACACGGTCACCAGCCTGATTATTTTGAGACTCTTTCACACTGAGTAATCAAATAAGGGCCTTTAATTTATTGAGGTCTCTCTACTGAGAAATGTTGTTTGAAATGCATCGTTCAGAACGCTGGCTCCCCCCTTCTCCCCCCCCCTATATTTTATGTAGGTCAGAAATACAAAATGAGCATGGTTGTATAAGATACGTGCTAAAGGCTGCCTCCGGGGAGGCTGGATATAAACAATAGATCTGGATGAGGCTTGTTTGGGTAGGATGGAAATAAAATAAGCACTTTTTCCTCCCACATGTGGCTTTCCTGAAGTGCCCTTTAGCTGCAGCACCCGTCACCTCCTCTGCCACATCTGCCTGGCTCAGGGAGGGGGACAGCATCTTGCTTTCTGCCATAACCTACATTTCACCTGCTTAAGCAGCAGATGCGTAGCACGTGCTGAGTAAACTCGCCTGAAAACAAGTATTTTCAGGCCGTTTCTACACTTTAATGCAAATTGCTTCCTTTAGCAGTACTAATGATTGTGAATAGTGGAGCCTGGGCTGGGAGGGGAGTGTAACTCCTCTGCCGTGGGGTGGGAACGGTCCAGCCTCTGGAGCTGCCTGGTCCATAGACCTGAGCTCAGTTTCTGGTCCGTCCTTGGGCCTGTGTCTGCTCAGGATCCATCACGGAGCGAGCGGGTAGTGCTGGGATACGGGGAAGAGGACTGTATTTCATCAAGTATATGGGAGGCTATAAAATGAAAATTAAAAAAATAATGATCTGTTTGAGTCCTTACCTTCAGGAGTCCCTTCGCAGCACAGGAAGAATTAAAAGAAAATATTGCCAGTCGCAGCATTCCTCAGCAGGGGGTGGCATTGTCAGAAAACTGTTTGCACAGACTAGGAGGGAAACAAGGAATCCTGCTATAAATAATGTTTATGGAGGGTACGATGTATCTTCCTGGCTTGCTAATTTCTAGTTTAAATCAATATAGCCTTGAAAAAATTGACCCATAAAACCCTCAGCATTGTAATTAATTTTTTTTTTTGCCCCCTCTCGCATCTTTGCAGATGTCCTTTGCCAGCGTCTAAGATACCTTCCTCAGTCCCCTCTAGAACTGCTGGAGGAAACCTCCGCTTCTTAAACCGGCCTCTTCCAGCTTGAATTAAAACAAAGGACTTGATGTCAGTTCGTAATTTGCTTTTGTAGACTGCGGTGGTTCTGTCCAGATACTGTGAAGTCCCGTGTAGATGGAAGCTGTTGGTAAAGAGTTAAAGTGTGTGTGCTGATACGGGAGCAGCTCCCATCTTTCAGCCCGAATTAATGCTTCACTGCTCCCCTCTAGAGCTGTTCCACTGGCTCCATGTGGATAAGCTCTAAGGGGCTGCTCTGCCCTAAATAGTAGCGTCCTAGTTTGTGCGCTGCATGTTTGATCTGCCGCTGTCGGCTCGGTTGTCCTGCTGAAAGCCAAACAAACCAGGAAAAATACTGGCAAAAACTTCCACTAGGAGTATTTGTGGCAAAATTTTATGTTCTTGGAGCATGGGTTGTCCTTCTCCGAGTTGTCCAATGCTGGTCTAGATCTGTAGACGTGGTAACTATTCTGATAGTACTTCTCAGCATCACGGGTGCCTTTTCTCAGCCTCTTTAAGTTCTGATTTTTTCAATTAATCTTATAATTTCAAAGGATGGAGTGCAGTGATGGACAGTCGATGAATTCCTCAATCTTCAAATTGTGGAAAGTATCAATCTCAACAAACCGATCGTGAAGGGAAGAACATGAGAAGGTCCATTCTAGTCCACCTGACGTAGCATCTTCCAAGGCAGTAGGCAACAGTGATGGTCTAAGTGACAGAAGAATACGGGACAAATGTATAACGAAAATTTGATATGTTCCCAGTTTCCAGTGATCTGCAGCCCAGGAACCTCCTCAATCAGGGCTGGTGTCCTTAATAGCTGGTTTTACTTCTTTTTTTATTTTTTTTATTTTTTTTTTTAAATTGACAAAGAATTCCACAGCTTCCATCCTCACGTGAAGAGCTCCTTCCTTCCCATTTTCCTACCTTCTCCCTTTTAGGTTACATTTCTTGTCTCCTAGTTCTTGAACAGCAAAAGATGCTTCACTGTGTCTTCTCATACATCAACCCCATGTCGTTTGCCATCGACTCCTGGCGTTTCTTTCTTGACCTGAAGAGGTTTAGTTCATTTGGCCCTTCCTCCTGTAGCAATCAGTCAGCGCTATCGATCCTTTTTGCCCTTCATCAAGCCTCTTCAAGCCCCTTCATCAAGTTCTCCTGCGTCCTTTTTGAGATGGAGGGTAGTTAAGGTACTTGTTGGGTTGGAACTTTGAACTTTGGCTTTTCTGTGTGTGTATCACTGTATTTATCTTGAATTTAATTTGCTCTTTTTTGCCATTCCTTTAGACATCTCATGTCTTCCTGCAGTTCTTCACAGCCAGCCATTGTCTTTACTTCCCCGAATAATTAAGTACCATCAACAAGCCTGATCACCTTCCTGTTCCCCTCAGATCACAGCTCATTAAAGAGGATTTAACAGCGTAGAACTCAGCGCAGGACCCCGCAGGACCCCTGTTTCCCATCTTTCCATCCGTTATGTGTGAGGACCATTTCTCTTGTGTCTCTTAGAAGCTTAAATTCTTTGAGTTGTTAGTGAGGAACCTTGTGGAAAGGCTCACAGAAATCCAAGCAGATGATCAGCTATATCAATACACGTGCTGTTCTTTTTTACTAATTTAAACTGATTTGTCCAGTAGACTGGGCTGCCCAGGGAAGAGTGTGGCCAGTAGGTCGAGGGAAGTCATTCTCCCCCTCTACTCTGCACTGGTGAGGCCACAACTGGAATACTGCATCCAGTTCTGGGCTCCCCAATTCAAGAGGGATAGGGAACTACTGGAAAGAGTCCAGCGAAGGGCAACGAGGATGATTCAAGGATTGGAGCATCTCCCCAGTGAAGAAAGGCTGAGAGAGCTGGGGCTCTTTAGCCTGGAGAAGAGAAGGCTGAGGGGAGACCTTATCAATGCTTATAAGTATCTGAAGGGTGGGTTGAAGGAGGATGGAGCCGGACTCTTTTCAGTGGTTCCCAGTGAGAGGACGAGGGGCAATGGGCACAAGCTGGAACATAGGAGGTTCCACTTGAATATGAGAAGAAACTTCTTTCCGGTGAGGGTGCCAGAGCCCTGGAACAGGCTGCCCAGGGAGGGTGTGGAGTCCCCTTCTTTGGAGATTATCAAGACCCACCTGGATGCAGTCCTGAGTGATGTGCTCTGACATGCTCTGGGCAATCCTGCTTCGGCAGGGGAGTTGGACTAGATGATCTTTACGGTCCCTTCCAACTCTAAAAATTCAGTGAAATTCAGTGAAATTCAGTAGACAAAAGGTTCACGGAGAAAAACATTCCTTAAAAACCCTAGTGTCATGTTAAATGCCTTCCAGTCTCTGGGTGAGTTCTAAGGGAGCAGCTTGTGCAGCCAACGCTGTCCCGTCTGGCAGCAACAGTTGCTTCATTTCGTTATGGTTTCTTGTCACGTACCTCTTCTATTGACACCTTGGTTAGAGATGTATCTCTTGGGTGGTTGAAAAAAGGCGTTGCATCCTCCATAGCTCCTTGCTGGTGAACACAGCTCCAAACAGAAAAATGACTTTGTTTTCCCGGTGTGGCCTCATTTCTTCATTTTCTGTGTGTTCCTTTGACACCTTGGTCGTCTGTCAGCTCTGCAGACCCTGGCGTGCTTCCTGCTCCTGCTCCGCTTCCAGCTCCTGCTCTGCTGGCGTCTCACACCTTTGTAACCTGCCCTGAACCTTTTTACTCAAACTTTTTGGTTTCCTCCTTGGTATTTTTTTTTTTTTTAGATTTTATTTTTTTTTTCCCACCTGTTCTCTCAGTTTGAGCCAATCTGTTTTCTACTCTTGGATATGGGGGAAGTTTTTGGGGGATACCTTCTTGCTTCTAAGAATCTCTCCTGCCCTGCAGTTTAGCCATGCTAATTTTCTCTTTTATTTTCCCAAGACTTTTGCTGGATAGTAGATATTTGCGCATAGCCCTCGGTGTTTTTAAATAGTGCCCACGCTTCCTGCAAAGACTTCATTCATCTACTTGCCCCTTTTCCTTTTAATCCTCATTTTTATCTTGGTCTCCTTTTTTAATTAAGCTGAGCCTGGTGGATTTTTTGGCTTCTGTTATTCCTGAAGGGATGAGTGTGTTCTGGCCACTGCTGCCGAATGGCTGCCACGTGGGCACATGGCATCTTCCTTTAGGGAAGGGATGTGATGGGCTGAGAGCAGGGGCTGGAGCTGTGCCCCCCCCCCCGCCGTGTCCGCAGGGGTGGGCACCACGCGAGGGGTCTTCCTTCATCTGGAGTGATTTGGGACGGGACAAGCGCTGCTATTGGAACTGCCAGATTTTGATTTCTTCTTTTCTTTGCTGAGGGTGATGCTGCAATGGAAAAAAAGATAAAGACTTAAAAAAGTCGTAAATTGACTCCTAGATGCAGTGTTTCTCCATGTGCACGAATGTTCTCTTTGCTTAATGGTGTTTCTGAGATAGTATCAATTTTTTATTAAAACTGTAGGGTCTTGCAACTTGATTTTGTCCAAATACATGGTTTTATAATGCACCCATGAAAAAATATTATGAAGCAGTGTTATAACTGGATTTCACATCTACACGTGCATATAGAAAGTGGAATAACTACAGTTTCCATTTCTATTTCCAATGCGTATTGCTCTTCCATGAAACCTGAAAATCCTCGGCTGATGTTTTAATGTCTGTGAATTTATTTTAGCTTTGTGCAACCGACAAAACGCTGGAGTTTGACAGAGACTTTCGAATCAAGCACTACGCCGGAGATGTGATGTGAGTTTCTTCCAGAAGTAAAGTTTCACCTTCTATTTTTGTCTTTTAGCCAGCTTTGAAGTGGTACAACGTTCTGATTTAATGTAAGAAGCAGAATAGCTGCCACACGGAATTACAGAGGGCAGCGGTTGCTTATCAATTAAATCTTACGCTGGTTACTCGCTACACAGAATATGATTTTGTACTTGGAACTGAAACAAAAGGAGAATGTTGGGGGGGGGTGTGTGAGGAAAAAAGAGCTTCAGGAAAAAAGAGAGGGGGGGGAAAAGCCCCAGCCAGCTCTGTTTATGCAAGAAGCTTTACTGAGCTAATAAAATCTGGTTTTGACATCTGTTTTAGTGAGATTATATAACTCTCTGGCTGGAAAGTCTCAAATCGGTTTGAGCAGACTCAAACCCCAGTGTTAGACCGAAATGAGGATCAGTGCGAGGAGCCTTCCCTGCTCCGGTTGGAAACTCTCCTGTAGCTGAAGCCTTCGGGAACGGTGTCGTGGTTTGGGCCAGGTTGGCCAATGAGGAGATGCCGGCTGCTCTCCCCCACCTCTCGCTCCAAGGAGAGGAAGAAGAGCAATAAAAAGAGTTACTGAACAGAGAGTTGGCTCTGCTCCACCCCAAACCAGGAGAAAGAGCTACAGCATGGGACAGCCATGGGAAGGAGGATGAAGGAGGAGTGAAAGGTGCCCATGTGTTAGAAACTGTCTGGAATATCACTGGAGTGATTGAATGGTTTAGGGTAGGTGTAACTCCCCAGGCCAGCGGAATCTAAAGGGAGTTAATGAGGAAATCATTTAGGATTTCTTTTACCTTGGGATTAAATTTACCTTTAATTTAGAAGCCCATTCAGCGCAGCTCGATTTTGTTCTGGAGTCTTTGCTGAGCGATTCCTCAGACATCCCTGATTTCAAAGCGTTTTGCCAAGGAGGAGGAAACACACGGTGCCCCGTTAGCGGGTGAACTTTCTCACTGCCGGCGGCTGAAAAATTTTGTAAAAGAAAACTGAAATGTGGCAATATCTGCAGATAATATTTGAGCCTGAACTGTGTTACACGGGGCGGTAAGGCTGGAGGTGGCTTCACGCAGGGATTTGAACGCTGTGGGGCTCTGGACCCCAGTGCCTGCAGTTCGGGCACAGGATTCCCGGGGGGTCTGAACCTCAGGAAGCAACTGAGTGGGAGTCACTGAATGGACTTTTTCTTTGAGGAGGGAGCGCTGGCTGTCTTGAGTCTTGGAGAAGAGATGAGACTCTGAAACCATAATCTTTCAGGGTGGTCTTTCTGTGGGGATAGAGGAAGGAGAGTCCAAAGGGGGTGTGTGCTGATTTCCAAGAGTTCCCCAGTCACTGGTTATAGGCTGCTCTTCATTTTTTTTTCCCACTAGAGAACCTTCCTTGACACCAAGAGAGGGACAGACTAGACATATTGAAAAAGAAAACATAATTTCTGTAGGATTTAACACAAACACGTGCTTGGAATTAGGAGGCAGAGGCCATGAGTTAACTCTAGAGTTTGGGCTGTCTACAACTTGCTCAGGCCCCGCTGGGCGTCTCGGCCATCGTGCTCTTCACCTGCGTGGCTCAAATGGCTTTGTAAAACCAGACGTACGCTGGGCCTGCGCTGGAGGGAAACAGCCGGGCAGAAGGATTGGAGTCTCCCACAGTGCTCGTGCAGCAAATTAGTGATAGGTTGGGAAACAGAGCTGGATTCCTGATTAGCATCTGCTGTGTCTGTGGGAGCGCAGGGATGCTGATTCCACACTGATACCAGCAGCTCGCAGAAGGACTTTGCTTCTTTGCAATTAACTCTATTTTCCTTTTTTATTTTTTATATTTTTTCAGCTACTCAGTCACTGGATTTATTGACAAAAACAAGGACACTTTATTTCAAGACTTCAAGCGCCTCATGTACAACAGGTAGGAATAGAAGTATTAATGAGGTGAATTGAAATCTCATTTGTCAGAATCCTGGTTGACGGAGCGGATGGTAGGAGGGACCGACGTTTTTGCTGATGCTCTTTGCTGTGTGCTCGGTGCACGTGAACAAACACATTGCTCTGGGATTTGATCTTTGTGTATCTACCATGACCCGAGGGCTCTTAGTTTGATTTTTCAGGATAAAGTCCTTATTGTGTGTGTGTTGGGTTTGCTCTGATAAAACCTTTAATTGAACTGAATGTAAAGTGGTTGCTTGAACCCAGCTCATTGAGCAATGGCGATAGCTGTGCGGAGATCACCTGTGCTCCCTGATTTGTCATTAACCAAGGGTTTGGACTGGTTTCAGTTGCTCATCTCTCTTTAATTGGTGCCGAAGATACTGAGTAGCGTTTGGTCAACTACAGAGATGGTTGGCCCCAGCTACAGGTCCTTGTTTGGAAAGAAAGTTTAGGGCTGAGGGGAAAAACGGGCAAATAGATCTGAATCCTTTTTGCATGTGCGGTGACGTGAAAAATTTAAACCCTGTAGTCACGTGTTATAAATGCTAATTAGGCAAGTACAAGTTGAAAAATTAAAATTCTATCAAAATAAGTGCTCCAGAAAGCTGTTTTCCTTGCAGCTGGCATTAAACTTGTTCTAATTCTTTGGTAACTGTGGCCTATCTCAGCCTTTCAGAGACTTTGCTCAGGGGTGGAAGTCAGTAAAAACCAGGCTGCAGCTGCTTGGGCAGCTCTGTTTGTCTGCTTTAACAGCTAGTACAGCCATTAACTTAGTTTACAGTCCTGATAACATTTACTCAGTGTATTCCCTTGCTGTTTGTATTTTCAAGACTTCACACTAACCAAAAACCTGCAAAATATTTGCTGTACGGAGGTTTTATTAAATTTAGGCTCTGTTTTCCGTGAAGTCTCTGGTAAAGACTGCTCACAAAGACCACTTACGGTGTATTAAAGCGCGTGATAGATTGGCTATTGGATTGCCCTAACAGCTTCCAGCTTTTCTCTGTTCCATCATGGCCATTTTGCCTCCTTCAATCCTTCAAGAAAATGTAGGCTAAAATGTATAAATTATTTGATATATCCAGAACAGTGCAGAAATACAGCTTGAAAGCAGATAGCAAGTTTCAAGGGAGGATGATGTGGGTTATGGTCTTACTCTTTTCTCTTTTGATTAAATTCTTTATGTTTGTGTCGGTAAGGCAGACTCTGCTTTTGATAGCTCGCTTCTGCGGGATTTTTACTATCCCATTACTGCACGTCCTTATCTGAAGAGGAGAATGTGCTTGTCATTCTTCCAGAGCATTGGGTTGTAAGCCTGAGCCGTGTGTTGCTCAAGAGCAAGAGCTGTTTTGCCCAGGAATGTCATACTGGTTTGGCTGATACATTTTGAGCTGAAAACACCAGTAGATCTGGACAGAAGGGAGCTGTTGAATTTTGAATTGAGCTGAAGTGCTGTTAGATTGTGTAATTAAAGAGACTGTCTTTTAGCTCTAACCCTGTGCTGAAGATGATGTGGCCTGAAGGGAAACTGAGCATCACCGAGGTAACCAAGCGACCTCTGACAGCTGCTACTCTTTTTAAGAACTCCATGATTGCACTAGTGGACAACCTGGCATCAAAGGTAAGCGTTTCTGGTTCAAAATCGACTCCAACATCTAATTAGTGGGGTGTAGCTTCTCCGTGGAGAGGCTGCCACCTCCCTATCACTGCGATCAGCCGGAAAGCCGAGCTGAGCAGTGGCGGGTGACCTTTGGCTGTGACACTGGGCAGCCGTGAAGGTCTGAGAGTTTGCTGCCGTCCGAAGAAGCTGGATTTTTGTTTCTTCTATGACCAGTGTGTCTTCGCCTGTAGGAAAGCCAGTCTCTCTTAGGTTTTAATTATATCAAATAAATAATCATCTTTAACAAAACTCTTCTGGCAGAGGGCCCAGAGGATGGAGTTTCACAGTGGAGAGATTCTTTCTGGCTTTCAATGCCAAGAGACCTCTGTGAAAACCCAGGCAGACCTGTGTGATTTCCTTCTTTCCTCTTTGCTGTGGCAGAGGGTGAGAAGTGAAACCTTTCATTCTACTAAATAATTAAGTTTTATAGTAGAAGGCATAGCTTTGGCAAGCACTGCTTCGTGTGCGAAAGGTAGGTAAGGGATGAACTGGGAAAAGGGCAGTTTGAACGCGCTGTTGGAGCAGCAGGATGAGGCGAGCAGCGTGATCCCTCCTGCGAGCAGAGATTGCCACCAAATATTTGGGTGTTACTGGTGCCGTTGACCTTGCTGGACTCCTGGCATTTTGGGAGTGTTGGCGAAGGGCAATGTGGTCCCTGCGAGATGAGCAGTGAGCCCAGAGCAGTGCTTTGTGTTAACATTTAGAGTAACTGAGCAATAAAGGGCAGTGTGTTCTGACTGTCTTCTCGGGAGCTGTGGAAGCGAAGGAAATGTTAGTGGCCCAAGATCAGGAGGGATAACGTGCCCACAGATGTGCAAAGGCCAGGAAAAGCTTTGTAAAGCAATGATCCTTGTTCTAGTAAGAAGACCCTGTGAAGATCAGAGCGCTGTTTGAATTTCTCCTTGGAGAGGCAGCCACGTGAGTCTTTGTGGGTGTTGTATTGGTCAGGGCAGGGTCACACAGTGCTGGCTGTGCACAGGGAGAGCTATCCTCACTGGGAATGTTACAGGAAATAGCATATTGCTTCCTGTTTGCCAAAACTAGGAAATGGAAACACTCTTGATTTATATTTATGAATTCTAGTTCTGGGGGACAGACTTTACTTTGAATTTCTAAGGAGTCAAGATTTACCTGATCTGTCAGTCCCCCCCCATAATTTGTTGGATAACCCTAAGCAAATTTGGGTATAGAGATTGCAAGAACCCCGCAAGTTTGCTCCATGTGTTATGAAAAAAGTTGAGGGAGGGGATTCTGCCCCTCCGCTCTGGGGAGACACCCCCCAGTGCTGCCTCCAGCTCTGCGGCCACCAGCAGGACATGGACCTGTTGGAGAGGGACCAGAGGAGGCCCCGGAGATGCTGGGAGGGCTGGAGCCCCTCTGCTGTGAGGACAGGCTGAGAGAGTTGGGGGGGTTCAGCCTGGAGCAGAGAAGGCTCCGGGGAGACCTTAGAGCCCCTTCCAGTCCCTCAAGGGGCTCCAGGAAAGCTGGGGAGGGACTCTGGATGAGGGAGGGGAGCCATAGGAGGAGGGGGAAGGGTTTGACACTGACAGAGGGGAGATGGAGATGAGATGTGGGGAAGAACTTCTTTGCTGTGAGGGTGGTGAGAGCCTGGCCCAGGTTGCCCAGAGAAGCTGTGGCTGCCCCATCCCTGGAGGGGTTCAAGGCCAGGTTGGAGGGGGCTTGGAGCAACCTGGTGTGGTGGGAGGTGTCCCTGCCCAGGGCAGGGGGTGGCCCTGGGTGGGCTTTAAGGTCCCTTCCAACCCAAACCATTCTATGACTCTATGAAAATGAGTCGCTGGGGAAGGACAAAGGTTCTGGTTGCTGCTGGTTGTTGTTTATGCAGTTCTCCATCTACAGAGCAGCCACGTTGTCTCTTGCCGAGCCAAACAGGAGGGGACCCTGAGGCACCGCAGGGAGGTGTTTCAGGAACACAGACAGAAACTGCTGGGGGTGTCATAGTGGAGGGCTGTGATTAAGGTGGGATGGCAAGGAGCTGTTGGTGGGGAGGTTCAACAAGCATTCGTGGAAAAACTTCATTTGCTTGTTTATTGGAAAAATAATACCACCTGGTATTTGTGAAAATAGAACAGTCAAGAGAATTCTGTGTACCGTGGTGGTTTGAACAATTCCCGCGACTCCCCGGGGGAGATGAAGAGTGTTGAAATCGCACGTTATCCATCTTGAGTCAGTAGGTACCAAAATTCATCACCGAAGGCTGGCTGGCTTATGTGAAATGAGTGAGTTTCATTCCATTTATCATCAGTATCTCTGTCACGGATGCCAGCCTTTTCCACGGATAGGCCATAACTGTTTCTCAGTCAAAGTTCAGCTCGTGAATCCACTCGGAGGTTCCTGTGTGTGTCTCACTCTAGTCCTTCCTCATTCTTTACCCTCCCTGAGCTTTCAGTGAGAAACTTGTATTTAAGATGTTGAGTTTTTCCTGATTTTTTTTTTGTTGAATAACGGTGGAGAAAATTGTCTTGGAGAGACAGAGAGTTATGGAGCCCACCAAGGGTAAAGCTCTCATTAACGAGGACTTAAGGCTCTTTCTGAGGAGGAAGGAGCCCGGGGCTCCCTTGGTTATGCCGTGGTTTCTGGCCAACCTTTAGCGGGATGGAGGGCTGGAACGAAGGGGCTGAATTTCCCACTTTGGAGTCTGCCGTTTAAAAGTTTACGTGGCAAATGCTCCTCGCAGAACAGCGTTTGTAGGTACTTACGTTGGCGAACTAAGTTGTGTAGTTGAGCTTCAGCTATTTTTGGTGGAGATCCAGGCTGTTATATGTCTTAAAAACACCCCAAATTTGGCGAGGCCCATTCTGAAGTCAAGCTGATGTTACTTTAAAGGGTCTAAATTTTGGTGTGTCCCGGAAAGGTGCTTAGCTAAGGGTCCTGGACACTGTCGCTGTGTGCTTCAAACAGTAAAACAGAGCGCAGAGAGACAGTGCTTCTCCTTGGCCGTTGTGCCCTGAGGATCTCTCTGAGGATCTCTCTTATCAATACCTGAAGGGAGCCTACAGAAGAGCTGAAGAGGGACTCTTTGTCAGGAAGAGTGGTGACAGGACAAGGGGCAATGGTTTTAAATTGGAAGAGAAGAGATTTAGATTAGATATAAGGAAGAAATTCTTTACAGTGAGGGTGGTGAGGCACTGGAACAGGTTGCCCAGGGAAGTTGTGGCTGCCCCATCCCTGGAAGTGTTCAAGGCCAGGCTGGATGGGGCTTTGAGCAACCTGCTCTAGTGGAGGTGTCCCTGCCCATGGCAGGGGGGTTGGAACTAGATGATCTTTAAGGTCCTTTCCAACTCTAGCCATTCTATGATTCTATGATTCTATGAGGTGACTTTTTGGGCAGTTAATAATATGTGCATGTTATGAACAAGCTGAGAACTCTGGGCATTCAATGTGCTTCGCTGGATCCTGATTATGCACAAATAAACGGGATGCTCTGCCTCTGAGTCACTGCCACTTTGGATACTTGTCTCATTTTCTTACTGGGGGGCTGGAGAATGGGTGACCAGTTGCTGTTCTGGGACTGCCACGGTCACCGTCTCTCTTGGGGACACCGCTCGCTGCAGTTACGGGTGCTGTAATTCCTCCCGTGGGACACGTTACTCATTTTTCCCGTGCTTAACGTGGGACCGGAGCTGCGCTTCTGGGGGTCACCGGTGACAATGTTGACGTGTCCTACTGGGGTTTGGACCCTGCGGGACTTTTTTGGGGGAAGTTTGTGGTAACGGCAGATGGAAAGAGCTCCCCGAGAGCAGCGTGACACACGCGGTGTCGGCTCTGGGGGCTGCAGGTGGCAGAGGAATAGGGTTCCTCTGTTCTACTCCCTAGGAGTAGGGAGAGGTGACATCCCTACATGTTTTTCTCAGCTGTTTCTAAAAACCAAAATGAAGATGGGTTTGAATTTTGTTGCCGTTTGAGCTGATTTATTCACGTTACTGGAGTTTGCCCAGTACGTGAGTGCAGTCGGCGCTGCTTGTCTCAGCCTCCCGTTCCACCTGGGCTGCTCCCGCTTCTTTAATGTTTCTCATAAACTGCTTTAAACCATATTTATGTGCTCTGTGTCTAGAGCACTTGAACAGAATGGCAGTCCAAGAGCTCTTTTTCATTTATACTCATCTGGCCTTCCCAAAAAGCTGCAGGCTTTTTTGGCAATATCAACGGTATCTTTAATCCTGTCATTTGGGGGAATAGAGTCCAAAAATGCTAATTTGGTGGGCAGGAATAATAATAATAATATCAGAAACAAAGCTCAAAGTCTGTGAATACAGTATCTACAGCATTAGGTGGTTATTTAACTTTTTCAGTATTTAAAATTACCGCCTTGAAAAATACAGTTTTGTTGGTTTTTCTGGTTTAAATGTGGAATATTCCGTGGTGAAGCAGAGTTCTGTGGTTCCCGGGAGGAAGGGGCGGGTGCTGTGGTCGTTAGCGTCCGATGCTTCCGTTAGGGTGAGTCGCATAAAAGCGGGGTTAATGCTGCAGGACCCATTCGCAAATATGGTTTTAACTTCAGTTTGTGTTTGCACGTGTCCACGCGAGTGTGAAGACTCAGGAAATCGGTTTTTGGAGGATGCTGAGTTGAATTTGGGCTTACCAGCACTGGTATCTCAGTAACACTGTAATCCTCCGGACTCACACTGGAGTCTTTTGGGCAGAAACCACTGGCAGGTAGAAAAAGGTCTTTTTTTTTTTTTTTTTTTCTTTTAAAAAACAAACAATCAACCCAAAAACTAGCTTTACAGAGTTGCCATTTAACGTTTCTCAAGCACTTGTTTTACTGCCCGTGCTGTTCTCCTGAGGATTTGGTCTGTGATGGATGACTCTGGGTGGCTTTTCTTTTCAGTACTGCCACGGGAAGTCCTCTGGCTGCCACGGCCGGAAACGATGGGCTTCTCTAGGAACTCTCTCTGGACATTCATCTCTTCTTTTCTATTTTTTTTTTAAATATTTTTAACCCCCTTCTCTGTAACTCCTTTTGTCTGACTCTTCTTTTTTCCATACCTCTCCTCTCCTATCCAGGTTGACAGGCTTCATCTCTGGTAAGTGCTAATGTCACGGCTGTGACGGATTGGACGTATCCAGCACAAATTTGTCAGTCCTGGGGCCTACCCCTTCTCTCGTCTAACGAGCTATAAACTGTGGAAAAGAAATCTCTCCAGGAGGAGTTTGTTTAGGGTGCAATGACTTTAGACTGGTTTGTTTTCTTTTTAGCACTTAAAAATCTAAAAATCTCTCGGCTTGATTTAAAAAAAAAAAAAAATGTTGCAATTGGGCATCTAAACAGCTTTTCAGAACTGGGGCCTTTGTGTCTCTCTGCTTCTGATCTCCGTTTATAAAATGCAGCTCCCGGGCTTGACAGCCTCGCGGTGCAATAATGGGAGCTGCATAATTATCCCCCTGAAGAGCCGAGGCTGGTGGGATTGTAAGCATGGAATAATCTACTTTACAATTTCCCCTAGTAGCTGTCATCGCTGTGAGGCTTTAATTGCGCTGTAATTGCACTGATAGATGATCTCCTGTCTGCGCAGGAGCTTCCTATTGCTGGTTTCCAAAAGGAAAGTGGTGCCTTGACTTCGGCCTTTTCTATCAAATGCAAATACAGTCGCTCCTCTTTGTGCTGGGCTTGAAGTCGTGGATTTTCATTTATTTATTTATATTTTTTTTTGCATTGAGGTTTATTGTGTTTTTGAATGGCGAAGACATGAGTGACAACCCCAGCAGCCGGCTCTGGGGCAGCGAAGGGAGTTTGTGTGTTGGCAGCAATGAATGGCTGTGAGCTGGGGGCTGTAGTGTCGGTGACAAACGAGTGACACCAGTTCCCTCGAGGCAGAGGAGTGGGATGCGCTTTCTTGACTTCATACCCCTGACGACTTCTCTAATTCTCTTCCCGTGTTCTCAAGACGTTGCAATTCTGTGGATCAAACATGGAATATTTGCGATATCAAATCATTTAGGTTGGAAAAGACCTTTACAATCATCGAGTCCAACCATAATATCAATCTCATCCAAGGATTTATATTCGTCTTGACATCAGACGGGACACAGCGGTACTGAGGGCAGTTCTGGCAGCGTTCTGGTGTTAGTGACCCTGGTGGTAACACTGGGACAGCTCTGTCCTTCGGGGTGCCCAATGTGTGGATGGAGAAGTGGCTCAAGCTGAATGTTATTAGCCAGAGGGGCCGGGGAGAACCGTAGACCATTCGCCTTCACAACTGCAGGCTCTTCCACAGCTTTTAAGTCCAGGTGATAGTTCAGGGAGTTCTCTGTATATCCTGCATTTTCCCTAAACAGCTTATTTCCAGTCACACAGGAGACTTGTTCCAGCAGATGAATGGCCCGACCTTTGTTTCTTGCCATGCACTGAGAGATTACAGTGCAGAGTTTATAAGGACCATCGGGTCCAGCAAACTCCTACTCCTCATCAGCTGCAGCTGCCATGTCCACGTCAAACCCCCTTCAATGCTGATTTGGAGCTCGGAAAGGGCTGCTTCTACCTTCGGAGTTTGACACCCCATGTCTGGGAGAGCGTGAAGAGCGGCGGTGACAGTGCCGTTCCCATGGCACAGCCGAGCTCTGCAACTGCAGGGAAATCATCGCCCCCGCAGCTCTGAGAGCCGCCAGGAGACTGTGGAGCGAATAAAGACCCTCCTAAACCTTCTTACCTTCGGCGCAGAGATAATTTTCAGGAGAAAACCAAAAAAGTTAATTATGTAAATCTCTTAAAACTCTTTAAGTTTTACCAGCACATTATATTTCACCGTTCTCTCCTTAAGGCGAGGAGAACAAATGGAATAGGTATGGGTTGTGTTGAATTTCCGTGGCAGAAGGTGGCGCTCAGTGTGGTGGTGACCTGGGTAGAAGAACTCACCCAGAACAGAGCTGTCTCTTGGCTGCCTGGTGTCCTGGGGAAGCCGTGTCCTTTGTATTCCTTCCTTTTCCAAGCATGGCACTTTCTGAGGATGTGAAAAGAGGAGCAGGATGAAGAGAGCACTGTCCTACCAGGGGGCTCAGGTGGTGGTTTGGGAGCGGGGCTGTTGTCTCCACCGCGGGCAGCTTTGCCTCCATCTCCCTGGTGAGGGAAGGAACCAAACGAGACCACGATAGAACTGTCCCTGACGTGCTCCGTGGGGAGAGATGAGGTCACAGGGGGAGAAGGGAGATGATGTAAGAATGTGTATTCCCCGCACATCCTTCTGTTCACCCCCACCCACGTCCGCGCTCCTGGCTTGCTGCAGGAGGGCAGGCAGCAGGGGACACTGCCAGCACTTCCACGGGCGGCTGCCTTGGATTCTGCTCTCTCTCCTCGCTGCTGTATATCCCTGCCCCGGGGACAGCCCTCCAGGAGAACAGCACGGCTTGGTGCTACTGATTGCGTCCTTCAGAAAGCGGGGAAATGTTCCAGTCCAGCACCTTCCCCAGAAGGTCCACTCCCTTCTCTCAGTTTCTGGGATACGAGGCTCTGCTGTCCCAGGGCCTCCATATCTCAGCCTGTTCATTACCCACCTTCAGCCTGTTCCTACTCGTTAGCGAGTGGAAGCTCCGTGTGCCTGTCATTAGCCAGGTTATGTCAGGGTAGGTCAAGGGTAGCCAGGGTGGTCAAGGATGATCCTGTTTCTTCAATTTTACTGAAGGGACAATAGCAGTTTGGGGCCTTTCATGCTATCCTGAGATTAGGTAAGTGACCTAAAATCATAGAAAATAAGGCTAAATCATAGACAAATCATAGAAAATAGGGCCAAAGGGGACCTTGGGAATTTATCTCCTGTTTGAAGACACCTCTGCCTCTGTCTTCTCTTTGCAGGTGCTCATTCAGGCTCTTCCTCTCCACTGGTGGAGGTTCCCTTCCTCTCCTCAGGAATTCAGCTCCCATTCCTGCTTCTCCCGATGCCTTATTGGAATGCTTACGCTGTAGTTAAAGCCAGTGCTTCTTTGTCCTAAAACTGAATATTTACTTTTCTTCATGTCTACCCTTTAAGTGTATAAAATCTAACATCGGGATGGTTATGTGGCTCCTCAGTCCTTTAGGACTAAAACCCTATATTGCCTCTGAGTCACATTTTCTGGATTTTTGATGTTTCTTGTTCTTCCCTGAACTGACTCACGGCTGTTTGCATCCCCCTTGAACTGCCGTGCCCCAACCCCAGTGTGATGTGCAGATAAGCAGAAACCTGTTGGGTGTTTTTGTCTTGTGGTTTTCCTGTTCCTGTGCCCTTTCCTTAGAGAAACACGAACCTGACTCACGTTCACCTACAACTCCTAGATCTTTTTTTAGCGCTAGTGTCAAAGCAGTTTGTAATTCTTTTATTATACAACTATTTCCGCCTGAATGTGGAACTTTGCGTTTGTCCTCACTAAATTAATCCCTTTTTAATTCTTTTTTTTTTCCCAGACCGCTCCTCCCATTTGTTAACCTTGTGGGTTCTTGCACTCTGAAACTTCATTTGCCTCCAGATCTGGTGTCCACACTGTACTCCTTCATTCAAATCGCTGCTGAAACCATCCGGTGGCACTGGAGCAGAACGGAGTCCTTTGGAAAACCCATGGGGTTTCCCTTTAGAGAAGGGGCCTCTGGTTACTCAGAGCAGTTTTACAGATGGTTTTACAGCCACTGGTTTCATCTAGTCCAGGGGAAAATTGCTGAAATTCCATTCTTAATTTATCAGTTGTGATTATAGAATCATAGAATTGTCTGGGTTAGAAGGGACCTTCAAGCTCATCTAGTCCAACCATCAACCTAACTCTGACAAAAAAACTTATCACTAACCCACGTCCCCCAGCACCACGTCAACCCGTCTTTTGAACACCTCCAGGGATGGTGCCTCAACCCCTTCCCTGGGGCTTCCATTCCAAGGCTTAATAACCCTTTCAGTGTCAAAATTTTTCCTAATATCCAATCTGAACCCCCCCTGGTGCAACTTGAGGCTGCTTCCTCTTGTCCCATCGCCTGTTCCTTGAGAGAAGAGACCGACCCCCGCCATTATGAAAGATGACATCTTGTAATATTAAGATTTCAGGCAGGCTGCCTGTCTCCCTTTATCACCAAGTTAGCATTGCCGTAAATGGATTTTTTTAAATGCTTCAGCTTAAGTGCCTCTTTGCCATGTCCTCTGAAGCAAGTCTGGACATACTGGGACCTTCTGAGCTGACTGGGACGCTCGGTTGAGTTCTCTCTTGGCGTGTGATGGGACTCGGGCAGTAGGCTCTGCCAGCCTGCACAGTGTGCCACTCCTTTTGCAAGGCCTACTTAAAAAATAATATATATTAATGTTCTAAGAATGCAATTTTACCTTGAAACACTTAAGGTGGGCCTTTATGAGGATTATTAATTGCTGTTCACCCCACCAATAAAGTTAGAAGTGGGATAGCAAGGGCTAACAATGAAGACAAAGAATGAATGGACTTCAAAACCCAGTGTGACGAAAGTGAATTAGTTTATGAAAAGACTGATAGCCACCGCCCAGGAGCTGGGGCTGGTTATAGACCATGTTGGCCTAAATGAAAGTTGCTTTTGATCTCATAAAAGTAAAAGTAAACATCATAACAGTCTAGCAGGGCTGTGTATGGGGCTTATCTCTTGGGTGCAGGCTGGCAGCGAAGGGTGTGCGACCCTGGGGGACTGTCCTGAGCCTCCAGGGCAGGATCACGCGGGCTGTGCTGGGGGCAGTAAAGCCACCAGTCCCCCTTCAATGTCCTCGGCAAGTTCCAGGTGGTGCAGGTAGAGGAACTGGTGTGCTGGTGGCTTATGGTTGTCCTGTGGAAGGTGTGGTGCTTGTGGTGTTGAACTGGGGTGGAAGGTATCTGGGTCTCACCTGTTTCCATCATCCCAGGACGTTGCTACAGGCTTTAGAGGACTCAGTTGGACAGAAATCCATGCTGCTTTTAGATGCTGATGCTTGAAAAGCCATACCCAACAATCAGGGCAATGAATTACTTTGCTTGTGCTGTCTTCTATGAAGACTGGTTTTGTGATTGTCACAGTCTGTAGAGAAGGGGGACGTGGAACTGGTTCTGGGACACTCAGACTCCCATGAGTAACACAGTGATTCAAGGCCAGGTTGGAGGGGGCTTTGAGCAACGTGGTCTAGTGGGAGGTGTCCCTGCCCAGGGCAGGGGGTGGCACTGGGTGGGCTTTCACAGAATCACAGAATAGTCATGGTTGGAAGAGACCTTTGAGATCATCGAGTCCAACCACAAAAAAACCAAAACAAACCAAAACAAAAAACACAAACACACAAAAAAAACCCACACGCAAAAAAACCCCACCCACAGACACAAACCAACAATCTCGGGCACTAGAGCATGCCCTGAAGTGCCATGTCTACACGTTTCTTAAATATCTCCAGGGCTTCAAGGTCCCTTCCAACCCAAACCATCCTGGGATTCTATGATCCCGTAACAGATGTGGCTGCAGTGTGCGAAGGAGAGGAACGTGTTTCGTGCCATGCTTGTCATTTCTGTTCTAACCTTGTATTTCCTCTTAAGCAACCAGACCTCATTCAGGTGACTGGGGTGGACAGACATCTCGGTGTTTTCATGAGGACACAGCTGTGGCTGAATTGACTGTCTTCTTTCTGAGTGATGCTGGGTTTAATTTGTCCCCTTTAGGAGCCCTATTACGTCCGTTGCATTAAGCCCAACGATAAGAAGTCCCCACAGCTCTTTGACGAGGAGCGTTGCAGGCATCAGGTGGAATACCTTGGCCTTCTGGAGAACGTGCGAGTGCGCCGAGCAGGCTTTGCCTACCGCCAGACCTACGAGAAGTTTCTTCACAGGTGAGAAAGGACTGGGCTCTTTGCGGGAGAGCGCGGAGGCTGGGCTGAGGTGTGTGGTTGGGTGTCTCTCTGTGAGTGAAGGAGAAGGCTTAAGTCCTCAGGGCTTGTGATCTTCTCTCTTCAGCATATGGATGGTGCTGTGTTGGGTTCAGTGTCTGCTGTTGGGTACGATGGCACATGGGTCTGTCAGGGACTCTGTTGCGCTCTTGTTGTGTGGCAGAGGTGTGTATGTGCCACTCAGGCTCTACTTCCTTTCTGCTAAAATTCATTTGCTCTATTACTCTCTGTAGCGGGAACGTGTAATGAGGTTCTTCCCCAGAGCATAACCCTAAAACCGGAGCTAATTAACTTCTGCTTTCTCTCAGAACATTGTCTAATTGGTGCAGCGAGAGAGACAGACAGACACTGTGTGTCTTGGGAAGTGCTCGATGGCCCAGTGACATTACGCGTCTGCAGGAGGAAACCTCTGGACTTTCAAACGGGAAGTCTGAAAAAGGGATAGTAACATGACCCCATTAAAAATAGGTTTTGATACTTCTCACCCTCTTAATTCCTAACAGACTTGTGACAAATGAAATGGTTTAGATTGAAATTTGTCTTAGGGCTTCAGTAAATTAGCCCCGGCACTAAGAATTCAACCTCTGGCTGATGAAATCGTGAATTGATTTTTCCTTCTGTTATTGAATCAAGTGAGAAAAAGGCCGTGAGGGTAGAAAAAAATGAAACTATTCAGGCAGGTGGGATGTCACGCGTTAGGAACCAGGTGCTGGTGGAAGATCCTTTGCTGGTCATGGTTTTTGCCTGGGTGTTTCGCGATACCTGAAGTGGAAGGGAAAGGGTTTGGTTTCCTAAACCCAGCCCACGGAGCTTAAATTGTTTCTTAAACATTGTGCTTTCGCCCTCACATGTGGAATCCATTACAATTTACTCCTAAGATTTGTGTAATTACTATTCATATAAACAGCTGCTTTGTTTTTAATGAATGTTTGATGAGCTCCTCTAAGCTTAAGACCAGAAGTGGTGTTTACAGCCAGTAAAACCAAATTAGCACGTGGCAACTGGTGCCGCTTGCAGGCGTTTGTAGCATTTGTTCTGCCGGACCCTGGAGTGGGATTAAACATCCACAGCGTAAGGTATCAGACACGCTATTTGCATATCACAGCCTTGCTCCAAGTCCAGTCTACGCTGACTTTTCTAAATTAAAAAAAAAAAATAAAAAAAATAAAAAAAGTCTTCTGGCCTGGATATTGTTGGGGTTTTTTTTCCAGAATTCGTTGTCCCTTGTCTCTGGGTGAGCCATACCCTTTGGCTGAGCCGTACCCTCCTACAGGGGCTGGGGAGTATGATTATGTTTTCTGAGAGGTTTTTGAACAGGGAACACAAGGGGTTTCTGTTCCCTTATATTTAACAGGTTTATTGGGAGATTGGGAACGTGGGGGGAACTCCGGGCCCCGCAGCTCTGGGCTCTGGCACTGCACGGGGGGCACATTTGAAAATGGAGAGTAACTCAGCGAGAGGTGATTTTGGGCTGTAACTCTGTCATCTGTTTGCAAAAGATCTTCTAGAAGTTCAGACCCACAAACAGATGTTTAACTCCCTCAGAGACCCCTGAAACTCTCAGATTTTCTGAGCCCAAACCAGATACCTGTGTTTTATTCTGCTGATTCCTCTTGGAGGGGACAGGAGATATGTGTTGGGATATAGAGAGATAAGAGATACATATATATGTGTGCGTATATATATGAGTGCATGTATGCCTTATATATATATATATATATAAACACATATAAGAAGTAACTTTCCTTTCTGTAGGAAAAGAGTTTGTTACTACTTAGCACTAAAATACTGTAAGGTCGTTGATATCCCATATCTACCAGTAGGAAATGAAGTGAGGCACAGTTAAGACCATTAATAAATGTCCTTTTCAAGCTTTCCTTGAAATTAAAAGAACTTGGAGCTCTGTGCAAACAACTCTGCTCGTACCAATTTGTAGAAAGTAAGATCTAAATATGTTCCTGTTGCCCAAGAGATGCTGTGCGGTCACTTGGGAACCGCATCTCCTGGTTGTGTGAAACGCGGGTCAGGACCGTGTGTCTTAAATAGATGTGAGGCGTTCTTTGGTTTTAATATATAACTGACTATCCAAAAAAAACCCAACAAAACAAAACAAAAAAAAAAAAAGAGAAGCCGCTTGGATTTCAGAAAGGGGGTTATGTGTGCGGCGCCTGCGAGGCATCTGCCAGCGTAACCCAACACTTGCCCCGCCAAGGCGTCCCCCTGCCTATTTCCAGGCGTTTAAACATAGCGTGGAAACCACACCGAGAGAGCTCCGAGCCATACGAGCGTGACCCAGCTGCGTGTGCAGAGCCGGTATTTTTCATTAAAACTTCCTAATTTAGGGCCTCGCAAAAATCTCCATTCTTAGGAGAGTTATACTGGGGATTGTAAACTCCAGTAGCAACTGGTGTCTGCTGGGTGTTCCTATGGCCACGTACGGAGAAGGAGGAGGAGAAACAAAGGTGGTGTAGAAATGGGTGTTTAACGTCCAAGTGACCTTGGAGGCTGTGGGGATCTCCAGGCAGGAGAGGGGCAGGGCTGTGGTGTCAGTGAGCAGGTTTATTTTGGGTTCTGCCGGCTACAATTAGCAGCGCGGGTGGGACGGTGACTCGCTGGGGCACCAGGGTCCTGCTCTCTGCTGCGGGGAGGGCGCTGGGGACATCGCACCCCACGTGCCACCGGAGGGACACGGGGATGCCACCACGTCCCACCACCTGTGGGCTGGGAGGGAAGGGGCCCCTTTGCCTCGGGATGGCTATATATACCACGGCCATGGTTTTGTGGTGAAGAAGGAATCACAGAATCATGGAATGGTTAGAGTTGGAAGGGACCTTAAAGATCATCGAGTTCCAACCCCCCTGCCCTGGGCAGGGACACCTCCACTAGAGCAGGTTGCTCCAAGCCCCATCCAGCCTGGCCTTAAACGCTTCCAGGGATGGGGCAGCCACAACTTCCCTGGGCAACCTGTTCCAGTGCCTCACCACCCTCACAGGAAAGAATTTCCTCCTAATATCTAATCTAAATCTCCCCTCTTCCAATTTGAAACCATTACCCCTTGTCCTGTCACTCCATCTCCTGACAAAGAGTCCCTCTCCGGCTCTCCTGTAGGCTCCCTTCAGATATTGGAAGGCTGCTCTGAGGTCTCCCCGGAGCCTTCTCTTCTCCAGGCTGAACAACCCCAGCTCTCCCAGCCAGAATAGAATTAAACATTTCTTTGGGGCAGGTTTTCAATTCCTGTCCCTTCTCTTTCAGCCCCGTGGGCAGAGCCGGGCTGTTCAGTAACGCGGGGGTTTGCACCACCACTCCCTTTGGGTTTTTTTCTCTCTCCCAATTTAAACGTCTCAAGGTGGAAGATTTTCCCAGTGAATTAATTATCGCAGGAACATTTTCCTGATGAGAATAAGAAAGAGAAACCGGCGTGAAATATTTATGTCCTGCGTGTATGTGTGCGTGAGGGGAGGAAAGCTTTTGCCAGCCAAGCATAAATGCAAAATTTTCTGTTGTGAGCCTGTCTGAGGGGGGGGTTTAATAAGCCTGGTTTATTTATCAGTAAGATGAGGTCTGTGTGCCGTAACCCTCACGCTGAGGGGGTTCCCTGCGTAGACACTGTGTGCACCTCCATCTTTCCCTCTCCAGCAGCTAATTCAGAAGGGCTGGTTTGTTGAATGGAAGCGACAGCGCGATGTATTTCCGTTCAGGCTTATTTTAGTAACTCCTTCAGCACACCCACTCCCCAGTCAAAAGCTTTATTGCTGCATCCATTTAAGAGGAGCTGAAAATTCTGAGCGTCTAAAACATTGAGATTGATGCTCGACTTGGATCGTGGGCTTTAAACAGAGGAGTGGCTGAGAGCGCTGTGCGCTTGCTTTATTTAGAACGTGAATGCGGGTCCTATTACAGTGAAAATGTCGATTACATTTTTGATTAGGTCCATAAATCTTAAGGCAGAAAATTCATTGTTGCTTTTTTGCAAACGTCTCTTCACCTAATCAGCGCTTTGCGAGGCCGGTAAATCTTGCGGAGAGCAGGGTCTGGTGCAGTTATTCTCCCGTTTGATTTGCGGTTGTCTGAAGTTGCAATCTGCGTTCTCTCTCTCTCTCTCGGTGTAAAAAGGAGTTTGGAGCGTAGGGGCGGGAGGGAATGATTGAACAGCAATTCCAGGCAGGAGCGGTGTTTGCACAGACTCTGGCACTCAGCGCTCTGCTGCTTTGGTAATGGCCCGGTTTGAAGGGCATTTAGTTCATCCTAAACTTCTAAATCTCCTTCTCTCTTCCTCTTGCAGGGAGCGGGGGGGAAGGGCCATCTGTTATTCTGGTTTTGGTAAATTTGCCCGAAACCAGGGCAGATAAATAGTAACATTTGTTAGAAATAGCTACAAAAATGATGGACAAGAACATTATTTGCAGAATTTTTAAATCTAGGTTTTCTGACTGAGCAATTGTTTACAGTTGGCTTCTTACGCAGAATGGGAGCAAACCCAAGCTTTCCTTCCTCGCAAAAACATTTAAAGTTGCCTGCTGAAAGTGTGAATAATGGATCTGCCGAACCTGCAGGGAGACAGTGGGGAGGGTTGTTGTGTTGCATCAGGTCGGTGTTGATGAAATGCGCTTCTCTCAATATTTTTTCCAGCGTTTCACAAAATCATGCCTCATATTCATTTGCCTTGGATTTTGAGGATCATGATTCCTACACGGGATGTCTTGAGGCTCTTTGATCTATAATCACTTTTATTAGAATTTAGATCATAATTCTTTCTAAAACATGTTGAGGGTTGGCCTTCTTGAGAACCTAGATGACAAGTTTACGTTTGTAAATTGTACCTTGTAATTCCAGGTACAAGATGATCTCGGAATTCACTTGGCCGAACCACGACCTCCCTTCGGACAAAGAGGCGGTGCAGAAGCTCATCGAGTGCCATGGGTTCCAGCACGATGTTGCTTATGGCAAGACCAAGATTTTCATCCGCACGCCCCGCACTCTGTTCACCTTGGAGGAGCTGCACGCCAAGATGCTCGTGAGGATTGTCCTCTTCCTACAGAAGGTAAAGCTTCGTTTACTCCATTAAAAACTCCGTTCAAGTTCCTTAAAATCCCTTCGCTCCCTTTATAGGGAGACAGTCTTACATGCGTAAAAGTTCACTAATGGGTCCGTAGCTGATGGCATTCACCGACTTTAATGGGAACTCGCTTGAGGGTGCAGGGAAAGGAGTGAGAGGTGAAGACAGAGTGAGACAGGGACAGGGAAAACTCTCCCCAGGGGACAGCGAGGAGGAGAAGGGACGGGATTCCCCAGTGAGCATCCTCCCACAGCGTCCTTTCTGGTGCAGCACCTGAGCTCCCTCATCATACTATTCCATTCATAATTATTGAGATATATCCAGGCCTGAGTGAAATCCCGATTGTTTTTTCTTATGATACTGTTGGTGCTGACAGGAGCGTACAAGGACTGGGGCAGATGCTGCTGCATATTGGTTTATTAAGCTTTGAGCATCCCTATTATTGAGTCCCCTAATGTAAACCAAAAAACACAGCCGAGGGGTGCAGAAAGAAGGGCTGATTTGCACACTAGCGGCAATCACTTCCCGTAAGAACCTGCCATATCATGCAATATTGGGGTCTGCAGGTGCCGAGGAGAGTTACAGCACGGGAACAGGGAAAACGCTGCCCCGGCAGCTTGGGTGAAAGGGTAGCGGAGGGAAAGGCACTCAACAGAACAGTAAGTAAGAGGCCTTTAGCATTCCAAAGGGTAAGACACCTGAGGCACAGAGCAGCATGACCTGTGCACTTGTCTTTCCTCTCTGAACATGGGATTTGAGCTTGAGATCTTTCTGGCTTTACCCTTAGGATAAATAATTTTCAGTTCTGTGACTTCAGGGCAAGCACCTTCTCTTGGAAGTCTTGGGGGTTTGTTGGGACACGGTGAGCTCCTAAATCATTTAGGTGCCGTTTGGGGCCACAACAACAGAACGGAAGGCGGTTTTGTAACCTCAAAGCAACATACGCCAGAGGGGAAAAAAATACAAGAGCTGGTTTTAGTACTTGCCGAAAACTGTCCTGTGGGAGTGCGGTCTGTCTGGGAAAGGGCAACAGCTTCTGATCATCACAGCAACAGAAATGGTGGAACCGGCTTTGTCCCAACTAAGAGGGACTGTTGACTAGTTCAAGATTTTTAGAAATGTATTTCATAAAACGCATTTTTCCTTTGTCGTTCTTGGAACTCGGGAAACAACAGAACTTCTGAAGCCCTTTTTGCCCGTCAGAAATAGAAACTGCTGACAGATGGGTATAAAACCGCGCAGACAAGCCGCCTGCTCTAAAGCTCTGCGCTTAACATATGTCTGCGTAAACTTTCTAAACCTGATGGACTGAATCAGTCTTGGTGAAGAGTAAGACCCTAAAGGAAAAGTTATCCATTAATAGTTTTGTGAAACACTCACATTTCTCGTGTTTGCAATGCGTTTGATGAGATTTCCTTTCTGGAAAGCAGCACAATTTGACCACAGTGGAAGGAGAAAGTGTCAAGTCCAGGGTTGCGTCTGTGTTGGTATTTGTTGTGCCAGATTTGTGTGGTTTATCTTTAGTAAGGAATTTTGTCAGGTTTGGATATATGTATGTGATTAGTTTTTCTGGAAATGCAAAGCTCAGGCTGCCCAAAGGATGCAGGACCTGCCCGGGTTTGAGCTTTGTGGTTCAGCATTTTCTTCCCTTTTTATAGCAGTATTGGGCTTCCCGACAGCTTCCTTGGACTACTCGTCATCTCCTTCCAGGTCTCATCCCTGGAAATGGAGTGCTTTCCCAAAAGTGTATTCTGGCTGCTTCTTTTGGAGTGAAATGGGGCTGTTAAAACATTTTTCTGGATTATTACTTGCACTTCCACCGTGCTCGCGCTGGTTTCTCGGGAGGAGTCCCCTCTCTGCAGCCACTTTTCTAAGTGTGTTGGGCTTATTTGGTGCCTTCAGTGAGTTCACTGGGTCGTGCCATTGATCTGGAGTCTCTCTCTCTTCCCATAGTGGTATGAAGCAAGTAATGAGCTCCTTGAGTAAAGCTGGAGGAGAGACACCTTGCTCCCAGGTGACCCCGGTTTTCATATTAAACGTCTGAGGAGTTGAGAGGGGACCGTTCTTGAAATTGAAAGGTGCAGTTTCTGAAGAATAATTTAAAAGAGCCAGCCTGTCTGTGCTGTGGAAACATGATGTCTCACTGCACGGGAAGCGCTGAAGCTCCTCCTTCAGCTAAAATCCACTGAACAGTGTGAGGCACAAATTGGACATCAACGTGTCCATTTTTGTGAGTTTGCTGACCTTTCCTTTAGATGGAAACTTCAGAATTATATAGTCTGGGCTGTGATCTGGGCTGGGCTCAGCAGCCTTGGAGGAGAGCAGGGCTAAAGATGTTTTGCCCTTAGGAGGTGAGTACCTGGTTAGGAATAATGGATCGACTCTGGCGTTGGGAGCGGTTTTTGCTGTAATGGTTTTGTGTGACATCAGGCCTGCTGGGTTATGTATGGAATAACTGCAGTGCTTTTGGGGCTTCTCTTATTGTGACAATCAGCAAAAGTGACAAAAGTTAAATTCCTGGTGCCCGTTGTCCTGTGGGTTCACAAGTCTCCCTTCCCTCTTTCCTCCTCTCCCTGGAGCGGAGAGAGACCAGTATGAGTCTACATGGAGAGGTCTGTCTCTTCTGTACAAAGTATTGAAAGAGGACAGGTGGAGTCATCTTTTTGCTATTTCTTTCTGCGAAATCTCTTGTGAGGTTCTAATTTACCCAATAAAAGATTTGTGGGGAAAAGATAAGCTCACTCTCAAGTCCCCAAGGTAATGAAGACTTGGAAGAAAACTGGGTGGCCAGAGCTCCTTTCCTGTAGCTTCTGAACTGCCAGCTGTGGTTCATAGAATCACAGAATGGTTTGGGTTGGAAGAGACCTTAAAGCCCATCCAGTGCCACCCCCTGCCCTGGGCAGGGACACCTCCCACCAGACCAGGTTGCTCCAAGCCCCCTCCAACCTGGCCTTGAACCCCTCCAGGGATGGGGCAGCCACAGCTTCTCTGGGCGAAGTTTCTCTTCCTTTCACTGGTGTCTCAGCTTCCACTTACCGGGTGTTCTTCAGCCAGGCTCTGAGATGCCGGCAAAGCGATGGAGAGGAGCTTTAGAGTCCTGGAACTTGCAACTAAAGACAAGAAAGACTAATGAATCTAAATGCTTAATAAACAGCTCATCAGCAAAGGAGCAGGCGTTGGGTTGATGTCTATAGGTATGTGATTAGATACCTTGTACGGTGGTAAATCTAGCTGGAAAAGGTTTGAATTTTTCTTCCATTTTCTCTATTTCTCTTGTTTGACTGTTAGATCTGGCTCTCTGCTGTGTCAGATCCCGCCTGTGCTCAGGCACCAGCCCTGCTCTGCTGCCGGTAGATGGGGCAGTTGGAGACTGGCGGCGCTGGAAAAGGAACAATCAACACAATCAACACAACACAGAATAAAATCAGAGGAAGGATCTGGAGGGGCCTTTGCTGTGCTCTGAAAGCATCCAGGCAGTTTTGCCCGTGTCTTAATTTCTGTCCTCAACTTGCTTTCAGTTGTTCGTGAAAAACTCGCGTGAAAAAATGTAATTCTTGCTGCATTTTCCTTACTTTATTTTTGCCTATAAGCATCAAAGGCCGAGGGAGGCAAAGTGTGCTGCTTCTGAGAGTCCTAAGATTATATCTAGAAGGAGAGAGATTAATTTGATTTTTAAAAAAATAATTGAGCTTTCCGTTGCATCGGAGTTCCTTAAATTTGAATTTAGGATAAGGCACCTGGAGATGAAATGTGGGGTTGTGACAGCGGGCACTTGTGGGACAAAAACGGAGGGAGAACGTGAGGCGTAGCCTTAAGCTCAGCCGCTCACAGCCCGGGCTCCAGTAACGACTGGGTGTTTGAAAGAAAGATCTGCATATAATGCACGTAGCACTTCTGTTTCTTGGGAGGTTTAAAGGTACATCTTCCTTTCTAAGTGATATATATTATGGGGTGTATTGCTGTCATACAAATCATGAGCCTTTCAAAAAGAGATTCAGTAATTATCTTAAGAGCTTCGTCTCCTGAGTAACCTTTAACCCTTAAAATGATGCTGGTTCCTTTGTTTAGCAGCGAATAAGAATTTGCTTCATGTGAGTGTGGTTAAATTGAATTAAAGCTGACTTCCAGTTTAAGTAGGTAATTTTGCTCTTTTGTTCCTCGTCTCCTGGATGTGTCTTCTCCTTCAGCTTTGTCTTCAACCTCCTTTTTCTCCTGTGATAAAATGTTAGTGAAATTCCAGGCTGTAATTTTACTTCAGACCCGACCGAGTCAGTGAGCAGATGTGATGTGATGTGATTTAACCGCGGCAACTTGCTGGCTCCGGGAGAATTTAGCCAGCGAGAGCTGCCCGGTGTCAGAAGACCCATATGGCAGCGGGGACATCGCTGTCGGAGCCACCTCGAATGCCCATTTTAGAAGCACCAGCCGAGAGCATCACCGCTTTTTATGTGGTGTATAAAAAGCGTGGAGTATATTCGCTGTACCTGTGGCCTTGCCATCTATATGATCGGCTTCATGAATGCAAATGGAGCAGCTCTAATGTTAATGATAAAAATAAAAAATAAAAATGAAAAGCTGCTATAAAACCCCGTTGCTTTTTCTGCCCTTGGAAATGTTCCCACATACTCATTAGCTTTGCAGAATAGCGCTTTGTTCCAGAAAAAAAGCCCAGCCCGGCAGCACGTGCGGGATGCAAAGATGATGGATCTTGTCAATATAATTTAGTGCAGTATTTCGGTGTAATTTTATCAGACGGGTACAGCTGCACGTGGAAATGGCTTCACTACATCTTCCCTGCCTGATGCCGAGGAAGCGAGAATCGCTCTCGTATTGCAGCCCAGAAATGGGACAAAAACCCAGAGCCCCCCGAGCCGGGGCGGTCGGTGCAGCTGGATGGAGACACTGCTGGCCCCGGTGCCGGCCGTGTCCCCCCGTGGTGTCCTGGTGGCACTGGTGGGTCCGGGAGCCCGCTCTCCGCAGAGCTCTCGCTCGCAGCTCCCATCGCCATGGCAACCTTCCCGAAACCCGGCGGGGAAGAGCAGGAAAAGAGAACCATGGCTGACTTGTCATAATTTAATGTTTCATCTTCCCTTTCTTCTCCATCCCCAGGAGCCCTTGAAGCGCGGTGGGGGGAGCGTTACCCACAAAGGGACGCTCTCCCTCTCAGAGGGAAGGCGTTTGCCTGTCAGATCGTGGCTGGGCAGCAATAATCTGATGGGGGCTTCGGTTCTGTGACCCAGATAAAAGGTGATGGAACACGTTTGCCATCCTGACTCGAGGCATTTACCATCTTGAGGTGATGTGTTTGTGTAGATTTGACTGTAAGTGGAAATAGGTATATAATTACATATGGATTTGTCCCGTGAGCTGAGGCTTTGATCTCGAGAGGCTTTGGCAGCGAGAAGCTGGGAAGGGAGCTGCCGTAGCTCCATCCAAAGGAGCAGCGCGTGGGTGCTGGGAAGGACCAGGTGAAATGAAGGGTCAAAAGAAGCATAGCCAGCAGGTCGTGGGAGGTGATTCTACCCCTCTACTCTGCGCTCGTGAGACCCCACCTGGAACACTGTGTCCAGCTTTGGAGTCCTCAACACAGGAAGTCCATGGACCTGTTGGAACGGGGCCAGCAGAGGGCCACGAAGATGATCAGAGGGCTGGAGCACCTCCCCTATGGAGACAGGCTGAGAGAGCTGGGGTTGTTCAACCTGGAGAAGAGAAGGCTCCGGGGAGACCTCAGAGCAGCCTTCCAATATCTGAAGGGAGCTACAGGAGAGCCGGAGAGGGACTCTTTGTCAGGAAGTGTAGTGACAGGACAAGGGGTAACAGTTTTAAATTGGAAGAGGGGAGATTTAGATTAGATATTAGGAGGAAATTCTTTCCTGTGAGGGTGGTGAGGCACTGGAACAGGTTGCCCAGGGAAGTTGTAGCTGCCCCATCCCTGGAGGGGTTCAAGGCCAGGCTGGATGGTGGGCGTTGAGCAACCTGCTCTAGTGGAGGTGTCCCTGCCCATGGCAGGGGGGTTGGAACTTGATGATCTTTAAGGTCCCTTCCAACTCTAACCCTATGATTCTATGTGTCCTGTGTTGTCGGTGCCACTTGCCAGCATGGCCAAGCTGAGCTCTGGGTAGATGGATCGGGCCAGTAACATCACTGTGCACTTCCAGTGAAGGCGTTGAGGCATCTCAGACTCAAACAATCACCATACTCCAACCACCCCCCCAAAAAAAAATTAAAAAAACCCCACCTCCCACCAAAAAAGAAGAAAAAAAGAGGTGGTTTTCTGGCTGTTTAGCTCCACAACGAGCTCACCTTCCATCAGATCAACGGCTGTGCTGGTGAAAAGGGGAGTCAGGGCCATGGCCCCGTGGGAAAGCAGAGAGGAAGGATTGATACTGCTCTTCCAGGAGCAGAGACACAGTGGGGTACCCAGGTTCTTGCTTAATAACCTTCTCCTCCCCCAGGGAATGCTGTGAAAACGTGCTGTAATCTAAATAAAAGTAAATACCCATTTCTTCTTAAGCAAGGGAGGAGGAGAGAGGATCCGGTGAATGGGCATCGCTGTTCCAAACTATGGCCCAGCAATAAATAATGGACGGTGGGACAACTGTCCGTTCTGGGACTCGTGTCCAGCTTTGGCACCTTGAGCTCCCTGGCTGTCAGGGTCACCTTAAAAACTCGGTTTGTTAACTCCCAGGTGTGTGGGGAAAAAACAATAAGCAAAAAAACCCCCCCAGACTCTTCCCCAAGCCTGTTGCCAGCATCACAGAGAAGGGTTTGCTTTACTTGGTTTGGGTTTGCAGAACATGCGGGAAGGACTTTGCAAGGGATCCAAAGTGATTGCCATAAGGGATCGGAGGAACTGAGGAACGTTTCGTCCCCGTGTCCCTCTGGAAATCCCAGTCTCAAATGGGGCTTTTTTTCTGCTCTTGAATGGTCTTTCAGGAAACATCTCTGCAGCCCCTTGTTTGGTCAGCAAGCTTTTGGTAACTCTGATCTTGTAAATTGAGTATTTTGGGTTCTAGCTCAGTCCTTTCCGGGTTTGGGGTTGGGGTTTTTTCCACGCTCATTCAGGTGTGTCACAGCCAAATTGGGAAGAGCAGATTCTGCCTCTGTTGATACCGACATTCCCTTCTTGGTTTCATGGAAGGGAGTTATTTTTTTGTTGTGCCTGAGCTTTTCATTTTGAAAGGATGCACCTCGGGATGCCTTTGAGCCGTGTTTGAACTGTAAAAATACTTCCAGCGGGGTGCGTGGGAAAGCAAGCACAACGAGCATTCAGCAACCTTAATTTGGAAAAGATCTTAATTTAAGATGGTATAAAAATACCGGGATCAGGTGAACTACAATGAGGGAGATGCACGGACAGTTTCTGTGGGAATCCTCTTTCCCAACGGGACCCTGCAGTGTGAATCACAGTCCCTTTGAGGGGCTCTAGAGAGGATTTGCCTCTCCTTCGAGGGGCCGGGTAGGGAGCGACGTGCATTGGTTGTGGGGCTTTGGGGCACGAATAAGCATCTAGTGATTGATTTGAGTTTGCCAAAATATTTCTAAATTTTGGGGTGTTTTTTTTTTTAAGCCATGATTAATACTGTCCTCCCTGGCAGAAATGCCTGTTTCAGTGCTGTTTGTCTCCTTTAGACAGAGGTAGGAGTGTTTTCTAGCTCTTTGCCTGGCTCTGTGGCATCCGGGCTTGTATTAGAAATAGCGTGACCAGCAGAAGCAGGGAGGTGATTGTCCCCCTGTGCTCAGCACTGGTGAGGCCACACCTGGAGCATCGTGTCCAGTTTTGGGCATCTCAATCCAAGAGAGATATGGAGGTGCTGGAGCGGGTGCAGAGGAGGGCAACGAAGCTGGTGAAGGGCCTGGAGAATAAATCATACGAAGAACGATTGAGGGAGCTGGGACTGTTTAGTCTGAGGAAGAGGAGGCTGAGGGGAGACCTCATCACTCTCTACAGCTACTTGAAAGGACACTGTAGAGAGGTTGGTGCTGGTCTCTTCTCACAAGCAAATAGCGATAGAACAAGAGGGAATGGCTTCAAGCTGCACCAGGGTGGGTTTAGACTGGACATTAGGAAGAAATTCTTCACAGTGAGAGTGATCAGTCACTGGAACAGGCTGCCCAGGGAGGGGGTTGAGGCACCATCCTTGGGTGAGTTTAAGAGTCGCTCAGATGTGGTGTTGGGGGATATGGTGTAGGGGAGAACTTTGTAGAGTAGGGTAGATGGTTGGACTCGATGATCCCAAGGGTCTCTTCCAACCTCGATGATTCTATGATTCTATGAAAGGCAGAACGTTGCTGTCACACTTCAGGAATGTAGATGGAGCTTAATCCTCAGCTGCTTCACTAAACAGACGTGGGTTTTAAACCGCGGCAGCTGCTGTGCCACGTCAGACCCAAGGTCTGTCAGGACCACCGTCCTGTCTCCAGGGGACGCCTCGGGAGGACAGAGGCAGGATGAGTGTGCATCAAACCTTCCCTTAACACTTCCCCAGGCCCTTCAGACACTTGGGCTTGGGATGACCAAAGCTGGGCATGGGTTTTTGTGGTTTTTTGGTTTTATTCAGTAACACCTACTGGATTTCTCTGCCTTGAACTCATCCTCAAACATGTGCCACCAGCTTTTAGATGTTGTGGCTGCCATTGGCAAGCTCAGCAAACCTCTACATGGAGAGATCGTGCTTTGTTTGGGTCCTTGCATCTCCCAGTGTCACTGGATGCCTACTCATCCCTGTACCAACCGTGCAGGGCTTTGCTCAGAACTCTCTGAACGTCTGTGACATCCCCTCTTGGTCCTCTTTTCCCACAGAGAAGTGTCCTGGCTTATTTAACTTATAGAATCACAGAATGGTTTGGGTTGGGAGGGACCTTAAAGCCCATCCAAGTCCCACCCCCTGCCCTGGGCAGGGACACCTCCCACCAGGCCAGGTTGCTCCAAGCCCCCTCCAACCTGGCCTTGAACCCCTCCAGGGATGGGGCAGCCACAGCTTCTCTGGGCAACCTGGGCCAGGCTCTCACCACCCTCACAGCAAAGAAGTTCTTCCCCAGATTTCATCTCAGTCTCCCCTCTTGCAGTTTAAAACCATTATGCCTTCTCCATGTTTGGAGGTTGTTCTGTGCTTCTGGTCATCCTTGCAGTCTTCACCAGCAATAAAACACTGAAGGTCATGAAATGACCTGTACTTAGATATCTCCAGCGTGAAAAGCTCTACCTTGAATTTTCATGGATGAGAGAAAGTTCCTGCTGCCTTCGAATGGCGGGAGCCTTGTTCTGGTGATTGCAGACCTCTCTGCTGCCTTAATACAGGAGCTTTGGCAGTTCTTTTCATCTGTTCATATAACACTATCTCCTTTCTCCCAACATCTTCCTTCCAGAGGCAGGAAATTCTGTCGAGTGCACCCAGGATGGAGCGATAGGACACTCTTTGTCGTGACAGCGGGGCACTGCCAGCCGAGCAGCGCTGAGGGCACCAGACGAAGTAGCGAGTCCTTAGGAACAGGGTGGAAAAGAGCTTTCTGGAGGCTTTGGGGCTGGAGCACAGCAGCCGTGGTTCGGGCTCGGCCCGGGAGGAGGACGGGTGCCGCAGGGTGACGTCTGCTGCCGCCGTTGCTGAGCAGCAGCAGGAGATGCAGGAGAAACCCCCAGCAGCTCGGCATCCAGCACGTCACCTGTGAGGCTGCCTTAGAACCACCCTCCCGTGGATAACTTTTATTCATTCTTGGGCACAGTCTTGTTAGTACAATCTAATTAATCTCCGAGCGAGACCCTTCTCTCTTTCCGAGCTCGCGGAATATTGTTTCTGTTAAGCAGAGCAACAGAATGATCGGTGTTCAGCTGACGCACGTGAAAAGAGAAAATAGCGTTTAGTAAATTAAGCAGCTCTTCCCACTCTCTGTTTGTGGGCTCCGTGACGTCATCTGGTGGAATGGGGAGGATTTGATTTAAAACCCGTTGCCTCAAACTTATCAATGCTTATAAGTATCTAAAGGGTGGGTTGAAGGAGGATGGAGCCGGACTCTTTTCATGGGTTCCCAGAGACAGGACGAGGGGCAACGGGCACAAGCTGGAACATGGGAAGTTCCATTCAAATCTGAGGAGAAACTTCTTTCCGGTGAGGGTGCCAGAGCCCTGGAACAGGCTGCTCAGGGAGGGTGTGGAGTCCCCTTCTCTGGAGATTATCAAGACCCGCCTGGATGCAGTCCTGAATAACATGCTCTGACATGCTCTGGGCAATCCTGCTTCAGCGGGGGAGTTGGACTAGATGATCTTTATGGTCCCTTCCAACTCTAAAAATTCAGTGAAATTCAGTGAAACCTTCCCTGGGATCTGAACTGGGGAAACACGGGTCGGGAACGGTGGTGGGTGCTGGTACCCGGTGGGTGCTGCCTGTGAGCATCGGCCGCCCCGCCAGAGCCGCGCTCCAAGGGATGACCCCTTTCAAAAAGCAATCAGGAATAATATAATTAAAGCTTGCTTCAGATATTGGAGCGCTCGTTGAAAGCGCCGTGCCTCGGAGGAGCCTGCGCGCGGCTCCTGCGCTGCGCTTGTGGCTTAAATATTTAATGACCTTTCCCGTTTGAGGTCCTTTAAAGCTGCGCAGGAAGGTTGATGCCTGTGTGAATTTCGAGCTAGGGTTTGGTGGTTTTTTTTTTGGTTTATTCTTTTCAGTTTGGATGCCCGGAGGGCAGCATGAAATATTGATCACGAAAAAGGGTTGAGGGCTGTGGGAAGGAGCTGTGCTGGGTTACGGCAAGCACAAAATACTTTCCCGAGGTTCAGCTAGCTGCAGAGCTGCTCAAAAAATAGAACACTGGTGTTTGAATTTAGACGAGCTGGCTTTGTTGGCTGAATTCGGGGCGTTTGTTTGGATGATTCGTGCCGTGTGGGGTTCCTTCTGCATTCGTGGAGATTGCGGCATTTAGGTCAAATCTAGATTATCCCTTTTTCCGTGGCAGAACCGCAGGCGCGGCGACCTCGGCACTGGATCCCACCCCGTCTGTGCTGCTGGTTTTCCCCGTGCTCTGCAGGGACCCTTTTTGATTGTTTTATTTCTTCCTTCTTTTTTTTTTTAATGGGAAATTCAGAGCTTGGAAGCAGACGGCCGTCTGCTTCCAAGCTCTGAATTTCCCATTAAAAAAAAAAAGAAGGAAGCAAGTCTGCTTCCAAGCTCTGAATTTCCCATTAAAAGAAATGAAGGAAACAAGTCTCCTTCCAAGGTCTGAATTTCCCTTTAAATACGTGGGAATACATAGATTGTATTCCTGGACTACATCGATGGATACGCAGGATTTTCTGCTAAGGGGATGGACTCGATCTGTGTTAGGTTTCTTTGATGTTAGGAACTTGGCTTAGAAGCTCGCTGGGGTTTTTAAGCTGGTTCTAAGGGCGCATCCCGAGCTTCTTTTCCATTCAGTTGAATTTTAATTTATTAAATTTTAAGTCAAAAAACCCCGTGAATTAAACGTACTTCAGAAATGATTCCAGTGCTTCCCGTAAGATACGACTCTTGGTTTTGGATGGATGCTCATTTCTTCGTGTGCAAGTCCCAGTTTCGGAAGCTGCCAAAGCCGCTGCCGCGCTGGGAGGAGGGAACCACCGAGAGGGTCACGGAGCACCCAGAGCCCTGCAGGAGGATCTCGCTTGGTCCCGGTGGTCACCTCCACCTCGCTGGCCACAACTGGAAGGGACGGTGGTTAAGGAAAGAGCAAGGAACCCTCTTCACTGGAAGCAGCCATAGAAATAGATACTCTTTCTAATGTTCAAGGAGTTTTGGCTGAATTTCTTGTGTTCAAACTTTGTTTTCCAACCTTTTCCCTTCTCTTTCTCCATCCTCTTAACCCATTAGTCTAAATTTCCCTTGCCCTCTCAATTTGTCTTCCCTGGCCTTGAGGAGGACAAAGCACAGAGGAAAAGGCAGAGGTGTACAAAGAGATGTGAAGATCTGTGGGTGAGCGCTGGTTGAGGAGGAATAGTTTTATTTTATAAAAAAAAGCCTAGAAAAACCTTTTCTTTCCATTTTCAATGTGACCTTGCTTATAAGTGTCTGCTCTTGAGTCCTGACTGTGCTCGTGGTTCCCTTCCCTGCGTACACACGTTGTGGAGCCGCTTGTTCTCCTCCTAAACCCTGCCTTGCCTTGTCTCCTTGGGCAGCTCTTCTTGCAAAGGACAATCTGTCCCATCGCCTGTCCTGCATGACACCTTTTGCTTGATCGCTAGGCACTGAGGACAAAATTGATCGCTTTGAAGTCTGCTCTTCTGTGTGTCACTTTGAAAATTGCCGTCACCGAAGCTCTCCTGTGAGCCTGGCTTCCTCTGGGTTTGTCCTACGCTGGTGACACCCCACAGTGACGACAATCAGTTTTCTTGGGACCACTTCACTGCTAGTACTCTCCAGCCTTCCTCATCGTATCCTCCGTCCCTTCCCTTGTGTCCTGCACACATCTCCGCCTTCTCATCCCCTGAAACACTGCCACATCTTCCTGGGATGCTCTACCTCTTTGGCTTGGCGAAGTCTCGTGTGGCCGTGCCTGGCCGGGAGCTTTGCATGCTCTGGGTGGGATTTGGAGATCAAAGAAGGCAGATGGCTCTTGAGCTCATTCTGAAGCAGTTCCAGCAATGTCACTGTGATTTGAGACACGCTCTGCCCTGCTGTTGATTTTTCCTGAAGGATGTATGGACTTGCCTCTTTGAGTCTCCTCTTGCTCTGTCAGATGTGGTTGAAGCTGGCTAGAGATTCAGAAGGTGTCAGGGTGGTCTCTGGAGGTCAGGCTGGGACAGGGTTCTCTTTAGGCTGAGAGAGCTGGGGTTGTTCAGCCTGGAGAAGAGAAGGCTCCGGGAGACCTCATAGCAGCCTTCCAATATCTGAAGGGAGCCTACAGGAGAGCTGGAGAGGGACTCTTTGTCAGGAAATGTAGTGACAGGACAAGGGATAATGGTTTTAAATTGGAAGAGGGGAGATTTAGATGAGATATTAGGAGGAAATTCTTTGCTGTGAGGGTGGTGAGAGCCTGGCCCAGGTTGCCCAGAGAAGCTGTGGCTGCCCCATCCCTGGAGGGGTTCAAGGCCAGGTTGGAGGGGGCTTGGAGCAACCTGGTGTGGTGGGAGGTGTCCCTGCCCAGGGCAGGGGGTGGCACTGGGTGGGCTTTAAGGTCCACACCAACCCAAACCATCCTGTGGTTCTATGATTCTCACTCTGGCAGAGAACTGCCTCTCTCAATGTACCCTTCTGATTCTTCCCCCCACCTCCAGTTCATAACTCAACATTAAGCACTGTAAAATGAAAAAACAAAAACAACCAAAACCCCACAAAATAAAAATAAAATTCCAGTGTTAATTTTATCATGGCATTTAGCAGATGTTCTACACACATTCTCATACTTCAAAAGCTACTTCTCTGTTATACACTGGAGGACAATAGCAGAGCCACGGCCAAATGTGGGAGACCACATGCCAAAAACCCAACTGAAAGATCTGTGCATCCGGGATTCTACTTTCTTGGAGTAGAATTGGAGTAGAATCCGGGATTCTCTTTCTTGGAGCAGAATTGGAGTAGAATCCGGGATTCTCTTTCTTGGAGACCAGGTTGCTCCAAGCCCCTTCCAACCTGGCCTTGAACCCCTCCAGGGATGGGGCAGCCACAGCTTCTCTGGGCAACCTGGGCCAGGCTCTCACCACCCTCACAGCAAAGAATTTCTTCCCCACATCTCATCTCCATCTCCCCTCTGTCAGTGTCAAACCCTTCCCCCTCCTCCTATGGCTCCCCTCCCTGATCCAGAGTCCCTCCCCAGCTTTCCTGGAGCCCCTTGAGGGACTGGAAGGGGCTCTAAGGTCTCCCTGGAGAATGATCCTGTTGGTAGGGAACACTCCAGCCTCCCTGTTTGTGAATGACTCTGACCCATTGCTCACAACTACACAGCGCAGGGTACGCACAGTGGCTGCTGAAGGAGGAGTTTGCTGCTTTGATGGCCTTTGCTTATTTGTAGGTTTGAAAGGTCCATGTTTCTGGAAGAGGCTGGAGACCATCAGGCCGCCAGGGCTGATGGGCTGCCTGGAGCAGAAACGAGCCTTGTGGTTGAAAAGAAAAACACTGAGCCAAAAAATCAATTAATTTAAAAAATATTTGTACCCCGTTCCCTGGGAAAAGTTTGTTCTTATCTTTGGCTTTCTCCTTCCTTTCGGGAGGAGCTGCCATTGTAGCTGTTAGGAAGGTCCTTACTGGGAGTGAGGTTACCCAGTGATGACAACTTGATTTAAGGACACGCTTTTCATTAATAGCTTAGTGCTTGCGCGTAGCCAAGGGGCACGGCTCGGCTGGATAATTGGATTTGGAAGGGGAGCATTTGTAGCAACTGTGACACTTCGTGCTGCGAAGCCAAGTTCTGCAGCGATGCAGCTGGTCCAACGTCGGGACAATCTGCCCCAGCGCCTTTGTGCCACCCGCGCCTGGCTGGTGGGAAAAATAACCACAGCGAGAGGCTCGCCTCCAGAGCATGCCGGCTTCCAGCACGAGGAAGCAAAATCGAGACCTTGTTTTCTATCTAAAAACAATTCCAAATGTTTGGGGGGAACACCCGACAGAAGCTCAGCTCTACAAAGTCATGACCAGCTCACACAGGTTTACCACTCGTGTTCTTTTCTGGAGATCCTTTGTAATGTCCCGAAGGTGGTTTTAACTGCGACCTGGAACCTTTTGTTCCTCATTTCTATTCTTATTAAATTAAAACCCGAGAAATTGGCAGTAGATTTGTACCCAAGTTTATCTTGTTTACTCTCCGTATATTCCTTGCAGGTACGTTTTGTGACACTACGGTCTATGTTTAAACGTCTCGAGCAATCCAATCCACTTTTCTTTAAAAAAGAGCAGACGTTACTTCAGTACTCTTTAGATGCTTGATTAGTTCATCCCAGTTGCTGATTCTGCTAAATTCCTGCAGTTTCTCAACCTGCTGTGCCCTCAGCCATGGAAAATGCTGGGTTTCAATCAGCCTCACGCGCTTTGGGTGAACTCCAGGCCCTGGGCAAGCTTTTAGCTTGTGGCTGCAGGAAGCCCTGAGCTTCTCGGGAGCTCTGATGCCCTTTATGTGGCAAAATTCTTTTATCTCTTTGTGATATGCAGGTTATATACATCTAAAACTACAACTCTAACCGAGTGCGGTAAAAATGACTACCAAGAACAGCATGTGTTAAGCGAAGGATGCTGCTTTCCCTCAACCTGTCTAATGATTTCAAAGAATAAATAAGGAGAGGGTTCTGTAGTATTTTATACTCATGCAGCGTGGAGATTTTCAGCGCCAGTCACTCTTTAGCCCGTGCTTTCTCTTCCTGCCGGTTTGTTGTCCCGTGTCCTTCCCCAGCTCTGCCCTGCCACCGCGGACATCGTCTCTGTCCCCACACCCTCCTCAGCAGAGTGGCTCCTGGTGTCTGGGAGGGAGCACGTTGCCTTGGGTCACCCTGATGTGTTGAGTTGTTCGCCCGGGTGCTTGCTGGGCTTCACTTTCCTACCCTTTGCTCTCCAGGACCATTTCCTCCTTCTTCTTCCTCCCAACAGCATTCAGTGTACGATATAGGACTGAGCTGGGCTCCCTCTGCTTCTTAGCCATATGGGACTTGGCCACTGCAGTTTGGTCTTAGAATCATAGAATCATCTAGGTTGGAAGGGACCTTCAAGATGATCTAGTCCAACCATCAACCTAACTCTGACAAAAAAACCCATCACTAAACCATGTCCTCCAGCACCACGTCAACCCGTCTTTTGAACACCTCCAGAGATGGTGCCTCAACCCCTTCCCTGGGCAGCCCATTCCAAGGCTTAATAACCCTTTCAGTGTCAAAATTTTTCCTAATATCCAATCTGAACCTCCCCTGGGGCAACTTGAGGCCATTTCCTCTTGTCCCATCGCCTGTGACTTGGGAGAAGAGACCAACCCCCCCTGGCTACACCCTCCTTTCAGGGAGTTGTAGAGAGCGAGAAGGTCTCCCCTCAGCCTCCTTTTCTCCAGGCTGAACACCCCCAGCTCCCTCAGCCGCTCCTCACAAGACTTGTTCTCCAGACCCCTCACCAGCTCCGTTGCCCTTCTCTGGACCCGCTCCAGCCCCTCAATGTCTTTTTTGTGGTGAGGGGCCCAAAACTGGACACAGTACTCGAGGTGGGGCCTCACCAGTGCCCAGTACAGGGGGACGGTCACCTCTCGAGTCCTGCTCACCACATTGTTCCTCATACAGGCCAGGATGCTGTTGGCCTTCTTGGCCACCTGGGCACACTGCTGGCTCATGTTCAGCCTGCTGTCCACCAACACCCCCAGGTCCTTTTCTGCCAGGCAGCTCCAGCCACTCTGCCCCCAGCCTGTAGCGCTGCAGGGGGTTGGTGTGACCCAAGTGCAGGACCCGGCACTTGGTCTTGGTCTTCACGGTGCTAAATGACCCACAGAATGAGTAGGGTGTGGAGTGATTCCATACTATTTTGAGGACCAGTTCCCACCTGGTAATGAGGAGTTGGAGGCCACACACAGTCAGTTGGACACACTAAAATGCAAGTAAGGGATGGAGGGACTCAGCCGTGTCTTGGGATGGTTGGGCAGCGTTGCCGAGGGTCTTGGCTCCGTTCTGGCGTGCTTCAAACACATATACTTCATGGAACATCTAACACACCCGTGAAGTGGTGGGTGCTCAGGCAACTCCCCAAGCTCTGCTAGAGCTATGTGGGTCGTGTCCGTTGTGACCAGGAGATACCCTATGCAGGGACAGCGAGGCCAAAGCAGAACAAAGAGGGTTTACTCTCACAGAGGTTAGGAGAAGAGGATTTACTGCTTTTGAGAGGTTTGGAACCCAAAATCTCTATTTCCTCTTTGAATTTTGCGTGTATAGAGAAGAGCAGCCCCTCACGTCTGCCATACTGCTTCCTACATAGAGGCTTTTTCAGCCACATCTCAGGATTATCAGTAAAGCTGTCAAGAGAACCTTTGACATCAGCTTCATAAAGCGAGTATCATGTTGGAAATTGCCTCAGGTAATTAATTAATTCTTCTGTAAATAGAAGGCTTGATACGCATCAGTAGTGCTCTGGGATGTTTCTCAAGAGCGAAGTAAACTCTCCAGCAGGGCCCGTAGCGAGGAGCAAAGCACTTTCCTATGCAGGAGCCTCATTGTTCTTTCCAGTTTAATTCTACAAGGAAACAAAAATACAATCTTCACCTTGGCGGATGGTATTGGAGGGGAAGCGCAGCTGCCGAGGGGTCCCTCGGGGAGGCGGGTGTCAGCTGGGGAGCGCCGGGGCCGATGCCTGTCTCTGGTTGCAGGACAGAAGCAGCAGGACCTGGCTGGGCTCTGCCGCGTCTCTTCAGCCGAGCCATGTACAGTCACCTCAGTACCACGAGTGGCCCCAGAGACCCTCTTCCACGGGGTGTGGGAAGGAGAAGTCCAGAACATGGTGTGTTTTCTGCCCCTGGTGCTCTCCAGGCACTGGTGGAGCTGGTCTCTCATCCGGCGAGTTGGAAGCGTATCATCTCTACTGCGTATTTTCCACCCGTCAGTGCACGGCCAGAATAGATATTCCCCAAACTATTTCCAAGGCTATCTTTTTTTAATCAGATTTAAAATCGTTTCTCGATACACGGGTAAACAGAGTGGTTTTTCAGTGATGTTTTACTTGGATTTGCTGGCACAGAAAAGTCACTTCCTTCAAAATAAAACTAATATATTTATGGATTTCAGCAGTAGAGAAGGAGTACAGAAGGAAAAAAAAATAAAATCCTGCTTTTTATTGCTAAAACTGTCTTCTCCACTGACTCTTAGGTCTGGAGGGGCACTTTGGCTCGCCTTCGCTACAAGAGGACAAAAGCCGCCCTCGCCATCCTCAAGTATTACCGCCGCTACAAAGTGAAGGCCTACATCCACGAGGTCGCCCGGCGCTTTCACAACGTCAAGCTGATGAAGGACTACGGGAAGCACGTGCAGTGGCCCACCCCACCCAAAGTGCTGCGCCGCTTCGAAGAGGCGCTTCAGAACATTTACCACAGGTACAAATCAAAACTCTTCTCTCTCTTCCCTGGAGGAGTGAAGCTTCTGCTTGTTCCATAAAAGTTGGGAAAATGATTGAAGAACACCAACTGGGCATCATAGATGAAAACATTGGTGGCTTTTGGTAGCCTTGACCAGGCAAATAATTATTCTGTTTCAAAGACTTAGTCAGGATGGACGTTGTATTTCCTTCCTTGGCCCTTTTCTGGTTGCTTTCAAAAGAAAAGAACAGCTGCTGTAAGAGGTGGGGGAGAGAAGAGGAATCTTTTCCGCTCCCTCAAGACTTCTTGTAGTACTTTTCTGCAATAGAGTAAGCAATGTTCTACTATTACCCCTATTCTCTGTGCAGAAAAGATATTTTATACCTTTATTACAACCTCCTAATATCTAAAAGCTAGTGATTTTTTCCCTGGTAAGTTGTAGACAGAATAGTTATGATTCCAATTTGAAAAATGATGATTTCTGAAAGTCAGTGAACAAGAGAAACGTTGGCTGGATGGGGCCTCCGGAGACCTCCGCTCCAGCCATCTGCTCAAAGGGGGGTTGCCACCAGCACTAGATCAAGTCAGCTTTGATTTTTTCCCCAGCTGCCTCTTGAAAGCCATCCACAACCTGTCTGGGTGGAGAGTCCTGCTTTCAGAATAAGCTCAATTATCATCACTACAAAATTAGAGTCTGTAAAAGTGTTTTCAAAGCCTTGATCCTAGAGAACTGGTGTTGCTGCTGAAGGCTGGAACGTGGTGTGGAGCGATGGATGGGCTGCCCTGCACTGTTTCACGTTACAGTTGGTTAGGTTTTGGTTGTAGGGCCAAATTCAGCTATTAAAGGAAAATGATGTTGTAAATGAGCCAAAAAATGGGCTTGCAAAAATTTTATTGCAAACAGATGCACCAGTGGTTGACTTCTGGGTGCAGGACTGGGAGTATTCCAGCGACGTTTGTAGGAGTCAGAGATGATGTGTGACTTCATAGAGTCATAGAATGGTTTGGGTTGGGAGGGACCTTAAAGCCCATCCAGTGCCACCCCCTGGACACCTCCCACCAGACCAGGTTGCTCCAAGCCCCCTCCAACCTGGCCTTGAACCCCTCCAGGGATGGGGCAGCCACAGCTTCTCTGGGCAACCTGGGCCAGGCTCTCACCACCCTCACAGCAAAGAAGTTCTTCCCCACATCTCATCTCCATCTCCCCTCTGTCAGTGTCAAACCCTTCCCCCTCCTCCTATGGCTCCCCTCCCTGATCCAGAGTCCCTCCCCAGCTTTCCTGGAGCCTCTTGAGGGACTGGAAGGGGCTCTAAGGTCTCCCCGGAGCCTTCTCTTCTCCAAGCTGAACCCCCCAAGTCTCTCAGCCTGTCCTCACATCAGAGGGGCTCCAGCCCTCCCAGCATCTCCGTGGCCCCCATTCAGAATGATACGGAAGTTTCCAGCTTTATGAATGCAATGGAAGGACTTCTTTTCCCCCCGACATTTATAGTCTAGGGGTGTCCTTGTTGTGCGGATCATGCAGAACCATTCCTTGTAGTGCGTGGCACAGACTGTGGAGCTCACTGGGGTGCTTTGCGGCAGGTGGAGAGCAGGAGTACTCATCCGGAGTGTCCCACCAGAAGTCCTACCTCAACTGAGGGCCAAGGTTGCTGCCATGGAAGTGCTGAAGGGTCACCGAGCTGATATTGGCCTGCAGAGAGCGTGGGAGGGGAATTACATCGCACTGGTGAGTATGAGCAAAGGGATAAATGCAGTGCCTGGGGCTTGGGATGCTAAAAAGGGTGGAAATTTGAAAAAGTGACTGTTGGTTTCTTGAGAGGGAGAAGGACTTTCTCCTTTCTCCCCCAGAGAGACATTTCCTCTGTAAATGGGTTTATGTAGTTTCAGCGTCTTTGACTTCTACTGCCCTAGGAGTGATTTTTCTGAATACTTAAGCCAAGCTTGAGCATCACAAGCAGCATTAAAAGGTAATGAGTAATGCCATCAGCTGGCTCTTCAAATGGCCAAAGCTGGCAAAGAAGTCGATATAAAACTAAAATTCTAGATCTAATGGGATGTTAAGAAATAGCCTAAAATGAAAAGGAACAAAGAAATTCTCTCTGGGCAAGTTCCATCGCTTCCTTTTACTCCCTCCTTCCTTCAAGCATTTTGTTTTGTTAAGGCTTTATTTTTTTTTCAGAAAGCAGATAAAACTCCCGATGCTCTGTGCTCCTCGGGGAGGCAGGGGCTGGAGGAGGCCTTGGGCCGGGGTGGTGGAGCTGCAGCCCCTGCCCCGCCGTCCCCATACGCCGTCACTCCTTCCCGAAACGGGGAGAGTTACGTGTCTTTCTCTGCTCTTTCAGAAGCCGGATAACTCTCAGAGCACGGGCTCTTTCATCCCCGTTGCCAACGAGCTGAAACGGAAAGACAAGTACATGAATGTTCTCTTCTCCTGCCACGTCCGCAAGGTAACGGCGTCTGCGGGGTCCCGGAGGGGGGGGGAGAATCCCTGCGGCCGGGTGAGACCTCAGGAAGCCAGGGTGAGACCTCAGGAAGCCACGGGGCAGGAGGAGATCCTGGAGAGGCGAGAGCAGGCAGCAGCTCAAGGCCCTCCTCTTTCAAGGCACGACATCAGTAATTTTTTGATGGAGACGTAACTCTGAGCCTCTTGCGCCAACGGGTGCCGCGTGTGAGGGGCTTCTGCGGCTCCTCATGTCGGGGACTTGGAGAAATTCACTTGATTCTCTGTAACTGCTTTAGATCAGGCTTTTTTTCTTTTTCCTAGCAGAATGTGTTTTCGTGTTAAATTGGTTGGAAGGTTGAAAAAAACCATTTAGAAAAATGTGCTTGCATAGTTTTTACGGGTAGTTCATAATGATCTAAATGATGCTGGGTTTAAGTGTCTGTCGGGAGAGGATACTGTGACGTTTCCAAAGCCACCAGACAGAACCAGTTTCAACGCCAGGCCGGGGCTGCTGATCTTCCAGGGTTTTTGAGAAGCTTTATATTCTTTTTATTTCTAAAAATGTGCTTTTGCAGTTGGTCCCCTCTTGCCAGAAGTGCAGCACGTGCATGATCATCCTTTATGATTCTGCAAATATTATAATTAATAGTAACAACAAAATTCATTATAAAAAAACTTCCTTGCCAGTCGTAGGGAATTACATTATTTTCACAGCAGTGATTTGTGTGTATAAAAATAGAAATCTCTTACTGCTTTCCAAACGGAATTATTTCGGTGGAGTATTCCGTTGCTTTTAACATGTTGTCTTGAAGAGTGTGGTTCGCTGGTTGGATGAGCAGTTTGAGAGAATATCGGGGGATATTTTTGGGATTAAAGGAGGATGGAGTGAGTCTGAGTCCAAACCTCCTCTTTACAACCCTCCAGGGGTTTGGCCGGAACCTCCTTACAGACACGTGTCCCAGTTTGGGGTAGCCTAAACCACGACAACAAGGAGATACGGGAGAATTTCACCCTGGCTGAAAACAAAAGAATTGCTCTTCTAATTTAATGAACTATTTCTAAATCGGGGCTGTTTCTAGCCAAACTGGAAAAATTGTAAAAATACAATATTCAGTTCTTAAAGATGTGATTACAGGGATTGTTTTGAATGGGAATGGAATGAGGGGAATTGCTCGGGGGGTGGGGGGTGTATGTCACACATCTACTCCATGTGGGAGTTTAATTTTGCTCACTCTTAGGCAAATTTTAAGCTTTTAAGTCCTTATGTTTCTCTCGCTCGCTCCTGGTTCAGCTTTGAAGGACAATCTCCTGGGCAAGCCCAGGGGACAGCAGGTTTCTGAAGCTCAGCTCCTGCTGCTCCCGGTCAGGAGCCACGAGCAGAGAGCTCCTGCCCTTCAGCCAGCGTCGGAGCAGTTCTCTCTCGTTTCTGGTGTATGGAGAAATCCTGGAACATACGATCGTCCTGTTACTGGATTTACTTGTTGGGAAAATCCATCTTCTGCTGAGGTTTGTTGCACTGGGTCCCGGCACTTCCATAAGAGCAGGCTGGAGATGGAATAGGTGTTACCCATCATAACCTGGATTTCTTCCTCAGCCTGGAAAGTTACTTCCGTTGGTTCCAGAGGTGCAGAGAGCTTTAGTTTACCGCGGGCACTTAAAAACCGTAGCTCAGCAGAAATCAGAAAATACTGCAGAGACAGCGAGGTTACAGCCGTGCCGTCTTGGGGGGTTTAAATTATCTTGTAACTTTTTTCGATCTTTTTCAAGGTTAAATTGCTGGTTGCTTTCTTCCATCAGAGAGGTCAGGCTTAATCCTCCGCTTCCCTGCTCAGTTGGGGACCCCTTCGGGTGGCGTTTGAAGTCTTGGGAAGGGAGGCACATGCGTGAGCGCGGCAGGACAGGACGGACGCACGGTGACAGCGGGGCTGAGGTGGGACAGACTGACCTGAAATGGGCACAACGCCGGGGGCCATGGGGAGGCTGCCACCGGGAATGGGCACTCATCCACAGTCTGGTGGTGGTGTTCATGCTTTTCCTGGTCTTCATTCTTAAGGATCTGTGTTAGACAGAAAAAATATAGCTAAATTTAGTGAAACTACAGCATCGCCTTTAGGAAAAATGGTGGCCTTGAAGAAGCAAATAGGAGCACCTCTTCTCCGACACGTGGATCCAGTCATTCCAGCATTGCTGTTGAGGACGAGGCTGCAACTTTGTCGGATCTCTACTGATGTGTGAGCCTGTGATTTCAGTACATCTCCATGTTTAACTCAAAAGCAAAGGACCCCTTTCAGATCCACGCTTGGGTGTAATAGCTTTTGGAGTGAACCATTTGTCTTCCTTCTTGTACGGACAAGAAATGTCCAGGCGAGCCTGAGGTGAGCAAAGGAGAGAAGACAAACAATCCTGGACTTTGAGAGCTAAAAGACAGAGATTTGACATTTCAAGATTTAGCTTTTCACTTCCCAACCAATGCACTTCTTTAGGTAATCTATTACACCTTAAATCTGAACATGCATTTGCAGACTAAGCGACTGTTGCAGGGCCTGTAAGCAATGCCGGGCTTTGACTGCAAGAACCCAGGCTTTCCCCTGAAAACAGCATTAGCCTTCTTTTGCTCTTTACATAAAACAATTTATATCCTAAGCAGTCTTTTCTCGTGTCAAAGACACAAGCTGTAGCGTTCTGCCTCTTACCCCAGAAGTAAGGGCAGGCTGAGGATCAGTGCTGTGGGGTAGAGGGAATTTCTGGTTGCTGCATCCTTCCCTTTTTCTTTAAAAAAAAATAAATGAATGAAATCACAATAATATTTTTTTTCCTTTTAGCTTTATCCTTCTCCAGCTTCCCCGTACCAAATGTTATTTGCACAAGTGTGGCACTTGGCTTGAGCACGTGCGGGCTGGATTGATGGTCAGAGCCTTTGAGAGGGAGGTTTGTCGAATTTCTTCGGCTACACCTAAGTTTTTTGTTGTGGATTGCCAAATTGGCCGTTACTGTTTGTTTCTCAGCTGGAGTTTGGCTCATGCGAAGCTTTAGCAGGGGACTGAAGAGGGAGTTATAGAAATGAAAATGTAGTTAATTATCAGGTGGTTTCATTGCTTCCCTTCAATAATACTCTTTAACAAAGCATCAGTCCACGGAATGAGGTTGCTCCAGTTCATTCGTGGTAGATTTTCACGATTCAGCTTATTTGAGGATTCTTGAGCAAAAAATGGGCTGTTGCTGCTGGTCCCTCGGTAGGGCAGAAGGGTGTCACCGGTAACGAGAGCGTCCCTCGATCGGGCAGAAAGGTGTCACCGGTAACGAGAGTGCTCTTTGGTGCCTTGAGGTGACTGTTTTATTTCTGGGGCAGCGTTGGGGTCCCTCTGCGGCTCCCAGCGAGGTACCGAATCCTCACGCCCCGCGTGAAGCAGGTCTTGACTGTCAGCAGATAATTACAGTCCAATACACTTCTTTCCTTGCAAAGAAAAGAAATTAAGAAGATAAATACTGGGCAACTTGCATACAAGTTAAGCCTGGTGTTTAAAATGTATTTAAAAATGTTTATGTATAGAACGTATCTGATGATCCGTAAGGTATTTGCTAACCATTACATTCTGCGACAGATTTTTTTGGAGCTGCTGATTGACATTGTTCTAGGGAAGTCAAGGCAGTGATCCCAACCCTCGCCAGCCGGGGAGCTGCTCTTGAAGCTTTGCTAACTGCTGGTAAAGCCTTCTTCAGCTTGGGTGCGTGGGGGTCTTAATTTCAACAGCTTGAGATGAATAATAACGGGTGAATCTGTTTGGACCGAAGCTTTTGGAGCTCTTTTTATAGATGGTCTGTGAAGAGGCTTTGAAATCTCTCTGACGGGAGGTGCGTGCGTTGGCTTCCTCGCTGTAGGTATAGGTAGAAGCAGGTCGTTTCTGCCTATGGAAAAATACATCTCTTCTGAGCATTGTGGTGCTCTGCTCTTCATTTTTCAAAGGAAATGTTCGAGTTTTTTGCCTTGGGAAACCAAATGCATATTCATGCATACCACCAGATTTTGTTGTATCACCTAGGAAACAACAGCTTCTCTGGGTTTTTTTTAAGAATCAGGCTTTTCTTCCCCCTTTCTCCCTTGTCATTTGGGGCACCTCTCCCTTGAGAGGACCATCTCTTCCAGAGCCCCGTGCCCTGGGGTGTCTCGAGGCCCCTGGCAGTGACCTGAAAAGCTCTGCTATAGGCTAGACCTTCATTTTCCCCCATAAGCTCGTCAAGAAGCTAAATGAAGACTGATTCGCATTTGGATCAACAAAGATATAAATAAAAAAATGCCCAGAAGGTGCAGAGAACACAATGCTGGGGAGGGCGGTTCTCCGGGAGGGTAGAAGATGGAGCTGAGAACATAAGGCCTGTCTCTACTCCTACAAAATCAAAAGAACGGTGGCGTTTGCGATGGTGCTGGCATTTGTCTGGATGTCTCCTGTGCGTGCTGCCCAACGTGACAGTTTACTTCTAGAAACACAGCGTGGATTATTTACATAAATACCATAGATGCAGGAGGCATCTGAAGCAAAGAGATTGCTTGGGAAGGGCTGAAAAGGGCACAAGTTCCAGGGCAGCAGGAATTTGCTTCTCACATGAGATGAGCTGATGGACTTGCCCTTCAAGAATCACAGGCTGGCATGGTTGGAAGGGACCTCTGGAGACCATCCAGTCCAACCCCCTGCCAGAGCAGGGTCACCCAGAGCAGTCGCACAGGAACGTGTCCAGGGGTTTGGAATGTCTCCAGAGACTGAGACCCCACCACCTCTCTGGGCAGCCTCTTCCAGGGCTCTGCCACCCTCACAGGAAAGAAATTCCTCCTCATGTTTAGATGGAACTTCTTATGTTCCAGTTTGTGCCCATTGCCCCTTGTCCTGTCTCCAGGTACCACTGAGAAGAGTCTGGCCCCATCCTCCTGACACCCACCCTTAAGTATTTATAGGCGTTGATCAGATCCCCCCTCAGGCTGCTCTTCTCCAGCCTAAAAAGACCCAGGTCCCTCAGCCTTTCCTCAGCAGAGAGATGCTCCAGGCCCCTCATCATCTTTGTAGCCCTCTGCTGTACCCTCTCCAGCAGTTCCCTGTCCTTCTTGAACAGGGGAGCCCAGAACTGGTCCCAGTGCTCCAGATGGGGCCTCCCCAGGGCAGAGCAGAGGGGGAGGATGACCTCCCTCCACCTGCTGGTCACACTCTTCCTGATGCACCCCAGGATGCCATTGGCCTTCTTGGCCACAAAGGCACATTGTTGGCTCATGATCATCCTAGTTGGCTCATGGTCATCCTAATATCATCCATAATCTCTGCTGTTGGCTGCCGGTGAGGTTACAGGTGATAATACAGTGGTTTGTCACGGCAGGCAACTCATGGTTCTTCACTGAATTATATCCTGTATCTATAATTGCTCTTAAATTTACAGCTGGAGAGCCCAGTGGCAATGTTAAGATATTAAGATATTAATGTTTCCCAATGTCAACACTAAGCCGTGTTTGCTGAGCTACTAGAAACTGCTGGAATGTTTCAGATACTGTGAAGTCTGTTTTCATGGTAGGGTATTGGCTGATGGAATCGCAGGATGATTTAGGTGGGAAGAGACCTCCGGAGGTCTGTGGTCCAACCTCCTCCTCTGAGCAGGGGGTTTTCAGGGTTAGACGAGGCTGCCCAGGCTCTCAGTCAGCTGGGATCTGAAAACCCCTGAGGATGAAGGTTACGCAGCCTCTCCGAGCCCTCTCCCAGGACTGCCACCCTTTTTCCCTTGTGCCCTGTGAGACCCCCTGCTGCTGCATCTTCTGCCCGTGGCCTCTTGTTCTTTTGCTGTGCTTCTCCAGGAAGTCTAGCTCCATCTCCATGCCCTGCCTTGGTCAGAGGGTACAGTCACTTGAAGGTTAAAGCACCTTTGCCTCTTTTCAGAAGCCAGTATTAAGGTTGTTTGAAGCGCACTGTGATTTTCTTAGCACCAAGTATCTTCTGGGAGTGGAGTGGGAGTCAGGAGACTGGAGTTCAGATTCAGAATAACCTGAGAATGGTACAAACGTTTAACAAAAAACAAACAAACCCTCACTCTGGGGTCAGTTAACCTTCGAGGTGCACAGATGCCCCTGGGTGCTTTCTCCTGTGGTCTAGAAGTTTAGTGGATGCTGTAGCTCTGCTCTGCGTGTTCCCAGAACAGCCCGTGGCTGGGCAGTGAGCTCCTGCTTAAAGGATTTCTTTTGAGGAGCTCGAACCCACCAGTGATTCTTAGCACCATTGTCCTTAACAGAACACAAAGGTGAGTTAAAATACGGGTTGAATGATGTCCACCTCTATAGAAGAATCTGCTGTGCTCCCAGTATGAGTCTGGCTCAGCCGAACTGGTCCCGTAGCTCACTGTGGCTGAACAGAGCTGTCCTGGTTTCTTTCCCTGTTTATCACCACCCAGACCCTCATCCTCTTTCCATCACTCTGGCTCTGATGCTCGTTGTGCCCTTCCCTCGCTAAGTTCACTAAAAGGGCACATTTTTATCACGTTAGATGAACACCAGAGTTGGCTGGGCATATGGGGTTAGGACCTCCTGGAAGGGGCAGCAGGATGTTCTTCTTGATGGCAGCGAGCCTTTGGACTAGACTGGTGGTGCTCTCACTCTGCCTCTCTTGCCAAAGGAGAGGGTTGTTTTCGATACCTCTTGCAGCCTGAGGACACTCTGGTTTGGTCCTTCTCCTGCTGACCAAGAACTAACCTTGCCTTCCTCCCACCAGCTGGTTGCCTGGGTCCCAGCGTCCAGGCTGGGCTCTCCCATGCTCCTTCTGGCCTGTTCAGTCTCTTCTGAATAGAAAGGCCAAGAGGAAATGGCCTCAAGTTGCACTGGGGGAGGTTTAGGATGGATATTGGGAAAAATTTCTTCACTGAAAGGGTCATCAAACACTGGACCAGGCTGCCCAGGGCAGTGGTGGAGTCACCATCCCTGGAGGTATTTAAAAGCCGGGCAGACGTGGTGCTGAGGGACGTGGGTCAGTGGTGGTTTGGGCAGTGTTGGGTTGATGGTTGGACTTGATGATCTGAAAGGTCCCTTCCAACCTCAGTGATTCTATGATTCTTCCTTCTTTTGGAATGGCACAACTTCAGCAGAACGGGCAGAGCGTGCCTGTGTTCAGCTGATGGGTAACTCACATCCACTAACGGGCTCGGGAAGGAACAGTGTCCACATTTCCCACTTCTTGGAGGAGTTGCTTAGCTACATCCAAGGCACCGGGTGTTTTACAAGAGGGAAGTGGGACCTGCTCAAATTTAGGATGGGCCAAAGCATCTCTTTCAAATGCCTCAGGTCTGGACTGTCACAAACCCTGGTGACCCCCTCTTTGGCTCTGTGGGGCAGGTCTTCTGCCCCAGACAAAGGGGGCAAAGGCACGTACAGGATGTAGGAACAACAGCCATCGCCTTGGCCTTGGTGTCTGCCAGGGTCGGGGTGGAGTGTTCCTGGGGGAAAGCATCTGTCCCTTCTTTGAGGCCATGGACTTGCCCAAGGTTGACCCAGCCTGGCTCGATGCCTCTGGGAATGTTCCTTCTCCGAGACTCTGTGTTTCTCTCTTTGTAAAAAGGAATTTATGGGCTCCATCTTCGCTTTTCACTCTTTCAAGATCTGTGGAGAAAACCTGTGTAAGAGCTTTGGGAGTTTTGCATATTGACTCCTGCATAGTTTTATTCTGCGTGGTCTTGCAGTGATCAGTGGGACTGACAATTTTCTTCTTTACAGGTCAATCGCTTTAATAAGGTGGAGGACAGAGCGATCTTCATTACTGATCGGCACCTGTATAAGATGGACCCCATGAAGCAGTACAAAGTGATGAAGACCATCCCCCTCTATAACGTAAGTACAGGGACAGAGGAATCCCTTGTCGGACCCTCTTAGTCGTGGGCAGTGCATCTGCTCTTCAGCTCCATTTTCCTGTCCTTAACATGGAAAAAGACCTCGCTTTACAATTTTTAATATATTTAATGTCTTTAAAACAGCTATAGTACAGTTACCTACAACACTCATGCATCGTGTTAGCTTTTCATTTCAGTACATAAAATAAAAGCTAAAAACCAAACTGTTTATCATTCTCTCTTCTCCTCGTGCTCCTATTTTGATTTTTATTTGCTGTGCACCGCAAAATCTTAGCCCCACCAGGGGGGTAGCATTTCCCAGCAGCTTACAACACAGTTTCTGTGTCTCTGGGGGTTTATATTTGTTCATGTTTAATGTAAATCTTATGAAAGCTAAATTTGGAATTATAGTGAGGTATCTGGCCTTCGGGGCAGCAGCGTTTGGCTGCCAGGGACGGAGCAGCGGATTATCACTGCTGGGAATGGGACGGGGGAGAACCTCATCTGAGCTCTTCAGCATCCTCGAGCGTGGATTCAGCTGCCTGTTCGTTTTCCTCAGCCCGAGGTGACACTGCTGCCGTTATCTTAAACCCACAGAGCCCGGCTGGGCTGCGTGGAGACATCGTATACAGACTTGTTGGGACGTTTGCATTTGGAGAACTAATAAATCTGGTGGCCCCATATTGCTAAAGGAGCAGAGATTGGGGTTAGGGTAACGGTAAAATCTAACCTGCAAATGAGGAGTGAAGGATTAGCTCAGTGTGTCCGTCATGTTGGGTTTGTGGGGTCCTCTCCTAACCTTCTTGCAGGTCACCCACTGCAGGGTGAGCGTGGGGCAGGGTGAGCGTGGGGCAGCGTCCTCGTCTGCCTTGATTGTGGTCCCTAATGAGAGTACGGGCTGCAGCAAAGCAGCATCTCCACAGCAGGGGCTCTGCTTTCCAAAACACTCTGCTGGCTCGAGTCACCAGCTGCAGGTCCTTTTCCTCAGTGTGTTTTCTGTTCTATAAATACTTAAAGGGTGGGTGTCAGGAGGATGGGGCCAGTCTTTTCGCAGTGGTGCCCAGGGACAGGGCAAGAGGTAATGGTCATAAACTTGAACATGGGAAGTTCCATCTAAACATGAGGAGGAACTTCTTTCCTGTGAGGGTGGCAGAGCCCTGGAAGAGGCTGCCCAGAGAGGTGGTGGAGTCTCCTTCTCTGGAGACATTCAAACCCCACCTGGACACGTTCCTGTGGGACCTGCTCTGGGTGACCCTGCTCTGGCAGGGGGTTGGACTGGATGATCTCCAGAGGTCCCTTCCAACCCCACATCATTCTGTGATTCTGTGATTCTACTGACATTATCTCTTAATTGTGCCAGACAAAGGTGTCAGGAGATCACGCTGGTGAATGGCTGGCTCTCGCTTGTGCAACCCGATGTGTTCAAATGCACAGGCTCCGTCAGGGTGTTTTTCCCGGACGGGTGGGTTTTGCGAAGGATCGAGGTGAACGCAGGTAGACAAGGTGGAATTTTGTCAATCACAATTTCTCAATATCGGTTTTCTGAGCTGTTACCTTACACGAAATGGCTAGGCTGGTGCAGTTCACTTACTGCACTAGTAATTATAGGTAAATCTGTATTTATCACAGGTTTAGAAAAATACCTGCTTCACCTGGGTGTGTGATGGGTTTAAAGGTGAAGCTTGTACATTTGCATAACAGCACGGACCAGGGCTCTGATCGTCTGACTGTTTGCCTCTGAAATTTTTAAGAAATTATAGGAGCCGAGCAAGTCAGAGACAATTTTTAGGTTTCCTATAGAATATCTGTTACTTAGAAGTGTTAGTAATTATTATTTTTTCACAAAACTCGGATGTCTAAACCGGAGCATCCACTCACAGAGAATGCTGTCGTGCTGGCTCTCTGCTTTGCATTTCCTCTGGCAGAGAAACAGTTAATGGTCTGCGCATCCAGGTCTTGTGCTCTTAGAATATTTAAATGTCCATAGATATAAATCAGCTTTATTTGTAGATCTGCTATTGCTCCCTTTAGCGACCCAACAGTTCCCTTCACCTGAGCGGCTGCGACGGGGTCCTGGGGTACTTGGCACAGGAGGGATGGCTCCAAAAGACCCTTCACTGCCTCGTACAGGGGGCAGAATAATATTCCAGGGTGGAAATGGGATGAAAGCTCTCTTGGGTAAATGCTGCGGTGAAAAATTTTGGCCATAGCCTCTCCTCTTACCTGCTTCTCCTGCTCTGTGGTCCTGGGGAACATAAGGAAATCTGCCCGTGGTGCCCGGGGTGCTCACCCATGGATTTACTACTGCCCCCTCTCTGTGCCACAGGGAGAGGAGGAGTTTGGAGACGTGTTTGCCTCACACACAGCACAGGAAATATTTGTATTTCTTTTGCCAGGATTTGTTCAGCTGGACTCTGATGAATGGTTAATGCTCTGGTGCAGTTGTTTTTCCCTTTTCATAGCTATGCCTCATATTTTGTTGCTTAATGATTTGAATATGTGTTGTCTTTCACCTCTTGAGTGGCCTTGCACACTCGCCTTTGTTTTTCTGCGTCCCTGATCCCTTCTTGTGTGGAAACCCCTTTGTAGTGTGCAGGGAGGAGGTGTAAGTAGCCAACTAGTGATAGAGAGAGTCCTTGCCTTTCAGGGGAAGAAGAGTTATTTGAACTGATGCCTGGGTCCGGGCAATCCCAGGCACAAATCCAGGCTGTGGGGAGAATGGCCGGGGAGCAGCCCTGAGGAGAAGGGCTTGGGGGTGCTGGTGGGTGAGAAGCTCCACACGCCCCGGCAACGTGCGCTGGAGCCCAGAAACCCCCCGCACCCTGGGCTGCATCCCCAGCAGCGTGGCCAGCAGGGCGAGGGGGGGGATTCTGCCCCTCTGCTCCGCTCTGGGGAGACACCCCCCAGTGCTGCCTCCAGCTCTGGGGCCACCAACAGCAGAAGGACATGGAGCTGTTGGAGCAGGGCCAGAGGAGGCCACGGAGATGCTGGGAGGGCTGGAGCCCCTCTGCTGGGAGGACAGGCTGAGAGAGTTGGGGGGGTTCAGCCTGGAGAAGAGAAGGCTCCGGGGAGACCTTGGAGCCCCTTCCAGTCCCTCAAGGGGCTCCAGGAAAGCTGGGGAGGGACTCTGGATCAGGGAGGGGAGCCATAGGAGGAGGGGGAAGGGTTTGACACTGACAGAGGGGAGATGGAGATGAGATGTGGGGAAGAACTTCTTTGCTGTGAGGGTGGTGAGAGCCTGGCCCAGGTTGCCCAGAGAAGCTGCGGCTGCCCCATCCCTGGAGGGGTTCAAGGCCAGGTTGGAGGGGGCTTGGAGCACCCTGGTCTGGTGGGAGGTGTCCCTGCCTAGGGCAGGGGGTGGCACTGGATGGGCTTTAAGGTCCTTTCCAACCCAAAGCATTCTGTGATTCTATAAGAAGCAAGTGGATAATAATTATGTATGATGTATGTTATGATGTATGTTATGATGTATGTCGGCGTATCAGTATGTCCTACTAGAAGGAGTTGTGTTCTCAAGGACAATGGATGGTCCTCCTGGTGGGCAGAGGTGTCCCCAGCTGACATGGGCTGCCCTGGGCTGTGCTGCTCGCCCTCAGCCTGCTGACAGCCCCCCGTCGCTCGGCAGCATCCTTGGGGATGGTGTTTCCATGGAAATCTCATTGGAGACAAGTCAGCTGATGTCTGTTACCACCAGAAACTTGGTTTTGGCTGAAGAAATCACTCTACGGTTCCCCATCTCCTTTTCCATATAAATGGTTTAAGTATAACCCTTAACGCTGCCCGTGCGGGTCCCAGCCTCAGCACCCACTTACTTTGTGTCCCCCGCGAGGGATCTGTGACGGTGACACAGCAATAACTTCCCTTTCAGCCCGGTTTTGCTGGATTGAGATGCTGCTTTGGGGGCCTCTCTGTGTGCGAGCGTTCTGGCAGCTGCCCCAGAAGTATCAATATACAATTATCCTTTTGTTTTACCTGGAGAAAAAATAAACACAGCATGGCAGAAAGGAATTAAAAGGCAGAAAGGATCTTGGGACCACCTTTCCCGGTACAGCGGTGGGTACAATACAGGATGTTCTCAGGATGCTGAGCGTTTTCTCCTCATCTTCAAGCAGAGCTGATATTAGTGTTTGTAAATACTGAGATAAGCACCTTCTCTGAAATTATTTCTTTTGTCTTCTCTTTATTTGTTCCGATAGTCTTACGGGGAGGGGTGTAATAGGAAGATTTTGAAGGGCTCTCGGAATTCTAACGTGCTGCTGTTGAATAATTAATGTTTTAAATAGGCTTTTCAAATCCAGAGATTTCAACGTGCTCCCCGTTCACACTCGGTGCACATTTAAAATCCGGATGGCAGCAAGTCCCCGTGGAGCTGTTGTGCTCACGGGATGTTATTTAAGCATGCAAATTAATTTTGAGGGACACTATAAACCTAGGAAGCTGTTAATGTCTTTGCATGAAGCGCAGCTTGTTTTTAAAGTATTTCATAACCTCAGAATAGTCTGAACTCCACCGTGGTGGGAGCAACCGGTAGCAGGAGGTCTCTGCTCAGGGGTTCAGATCTCAGGGGTTCAGCCCAATTATCGTTCGGTGGGAAGAAGCCAAAAAATAGGAGCGATTCTAAACTTGTCTAGTGTTTTATCCAGAAAATAGTCTTGGTTGTGGCTTTCCTGGGACGCTGCCGCGGTGTGGTGTGAGTTGGACAGGGTTGGAGCAGGCTTCTTGGGAATACCGCCGTGTGGCTGCTGAAGAGAAGGCACCAACCCCGGCCGTGTCCCACCGTGATTCATGCTTCTGGGATACCCTTCCCAACGCGGGCAGGGGGTTACACAGGAGGCTTTTTCCTTTAAGAAGGGAATAATGAGACTTGCATTTCCACAAAATGGGATATCGATGCCTCTCACTTTTAGGAGAATGGGGCAAATCTCTGCAAATCTGTGGGTGACTCAAAGGAGTCGGGTAGTCCTTTGGTGGACAGGGAAGGTCTACTCTGTTCTCCCTGTACTCATCATTCTTTTGCTTTTCTCTTTTTTCTTTTTTTTTTTTTTTAATTTTATTTCTTTAGCACTGGTTTGTTAAATGCACTTGCTTCTTGATGTTTCTTTTGCCATCCATATATTTTGTTTCCCCACCACAGATTTATTTTTTGCTTTTTCTAATATTCGTAGAATCACAGAATGGTTTGGGTGGGAAGGGACCTTAAAGCCCATCCAGTGCCACCCCCTGCCCGGGGCAGGGACACCTCCCACCAGACCAGGTTGCTCCAAGCCCCCTCCAACCTGGCCTTGAACCCCTCCAGGGATGGGGCAGCCACAGCTTCTCTGGGCAACCTGGGCCAGGCTCTCACCACCCTCACAGCGAAGAATTTCCTCCTGAGATCTCATCTCCATCTCCCCTCTGTCAGTGTCAAACCCTTCCCCCTCCTCCTATGGCTCCCCTCCCTGATCCAGAGTCCCTCCCCAGCTTTCCTGGAGCCCCTTGAGGGACTGGAAGGGGCTCTAAGGTCTCCCCGGAGCCTTCTCTTCTCCAGGCTGAACCCCCCGACTCCCTCAGCCTGTCCTCACAGCACATTCATCGGAATAGCCTGTGTACCCAGATTGCCACTTCTAAAAATTCCCTGCTTTTGCTTTGTGGGATGATGAGCACAAAGCTTTTAACGTGCCAACTGGCAGTTACTTAACAGTCCAAAAAAACCAACCCCATAAACCCCAAACCAAAACCCACACCTTTTTGTTTTGTTGGAACAGCAAGACCTTATTCCATGTCTAAATACTGGAGTCATCATGGCTTTGCTGGGTTTGCAAATTATATAATTTTTTGAGATGTTTTGGCTTTCAGTAAAAAACTTCACTCTTACATTACCCGTGCATCATCGTGTTCCCAGCGCTGCGCATGGGAATTTGAAGATGATCGTTGGCCAGACTTATGATTATTGTTGGTTTCCCTTGAAAAGAACAAAAGACAGGCATGTGGCTCTGCCGCCGAGCGACGCGGTGTTACAGTTTGAGAGAACCCATAACAATCCATCGTCGTTAGACATTAATTATTCTCTCACCCGATGACCCCTCCCCACCCGGAAAGGGGAATCGGGGAACACAAAGAAACACAAGGGTTGAAATATAAATAGATTTAATAGACTAAGGCTAAATAATTAACAATAATACTAAAGAACCAGTATTAATCCCGATACTGATATCAGATATACAGGAATTATACTCAGCCCATTCTCTCAGCAGAAGCCGTGCACTCCCAGCAGGGACAGCAAATGGCGGACACTGGGAGCGCAATGGCTTCAGGAGGAAGGGAAGGGCTCAGGGTTCCAGCACTGGGGCAAGGAGTTGTCTGGACCCACCGCCATCAGGGAGAGAGCCAGCAACGCAGCAAACTTTTCTAATTTATACTGAGTGTGACGTTCATGGTATGAAATACTCCTGTTGGCCAGCCTGGGTCAAATGCCCAGGCCTTGCTCCTCCTCGTCCCTGCCCCTGGCAAGGCTCGAAAACACCGAGACCTTGAATCCCACAGAGCCTGGCTGCCTATAAAGTAAATATTTTCACAAATACAGACACTAGAGTCTTCCAAAAGGGCAATTTTCCCCGGCATTAGAAGAAAAGTTAGTCCTGTGTCTCTCAACCCAGGACACGCGGTGTCATCCAGCGGGAGATTTTGGGGAAGGAAAGCTTCGGCTGTTGGGAACCCACCTGGTGCCGTCTTTGGTGGGCGCCCGTGGTAGGGATGGCCTGAAGGGCACCGCAGTGACACGGGAGAGTGCTGCTTCTGGTGGGGCTTGCTCAGGTGGTAAAATTTCCTTGCACCTTAGAGGCTGTTGATTTCCAAAAACCCCTGTTGTTTCACCTTGATTTTTTCAGCTTGTGGGAGGAGCACTGAGGACCTGAGCTCTCCGGTGGAAGTTGAGAGCAAGCGTGGCATCCTGGAGAGGGAAGAACCAGCCTGGCAAGGATGAAGATATCTCAACGTATGTAATGTTGGTCTTGCTTTCTCTTTGCAGCTGGTAGGATTGAGCGTCTCCAATGGAAAGGACCAGCTCGTGGTCTTCCACACAAAAGACAACAAGGATCTCATTGTCTGTCTCTTCAGTAAGGAGCCCTCCAACGACAGCAGGATCGGGGAGCTGGTGGGCGTCCTGGCGAGCCACTTCAAGAGGTCAGTGCTGGGGATGGGTTTTGTTGACAGCTCAGCCTTCTGTGCCACATCAGAACCTGCCCTGGAGTCGTTTGGTTGCCAGTCTTGGGCTTTGCCTGTCTTACTTCACTGTGTTACTGGGATAACAGAGCAAATCCTTGCCTATTTCAGACGTGCTTTTTAGCTACAACACTTCGCTTGCCCCTTCTGCCTTCCCTGTGTGTGTTGGTCAGAGTGCGGGTGTTTGGGGACAGATAGCACTGAAGATGCGTTTGGAGTGTGTCACGATGTCTCCTGAACGCTTCTTAGAGTGAACTCTTAAAATTAAGATATAGCCATTCATTTCTCAAACTGCTCCCGCTGCCCCCGGTATCAGTAGATGATTTATTGCTTGAGCTGTAAAATGTCATCTCTGTTTCCTGAAAATCGTCTCTCTCGTAAATCAATGTGCAAACGCTCCTTTATTGGCGAACTCAATACTGAGGTGGTTCTCTCACTTGAGCTTCTTGTGGCTCCAGCTGAACTGGCAATAATCACCTTTATACCGTACTTTGGGACTGTCCAGAGCAGCAGCGACTGCAGTGCGGGCAGTCACACACCAGTAACTCTGGAGAAATGGTGTAGGGGGTGACCAGACCTCCAGAGTCGTTCCCCTGCGCCTCCAGAACAGGTTCTCAGGAGGGTTTGTGTCCATCAGCATCACGTGCAGCGTTGGCTTTTGCCGTTCACAACATTATGCTCCATTTGTGACCCATAAAGAGGAGTCTTTGTAGGTAAATACTCGCACGGGGGCAGGACAATGGGGCTGAATTTAGGTTACGTTAGGTCCCTGGGTAATTTTTTCATGAATTCCAGAAGAACATGGCGGTGTAGCCACTTGTCACCACTGCTGGAGGTGGGTGCCAAGTTCCTGTGAAATGAATTCTCAGCATGGGCATAACTTGGTTTGGGAAATTTCAGTGCTGAAAAGCAACAGAAAACGTACTCTGGTTTTTTTGCTTTTACCTAAGTATAGTTTATTTTCAAAGGCAGCTTATTCTTGAAGGCTCAGGAGATTATGAAGATCATAAAGCAACACACTTCATTTCGGGAATCCTGTGAAGTAGCTGGAGTTCTTTCATGTCTGGCGTGTTTGGAACACAGGTGACATCTTCTTCAGACAGCTGATGGGCCCCGCTGCCTTAACGAGCCTCTCATGCTGGGATGAGCTGGGAAACCCTTGATTACACTCCAGCTCCTGTATGTTCGGTGTTCAGACCGCCTGGGTTTGCTGTTCCTTTTGCTCGGGCGTCACTACAAAGGACCCGGCCTTTTTCTCCCGTATCCAGGATAGCGCCGGGGTGGGGGGGACACGACACGTGGGCTTCGCTTTAAGAAATTATGTTGTGTGGCCATCAGTCTGAAATACTGCACTTTTCATATAAAGGTATAAACTATTGATTTTCTATTTCTTGCAGTGATTTTAACAATGACATTTTTAGCTTTGAAAAGAATCAGTTTTTCTCTAATCACTGGCTGTAGAAGAATGACAGTTAAATACACTTTTATGCTGTTTCGTCTTCACTCGAAACAATATTAGCGGATTTTTTACTGCTTCAAATGGCGAATCTCAGCACGGCGTGTGAAATGGGAGAGCTGGGGTCAAAGCCCCTTTTTCTCCCCAGTAAAAGTTACTGGTTTAACTGTGGTGTACAGGAACAGCTCACCTTCAGTTTTCCAAATATCCAAGTGTCGTGGTTCAAAGCAATATGGTTCATATTCAAAGCAATAGCCGTAAATCAACACGAAAGGAAGTCTTTTCTCCCACTTTCAGTTCTTGAAGAGTAAAAACACCCCGTCGGTGAATGGGATTAGCTGACCCCGTCCCTGAGAGGCACTTTGGGAATTCCTCATTAAGGGGATTAGCTGTCAGTCCCCGTGTGCGAGTGTCGGGTTCTCTCTCCCCCCTGTCAGGGGGGCGGTTGCTCTGAAAAGAAAGTGGATCCAGCCCTAAAACCGTGAGCCCGAGAGTTCGGCTGCCGGGTGATGACCCTGTAACGGGGCTGCAGGGCCCTGCGCCGCCCGAGTCCTTGGTCACCGGGGTCACTCGGAACGTACGGAGGCGTTTCCAGCCATCCCAGCATCACTCCCAAACCCCGGCTGGGAGGTGTTAGCGTGGGAAGGTTGCACGCCTGCCCTTGGGGATGTGGAGCATAACGGGGAGTGGGACTTACGTACTGGTGTGATAAAACCGTGTAAAATTCTCTGCTGTATTAGTCTGTAGGAAAGATGAGGAGGAGGAGGCTGGTGGTGACATCTGTGCTGAAGATGCCTAAACCTTCTAATTCACAGAATCACAGACTGGTTGGGGTTGGAAGGGACCTCTGGAGACCATCCAGTCCAACCCCCTGCCAGAGCAGGTCCACCCAGAGCAGGTCCCACAGGAACGTGTCCAGGTGGGGTTTGTATGTCTCCAGAGAAGGAGACTCCACCACCTCTCTGGGCAGCCTCTTCCAGGGCTCTGCCACCCTCACAGGAAAGAAGTTCCTCCTCATGTTTAGATGGAACTTCTTATGTCCCAGTTTCTGCCCGTTGCCTCTTGTCCTGTCTCCAGGCACCACTGAGAAGAGTCTGGCCCCATCCTCCTGCCACCCACCCTTTAGCTATTGCTCAGCATCGATGAGGTCCCCTCTCAGTCTGCTCTTCTCCAGCTGAACAGCCCCGGGTCCCTCAGCCTCTCCTCAGCAGAGAGATGCTCCGGTCCCTTGATCACGGGGCTCTCTCGCGCTGCCGGGCAGGAGGAGGGGATGCTCTGACGTGACGCAGGTGGCATGTTGCTCTCAGCATTGGTTGCCAAAGCACTTGCTTTGGGACGCAGGGAAGGGATGCAGCTCTCAGAAGCTGTAGATGTGGCCACAGTGTCCCCTCACATGTTGGAGCCCATGGTCAGGAGAAAGGGACCTGAGGAGCTCTTGGAGGAGTGAGGATTATCAGCCAGGAAGGGACTGATCCTTCCCATCTCTTACACTCACATTTCTTCATGGTCCTTAAGCTTCCAGAAGATGCCTCAACTGATCAGTCCAACGTGCAGAGGACTCTTTCTGGATGCACTTCATGGCTGCTTCACCAGAGAAGACCTGATCATAGCCAGTTTCCAAAGCACTAATTGCTTTAACTTTCACCCTCTTGTTACTCTCACACGTGTGTCCCCTCCCGTGTCCAGCTCTCCCTGCAGCGTGATCTAAACACCGTGGATGGTGAAGGCAGCTCAGATGCCACCACCGAAGCTGACTGAGACCCATCCTTTGTCCCCAGGCGTTGTGCTCTGTTCTGCAGCACACCCTGACTTAAAGAAGGTATTTTTTGTGTCTGTGTTAGAACACATGGGATGTTCTTTCCGGCTCACCCAGGCTGCTCAGGTGGCTGTGGATCAGCGGCCAGCTCTGGGCGATGCTTTCCGTTCCCCTGATCCCCGCCGTGTCTGCCACCACCAGCGCTGGGCTCCTTCCAGCACTGCTGAAGGGAAGGGGGAGTTAAAAGGACCGTAAAAAGCAATCCCTGCAGAACTCCAGCAGAAAATCACTTGCCTAAGGATAATTTTGTATTTTCCGTTGCGCTTTGAGACCTGTCAGCCAATTTTAATCATTAGCGTGCACTGGATTAATTTTCTTTAGTTCTGGGTTCTTGACCCGGCGTGCCTTCAGGCCCTGGCACCGAGCAGTAATTCATAAAAATGGATCTCAACTCCCCGGATGGGCTGGAGACTCCGTTAGAGCCCGTTCCCCCCTTCTCCTCCCACGCAGGGTCCCTTTGGCTGGTTCCCACCCAGGGGTCTTCGGCAGGATCCCGATCCCGTCCCTCGGCTTGGCCTTGCCCTTGCCCTCAGTGCTGTGATGTCCCCCCATCGGCACGTTCCGTTCCCTTGGCCGAGCTGGAGGAGATTTATTGGTTGTGGAAGTGCAGAGGTTTGGTTATTACTGCCACGTGCACGTGTATCGCCCGTGTGTAACGCAGCAACGTGAGTGGCTGTCTGCAATTTATACACACATATGTCAAAAACTGGGGAAAACATATGGATATACATGTATTTATAGATGTAACATACATAAATATATACAATAAATATACAAATATATGTATATACGTATATTTTTATATGTAACATACATAAATATATGCAATAAATATACAACTATATGTACACACACATATTTCTCTATGTAATATACATAAATGTATACAATAAATACAGAAATATATGTATATACATATATTTATAGATGTATGGATGTAAAAATTGGAGAAAATGTATGTATGTGTTTATATATACATAGACGTAAAAATGTGGAAAGTATATGTAAATACATATCTATACATGTAATACAGGAATGTGTGTGTATGTATAATTTATACATATATATGTAAAAAATTGGGGAAAAAATATGTGCATGCACATATATATGTATAGATGTAAAAACTGGAGAAATATATGTATAGGTTTATATATGCATAGATGTAAAAATGTGGAAAGTATATGTATATACATATATGTGTATATACATATGTGTATATATATATGTAGAATCATAGAATGGTTCGGGTTGGAAGGGACCTTAAGGAATATGTATGTATACACACACATAAATATATACATACACATATATATGTATATATATGTACATATACACACGTATATATGTATATATATGTGTATATATGTATATATACATCTGTGTAAAACAACGTGGGGGACAATCTGTGCCATCAGCCTTTCGGAGCAGACTGCAGTAGAGCCAGGTTTGGTGGAAGGGGCAGGGTTTGCCCAGAATTCCCAGTTAAGGCAGGTTTGGGTGGGGAGGTGCATCCCTACAAACACACCTTTCCCTGCCTGCCGTCAGCAGAGGTGGGACACGGGACATATCTGGGATTAAACTTTATGATGCTTAAATACCATAAACAAACCCATCCTGGGTCTGCGCAGGCAGGGGGAGAAGCAGAGCCTGCTCCCCCCTTGGTACGGGCAGCGCTGAGCTCGGGCTGGGGCATGTCCAGCCCAGGGCATCCGGAAAAGCCCTTTTTTTGGGGGAAAAAAAAAAGAAAAAAAGAAAAGTGCATTTCTGACTGCTTTTCTGGTGTTCAAACCTTCAGCCATAAATACCGGCGTCACCAGAACTGCTTAAAACTTTGTTGAGTGCAGAACGTCCCTAATCCCCCCGAACGACATAAATCGAGCGTCAGAATAAAAGCTAACCAGATCGCAGGCAATTTGGGGAGATTAAATGTCTTTGTTACAAACAGGAGAACTCCCAAATGGGTTTTTTTCTGGGTTGTTTTTTTTTTTTTGCCTCTTTGCAACAGTTGGTGGTGTGGCAGACAAAGCTCCCTGCAAACCCGGTTAAGTGAAAGACTTTAAAATTCGCCGTTATCTAAATAGTGGTGTTTAAGGTGTTTAAGGTTAAGCTCCGGGAGCGCTGGGTGCGGGGTGAGTGGTGTCAATGGGGTGAGTGGTGTTAATGGGGTGAGTGGTGTCAATGGGGTGAGTGGTGTTAATGGGGGAACGCTGAGATGTTTCACAGAATCAAAGAATCACAGAATTGTCCAGGTTGGAAGGGACCTTTCAGATCATCAAGTCCAACCATCAACCCAACGCTGACCCATGTCCCTCAGCACCACATCTGCCCGACTTTGAAATCCCTCCAGGGATGGTGACTCCACCACTGCCCTGGGCAGCCTCTGCCAAGGCTTCACAACCCTTTCGGGGAAGAAGTTGTTCCCTGATATCCATCCTAAAAGAAGCACTCTGTAAATACACATTTTCCATCTGTTGGTTGCACGAGGGTGAGGACAACTCATGGGTTCGATGGATGGACCGCTCAGTGGATAAGGAACTGGCTGGATGGCCGCACTCAGAAGGTTGTGGTCAACGGCTCAATGTCCAAATGGCGGCCAGTGACGAGTGGAGTTCCTCAGGGGTCAGTACTGGGACCAGTACTGTTCAACATCTTTGTCAGAGACATGGACAGTGGGATAGAGTGCACCCTCAGCAAGTTTGCCGACGACACCAAGCTCGGTGGTGCAGTTGACATGCTGGAGGGAAGGGATGCCATCCAGAGGGACCTGGACAGGCTGGAGAGATGGGCTTGTGCAAATCACATGAAGTTCAACGAAGCCAAGTGCAGGGTCCTGCACCTGGGATGTGGCAATCCCAGCCACGAATGCGGGTTGAGCGGAGAATGGCTGGAGAGCAGCCCTGAGGAGAAGGACTTGGGGGTGCTGGTGGATGAGAAGCTCAACATGAGCCGGCAATGTGCACTGGCAGCCCAGAAAGCCAACCCCATCCTGGGCTGCATCAAGAGAAGTGTGGCCAGCAGGTCACGGGAGGTGACTCTACCCCTCTACTCTGCGCTCATGAGACCCCACCTGGAACACTGTGTCCAGCTTTGGAGTCCTCAACACAGGAAGGACATGGACCTGTTGGAACGGGTCCAGCAGAGGGCCACAGAGATGATCAGAGGGATGGAGCACCTCCCCTGTGAAGACAGGCTGAGAGAGCTGGGGTTGTTCAGCCTGGAGAAGAGAAGGCTCCAGGGAGACCTCATAGCAGCCTTCCAATATCTGAAGGGAGCTACAGGAGAGCCGGAGAGGGACTCTTGGTCAGGAAGTGTAGTGACAGGACAAGGGGTAATCGTTTTAAATTGGAAGAGGGGAGATTTAGATTGGATACCAGAAAGAAATTCTTTCCTGTGAGGGTGATGGGGCACTGGAACAGGTTGCCCAGGGAAGTTGTGGATGCCCCATCCCTGGAGGGGTTCAAGGCCAGGCTGGATGGGGCTTTGAGCAACCTGCTCTAGTGGAGGTGTCCCTGCCCAGGGCAGGGGGGTTGGAACTCGATGATCTTTAAGGTCCCTTCCAACTCTAACCATTCTATGATTCTGTGACAAGCGTTTTATACATTTTTGGTGCCATCTGTAAAAAAAAGACAGAGGAGATTCAACGTGATTTGATTTTGCTGGTTTTGGAAAAAATCCTCAGCTCAATGATGAGCACAGTCTGGAACACGAATCAGTAAGTAAAAGAGCCCAGTTTGATTAAAATCGATTCGATATTTTTTAATTTGAATTTTTTCCACTGATAGGAAGAAATGGACCTTCCAGCTCAGGCCCAGGTGTCAGGTGAGAGGTTAAAACCCTTCAGGTTGTCGTAAAGATGCTCTTTCATGTCAAAACCGTGCTGATTTAAATCAGTTTAAAATTGTTCTTTTCTCTTGTGGAGACCTTAATTAACTGCTGAGACAAAGAGATTTACGAGAGTTAAAACAGAAGCATCTTCCCTGTCGTCAGCGACAGTCTGGAGGAGACGATGGGGGTTCATAGCCTTGGGTTTTGAGGGAGAAAGAAGGAAAAAAGAGCCCCAACTGGTATTTAAAGTACCCATTTCATAAAAAAGCTGCCGCACAAAGGCGGGGCATTACAGCCACTGGGATCAAATTAATCTGTCACTCGAGCTTTGTGAGCGCTGTGACGATCATCCCGTCCCTGGCAGGGGGTGTCGGTGGCGCCCACAGCCCGGCCGGCGATGGGTGATCCCTGACTGGGGGCTCCCACCGACACCGGTTGTTTCTCGGTGGCTGGAGGAGATCAAAAGGAGTCGAGCGCCGCTTCGGAAAAGAGGGCTGGAAACAAACTGCTCCTAAATTGCTATTTAATGGGATTTGTCCTTTGTCACCGCTGCCAGCTAACCCGTGCTCAGCTCCCGGTCAGCCCTGCCAGGGGCTGACACCATTGTCAGCGGCGGCTGGAGCCTGACAAAGGACCAGACTTTATTCAGATCAGGCTCTTCCCCGACATCCCGTTCAGTGCCTGAGCTTTGTTTTCGTGCAGGATTTCTATTCATCATGAATTTTTAGTAAAATTCTGCTGTGTTTGCGGGGGGAGCCCTAACCCACGGTTACCTGTCGGCTTTTAGGCACCCGGTACCGACCCTGCGGAAGGGCAGTGCCAAAAGGGAAGATAGTTTCCTTATGTAAAATAAATTTTAAAAAAATACACTTAATTCTCTTAGCTTGTCCTACTAGCTTGAAAAAAAATTTCTAGGATTTAGCTAAGATTTACCTTTGGCTAATTTATAATCTTTATAATCATCTCTGGCAATTCCTGGGCAGGTTTGTTGACCTCAGGGTTGTAGCCCGGATTAGGAAATGATGGTTTTCCTTTGGAAAATCCGTTGCGTAGATAAGAGGCGTGTTGCTTTGGGTGACTGCAGGGCATGAGCAGGAGGGGTGCCAGCACCCCGATGAACCGCACTCTCTTTCGTAATTCCTTTATGTATTGGAAAATGTTTCTTCAGCTTCCAAACACGTGTCCTGCCGGAAGGGAACTCGTTAAGGAGCTCAGAAGGTGATCATTTTCTTTCTTAAAACTCATCTCTGCTGTGGCAGAGTTTGTTCTGAGGTGGGTCCTGAGGCTCCCTGGCCAGGGAATCACGGAATCACGGAATTGTCAGAGTTGGAAGGGACCTCTAGAGATCCTCTAGTCCAACTCCCCTGCTGAAGCAGGGTTGCCCAGAGCACATCACTCAGGACGGCATCCAGGTGGGGCTTGAAGGTCTCCAGAGAAGGGGACTCCACACCCTCCCTGGGCAGCCTCTTCCAGGGCTCTGGCACCCTCACCGGAAAGAAGTTTTTCCTCAGATTTGAATGGAACTTCCCATGTTCCAGCTTGTGCCCGTTGCCCCTCGTCCTGTCACTGGGAACCACTGAAAAGAGTCCGGCTCCATCCTTCAACCCACCCTTTAGATGCTTGGAAGCATTGATAAGGTCTCCCCTCAGCCTTCTCTTCTCCAGGCTGAAGAGCCCCAGCTCTCTCAGCCTTTCCTCATCAGGGAGATGCTCCAATCCTTCCGTCATCTTTGTTGCCCTGCGCTGGACTCTCTCCAGCAGTTCCCTATCCCTCTTGAACTGGGGAACCCAGAACTGGACGCAGTATTCCAGTTGTGGCCTCACCAGTGCAGAGCAGAGGGGGAGAATGACCTCCCTCCACCTGCTGGCCACACTCTTCCCTAGGCAGCCCAGGATCCCATTGGCCCTCTTGGCCACAAGGGCACATTGCTGGCTCATGGACAGTTTGCTATCAACCAGGACTCCCAGATCCTTCTCCTCAGAAGTGCTTTCCAGCAGGTCCACCCCCAACCTACATTATTACCTGACATTCTTGGGAAGACAGCCACCTTCTCCGTCGCACGTTCCAGTAGCTTTTTGTTACAATTCTTAGTATGTTCCTGGCGTCAAAAACCCCCTTGTCTCCCGTGGTCCTGGATTTGTAATATTGGAAATAAAACGAGCTCTGCAGAGGGACTTGGGCTTTCAAGAGCCATGGTTTAATTTTTGCAGCAAAATTGTGACTGCATGGTTTGAGTACCTTGCCTCTGCACCTAAAAGTAAATTGTTTTGTCTGATGACATGAATAGTAGCAATTTATCGTATTTTGTGGCTTTCCTTTGAGTACCAAGAGGTTTATTGGTCAGTTTTTCCGTCCCTGCCCTGCCCGTGTCCCGCTCCCATTGTCAGCACAAATTCTGTCTTAAATCCACTGAAAAGAGGTCTCTGCTGTGGCTGAAACATGTTCAAGGCACTTTAGACCCGCGGCTCCTTGTAGGTTTGATGCTTCCCATGGCACCTGGATGCCAAAGCTCCATGAAGCGTTCAGGATCCTCCTGGGATGGAGATCTTGATAGAAATGAGAGGTTCTTGGAGCTTGTTGTGCTTTGAAGGAGATTGACTTTTCTGATGGTTAAATTGCTCAGGGTTTGCCGGGATTGTTTTGCGTTTGGGAAGTTTTATTCAGGGCACTTAAAAAAGCATTGATTACTTTGAAAATTGAGAACCAGGTTTCCACAGTAACGGTTATTCCTATGAAAATAGCTCTGCTGTGACCCAAAAAAAGGTCCTCTCCAGCCCATCACACCAGTGTGGTGTCATACTAATGAATGATGTTTTGTCTTAGTAGCCTTTTTGAGTTGCCCAGTTCATTCCCTGCCTCCAGCTGGTGGATCTACTGGGCTGAAACAGGTGAATCCTTTCTGTTCTTGGACAGCCTGTAGCAGCAGGGTGACACTGGAAGGATTATTTGTGGTCTGGGGGGAAAAATAGCATTTAGACTGTCAGAAGCTGGGATAGGTGTTTTGCAGAGTCCTAGAATAGAAAATTCAACCCCCCCCTCCTCTTCCTCCTCTTCTCTAGGTGTTACAGAAGCCATTGTACTTACGAATTTTGTAATATCTTCGAGCAGTGAACATTTTCTGTGCCTTTTTATGAGGCTCTGCCCAGCTCCCGCCTGTCCTTGAGAAATCTACGATCAGAATATAGAAGCAATTAGAGAAATCACAGCCGAGCAGTCGCTGTGGTGCAGGGATCCGGAGCTCCTGCCTTCCCCGGCTCCCGCACCAGCCTCCCCAGTTGAGCTTCCCTTTCGATGCTCCATACGGAGGGTTTTCTCCAGAGAAGGTGTGAATAGGAGAATGGGAATATTTCATCTTACAAAAATGTTTCCTGTGGGCTCTCTGCTGTATTCACTGTATTCACTGTCACACCTTTCTGACCATAGTATTATTTTCGGTCACAGCTCTTCACGTTCATTCAGGGGTGGGATGCCATTCAGAGGGACCTGGACAGGCTGGAGAGCCGGGTCTGTGTGAACCTCATGAAGTTCAGCCAGGCCAGGCGCAAGGTCCTGCACCTGGGTCCGGGCAATCCCAGGCACAAATCCAGGCTGTGGGGAGAATGGCCGGGGAGCAGCCCTGAGGAGAAGGACTTGGGGGTGTTGGTGGGTGAGAAGCTCCACACGCCCCGGCAACGTGCACTGGAGCCCAGAAACCCCCCGCACCCTGGGCTGCATCCCCAGCAGCGTGGCCAGCAGGGCGAGGGGGGGGATTCTGCCCCTCTGCTCCGCTCTGGGGAGACCCCCTCAGTGCTGCCTCCAGCTCTGGGGCCACCAACAGCAGAAGGACATGGAGCTGTTGGAGCGGGGCCAGAGGAGGCCACGGAGATGCTGGGAGGGCTGGAGCCCCTCTGCTGTGAGGAGAGGCTGAGAGAGTTGGGGGGTTCAGCCTGGAGAAGAGAAGGCTCCGGGGAGACCTTAGAGCCCCTTCCAGTCCCTCAAGGGGCTCCAGGAAAGCTGGGGAGGGACTCTGGATCAGGGAGGGGAGCCCTAGGAGGAGGGGGAAGGGTTTGACACTGACAGAGGGGAGATTGAGATGAGATGTGGGGAAGAACTTCTTTGCTGTGAGGGTGGTGAGAGCCTGGCCCAGGTTGCCCAGAGAAGCTGTGGCTGCCCCATCCCTGGAGGGGTTCAAGGCCAGGTTGGAGGGGGCTTGGAGCAACCTGGTCGGGTGGGAGGTGTCCCTGCCCAGGGCAGGGGGTGACACTGGATGGGCTTTAACCTGAACCATTCTGTGATTCTATGATTCAATGAGAGTTTGACACCAACCATCACCTTGCCCGCTATTAGCAAACTGCCATAAGCAAAAGCATCTCCAGAAGAGCCTGTGGTGGCACACACCGTGGCACACACCGTGGCACACACCTCCCCAGCTACCTCTCGACACGGGGCACGGTGCTGCCGGAGCAGAGGCGGCGGAGCCAGGCTGGCAGCTGTACGCCTGTGGCTGCCCGAGAAGGGGTTGTAGATACTGCTGATCTTGCCGTTGGTTCAATTCTCCACCAAAGCACTGACCACCTGCTGTTCCAAGAGCCTTTCCCCTCCACTGAGCAGATGGCCCCACGTTGGCCGCCCTTACCAGGGCTTAGTTTCCCCGGCAAGTCAGTATTATCAGGCTGTCAAAGGACCCATCTGCCCCCGGCAGCTGTCCTGGCATCCACCGTGCTCTGCGCCGGGAACCTCCCCGCTTCCCACCGCTCTGCCATATCAAACTTTGATATTTTTTGTTTTATTTGGGGAGGGGGGTGGAATTCACACCATCTGCCTCATGCGCTTAAGCAAAGGGATATTCTGTTTGAAAACAAGCTGGGGGGGAGAAGTAATCTCTCCCCCTCCCCTCGTGGTCTGTGGCCTGCCATAACTACACCAGCGTGTTTTAAAAAATGCAGGTTTGGACTCAAAACGGACACTTTTTTGATGTCAGCACAGAACGTGTGCAAACCCCGGTGTGTTTAGTCAGAGCTCTGCCACCGACCGACAGAGCTCGGCCAAAATGTGTGACCCGTCTCTTCCCCCGGGAAATGGGCTGGGGCTGCCCACGGCGCTGCTCGGCTCCGGGTTCCACACCTTCCGGATTAAAAATACCCCATTGGTGGTGCTTATCTAATAGCAGAATTTGATGCTTTCCCCATTTGATGGTAGTGAGTCGCTTACGGGGTAATTTCTCCTACCTCGGGTCTCGGTATTTCTGAGGAAAGGTGCTCTGTGGACCCCAGCCCAGATCCAGGCTTCTGGAGAGCTTTGCCTCTAACTGCACAGCTGCTATTTTGCAGAGAGCTTATCAGAAAGATGCTTTTGTAAAGATGAGAACGGCAATTATTTGTCAGGCTTTAATATTTTTAAAGAGATAAAAAGTATAATAAAAGTTAAAGGGTCGCTAGATTTCTCTTATGTTTGAAACAATGGGGAAAAAGATGCATTTTCTCGTGAAGTCTTTGGGTATTTGATAAAGCCTCCTCAGAAATACTCTGCTACTTTTTACATTCTTACATAAAATATCGTAAAAGTACACATTAACAAAACATTCCTTTTGGGGTTCTGCTTTACAGCAGCTTCAGCAGAGCCAAAAGGTTCTCTTTTAAGCTTCTTCTCCTTCCATTTGTCTCTTGCCCGCTTTATTTCATCTCGTGAACTCAATATTTGAATTCTTCTCCAAAAGGCCCTCCATGGTTCTGCGCTGGCTCTTTCAAAAGAAATTAGTGAGTTTGGTGCGTAATTAGTGAGTTTGGTGGGTTTGGGTTTGGTTTTTCTGGAGCATCTCTCTGATAAAACCTGGAGGTGGTAAAGAGTCTTTGCTTGGAAATGGCTGAGGAACTTAATTTTTTAAGAGAGACTAAATATTTGGTAAAAAATCTTGGGTCCCAACAATTCCTTCTGAAGCCAAGGTCAAATAAATTAGTGTTGAAATGTGGCTGTACTAACCTGACCTTGGAGAAAAATACCCAAATGAAAACCAAACCTTTTATTTCTGGACAGACTCTTTAGCTTTTATTTTGTCTTTTTACAATGGGTCCGGAACGTAATGCCTGAGCTCAAGTTCTAAAGCTCATGCTAAAAAGAAAGGCCAATCTGCGGAATCAAGTGTAAAACTGCAGTATATCATGGAACACGGAATTGTCAGAGTTGGAAGGGACCTCTAGAGATCCTCTAGTCCAACTCCCCTGCTGAAGCAGGGTTGCCCAGAGCACATCACTCAGGACTGCATCCAGATGGGGCTTGAAGGTCTCCAGAGAAGGGGACTCCACACCCTCCCTGGGCAGCCTGTTCCAGGGCTCTGGCACCCTCACCGTGAAGAAGTTTCTCCTCAGATTTGAATGGAACTTCCCATGTTCCAGCTTGTGCCCGTTGCCCCTCGTCCTCTCACTGGGAACCCCTGAAAAGAGTCCGGCTCCATCCTCCTTCAACCCACCCTTTAGATGCTTGGAAGCATTGATAAGGTCTCCCCTCGGCCTTCTCTTCTCCAGGCTGAAGAGTCCCAGCTCTCTCAGCCTTTCCTCATCAGGGAGATGCTCCAATCCCTCCATCATCTCTGTTGCCCTGCACTGGACTCTCTCCAGCAGTTGCCTGTCTCTCTTGAACTGGGGAGCCCAGAACTGGACGCAGTATTCCAGTTGTGGCCTCACCAGTGCAGAGCAGAGGGGGAGAATGACCTCCCTCCACCTGCTGGCCACACTCTTCCCTAGGCAGCCCAGGATCCCATTGGCCCTCTTGGCCACAAGGGCACATTGCTGGCTCATGGACAGTTTGCTATCCACCAGGACTCCCAGATCCTTCTCCTCAGTAGTGCTTTCCAGAAGATCCACCCCCAACCTATATTGGTGTCTGGGGTTCATCCTCCCCGGGTGCAGGACCCTACGCTTGCCCTTGTGACTATATTGAGCTTGGTGTTTTGCTCTCCTTATAGATTCTCCTTTGCCAACTTGTGGTTCAGCTGGTTCTTACCCTAATATCCGAGTGAAATAAGTGTGCACACGTTTTGTCCGGGCTCTCCTTTTTCCCTTTTAATATGCCAGATTCCTAAATAAAGCTGTCTTGGGTTTTTTATGGAATATGAAAAAGATGTGCGTAAGTGTAGTTATGATAATTTGTGTGGTTTTGGCTTCGTTTCAGTCCTTCAGATCCCCAAATCAGTTTTGATTTTCTGTTGCTTAAACATTGCCTTTTTCCCTTTTTTCCAAAAAGATGTGTTGAGAATGATCCGAGGCAAATTCCCGTTAAATCTGCTTTGTTCATAAAGTCAGGCTGGAACCGTTCGCTCCTCCCTGTCGCTTGGTAGTTCCGGGTAATAATTTATTATCCAAATAGGATGTTTTAATGCTAAATTAAGGGAGAAGATAAAATAATCTGCTCTTGTGTCCTGCGACCCGCGCTGCCGGGGGGAGCTCATGTCGGGGATGGTTTGTCACCCGCTGTCGGGGCGAGGGTTGGAACCGGGATCGTGTGCTGGAATTGGGGGTTTCCAGGCACAGAGCATCAGCTGCGACCGGGGACAAGTGACAACCATCAGGAGATGGGACCGTGCCCCGGGTGGCTTCTCCCTCCGTAATACAGACTCTGTAATACGGCACTGCTAAGCATGGGCTCTGAGTACAGCCCCTTCCAGTTTTATCTCTTAGAAAGTAGAATTCCTTGCTTTTTGAGACGCTGTTTCTGCCACCCTGCAGAGCGGTGTGAGATTCAGGGATTCATTCACTTCAGGGATTTCTCCTTCGGCAGCGGGCATTACCACGGCTTTCTGCTGCCCCCATCACCGTCCCGGAGAGTCGCCTGCGCTCTGCTTGCCTAGAGATGCGGACGGATCGATCTGCATCCCGAGGAGCTCCTGTGCCCGGGATAAATCTCCCTTCAGCGGAGCCAGCTGGAGCTCAGGCATCTCTCCCCCCCCAGATGTGATGGCTGGATCCTGCCTTTGTGTATCACAGGCTCCAGAGGAGAACACTGACGGGAGCTGTGTTGTTCCCGATTCCTGCGCCACGCTGCACTATGAGCTGTGTTATTGCTTCAAAACGCTTTAAAAAAATAAATAAATCCCACGTTAGAAAATGCCACCTTAAAGGATCTGCCCTCAGGAAGTGCTGCTGGTACCGGGCTAATGGGGCAGGTCACATTTAGAGCTGTAAAGCCCAGAAAGGATCAAAGTGACATACTGGTTTGCCTTAAAACCCAGGTTTTTTGAGGCAGAACATCAAGTCCTTGGAGAGATGTGCGTGGGGAGAGCCAGCAGACGATTCACCACACAACTGCTGCTTTTCTTTGCAGGGACTAAACGAGCCCAAACCTGAATGATGGTATTTGAACTGTTGCACGGAGGATCTCCCATAACGATCCTTTTATTTAACGCTTCGGTCAGTGGCTCCCCGCTCCTCTTGCCACCCAGCTCGAGCCTAATCGCGCCGTAGCCGGCTCTGGGGCAGCTCCACGGTGTCCTTGGGGCACGTTGGAGCAACCTCTCTTTTCTGGGGTGTTCTCGTGGAATTGCCTGCAATTATAGATGCCTCCGGCATCGCTGCGATGCTCAGCCGACAGCTATTACCGGGAGATGAACAATGGACCATTTTCTTCCTGTGACACTCACTGGTTTGATAAACAGTTGGCAACAGGCGCTTCATGGGATGGGTTTGTTCCCCGTGGAGGCGAGGGGAGAAGGTTTGTTTGCCGAGCCCCTTGGCTCCTTGCGCTCTGCCGTGATGAGGGGGTACCTTATCCTCTTGCATTCCAGCTCCTTTCCTTCAAGGATTTCATCCAGCTGCAGCACGGGGTGAATGAGGGGTGAATTCCATCCAGATGACACAAAACCAGATTAGGAAAAGCCCAAACACCACCTTCAGATCATCTCCGACGTCGTGCTCTGCCTCAGAGGTGTATGAGCTGCTCTGTTCTCATGGGCCCTTTTCTTTTCACTCCTGGGGAAAGTTGCGGTAGAAGGAGCTGCAGGTACGTGCCGGGCGTGAGGAACAGCCAGGAATCCCTCCAGGAAGGGAAAACTCCTGGAATGCTGAAACTTTCTAGGAGCATCTTTCTAAAGTGTCCATCTCTTCACAGATCCCCGAGGAGCTGGAGAAGACCAGCACTTGGCCTGCCCTGGCACTACTCGTGACCGAGGTTTACAAACAATCTGCCCCTTTGGTTTTTAAAAGGCAGAATGAAATAGGATATAAACTCGGGTTTGGAATAGCGTTACTCTGACAGCCACCCCAAGCTACTTCCCTCTTCCTGCTCATGCAACCACCATCCAGTTTTTGTGGAATATTTGGGAACGTCTTTTTCCCCTGTATTTTCCCCTTTTCTCCCCTCTTGAAGCTCCCTCTCCGGATGAACCGTGCTGGTCACCCCGTGCGGACTGGCAGAGCGCGGTGTTCGTCTGCCAGAGGGGAAGGAGCCACACAACAGTGGGACCGGAGCAAGCTCGTGGTGGTGGGGGTCCTGCTCTGGAGCCAGCGGGATCCTGTGCCACACACGGCAGTGTCTGGGATCCAGGGAGAGCTCCACAGGCTGCAGTGAGGAGCTGGAACATGGCAGAGGCTGAGGCTGTGTTTGATGCGTTGTTGTCCTTCTTCTGGGCCTTGAGTGGCCGCTACAGTTTGGGCCTCGATCCACATGGTGAAGCTCTTCTGGCCTCAGCATCTCCCATGGCTTCCCAGTATGGGGCAGAGAGTGGCATCTGAGAGGAGGCAGCTACTGCCATGGCCACTGTCCCTCTCCTGCCATGGCCACCCTCTCTTTCCTGCCGTGGCCACCCTCTCTCTCCTGCTGTGGCCACCCTCTCTCTCCTGCTGTGGCCACCCTCTCTCTCCTTTTCCCATCTCTGTGCAAACACACAGTGCTCCCCACAGTTCATGGAACAAAGGGACAGTTTGGTTTTCTTCCCAAATCTTTTTCCCCCCAAACACAGGACAGAAGCAGCTCCCATGGCAGGGAGGGGACTCGGGTAGGGAGGAGCACTTTGAGGTTCCTCAGCACAAGAAACCTGAAAGGTGGGAAAAAACAATCAGAAAGGAAGGAGAATAACGCTCTGATCCCATTAAATCCCCGTGGCATCAATTCCCAACCTGCATTTCCCCATGTTCCTTAGCAGCAGCTCCCTCACAATGGCCCCGTTCCGTACTTGGAAACCAGGCAGCAGCTCTGCGGCCAGTGCTGGTGGTGCTGGTGGTGCTGGTGCTGGTGGTGGTGGTGTCCACGCAGCTCTGAGCCAGCTCATCGCAGAGGGTTTCCCAACATCAGAGGTACAAGGTCCCTCTTTCAGGAAGGTAACACACACATTTTCCCCTGGATGCGCTCCCCACCCTGCTGCTCCTGCGGGAATTCTTTTCTTCTCCGGCGTTTCTCTCCAACCAGGGCTCCAGTGGCTGACAGCAAAGGAAACCAACAAAAAAAAAAGATCCATCCTGATCATATTTACTGGTGACCTACTTAAAATCCTCTTTCCTCATCCTCTTTTAGTGTGTGCTAAAACGCTGGCTGGCTGGCAGCCTCCGAGGAATTGCTGGCAGAATGATAATGAATGCAAAATGTGGCCCCTCGTTTGTTTAACGGTAGTTTCTGAAAAGACGTGGTGTATTTTTTTTTTTTATTGCATCATTTAGTCTTTCTTTTCCCCCGTCTCCCCACTTGTGATGCATGATTCCCATTTTCGGTCTCCCGGCTCGGAAGCCTTTGTGTTCTGATTGCAGGCAGGGCTGCTGTTTGACGAGATGCCATTAAATCACGGGACGCCTTAATCTTTTCATTGTTTTTTGGAGGGAAATTAGGTTTCTAGCTCTATCCTGGGGAGCCTGAGCCGTGTTGTCAAAGGCCTGTGTTGAGCATCATTTTTTTTTTTCCTGGTGAAAATGATACGACGGAGGTGATAATTTAACAAACGCTTTATGCCTATTCTGGTGTGGTTTTGTAGGGTTGTTGTAAATGGGTTTGCAGTTCAAGGTGGAACGTCATATTGCACCTGTCAAGTTTTCCTCTTCCTAGTTTTTCTCTTTACGTACTCGTTTAGGGGAAGATGTGGATGTTCCTACTTGCTCCCCCAGTGCGGCGAGACAGGCAGGACGTCGTTACACTGGTACACACGTGTCTACGTGAATACTCTGATTAAATGGTCCATTTTGGATGCCCGTGATGCCACGCGTACACGGTCTGGATAAATGGATCCTACCTTTAGTAGGAATATCAGCAGGACGGTGTAGAAATCCAGTGAAATGGGTAGAAGGGATCCCTTTATATCCCTTTATAAGCGTTCATTTCTACTGACTCGAGAATCCCTCTGGGTTTATAGCTTCAGTCGCGTAAAGCACGCCGATGTTTTCATGCCAGTCTGAATCCCCTCGTCTCTAATCAAAAGAGAATTTCTAAGCAGATGTATAAAAACACAACGTGAAAAAAAAAATTACCACTGGGTGGCTTCTGTGTTTCTCGGCACCTCATAAATCTGCGTTGCTGGAGCTGAGCCCTGCTGTCTTTGGGCAAATATAATAAACTCAGCATCTTGCAGTCCAGATAATTAGAATCATAGAATCATAGAATCATCGAGGTTGGAAAAGACCCTTGGGATCATCGAGTCCAACCATCTACCCTACTCTACAAAGTTCTCCCCTACACCATATCCCCCAACACCACATCTGAGCGACTCTTAAACTCACCCAAGGATGGTGCCTCAACCCCCTCCCTGGGCAGCCTGTTCCAGTGTCTGATCACTCTTTCTGTGAAAAATTCTTTCCTAATGTTCAGTCTAAACCCACCCTGGTGCAGCTTGAAGCCATTCCCTCTCGTTCTGTCATTAATTACCTGTGAGAAGAGACCAGCACCAACCTCTCTACAGTGTCCTTTCAAGTAGTTATAGAGAGTGATGAGGTCTCCCCTCAGCCTCCTCTTCGTCAAACTAAACAGTCCCAGCTCCCTCAATCGTTCTTCGTACGATTTATTCTCCAGGCCCTTCACCAGCTTCGTTGCCCTCCTCTGCACCCGCTCCAGCACCTCCATATCTCTCTTGGACTGAGGTGCCCAAAACTGGACACAATACTCCAGGTGTGGCCTCACCAGTGCTGAGCACAGGGGGACAATCACCTCCCTGCTTCTGCTGGTCACGCTATTTCTAATACAAGCCAGGATGCCGTTGGCTTTCTTGGCCACCTGGGCACACTGCCGGCTCACACTCAGCCGCTTGTCAATTAGAACCCCCAGGTCTCTTTCTTCCAGGCAGCTCCAGCCACACTTCCCCAAGCCTGTAGCTGGATTCTTGTTTTTCTCACCAAACCCTTTAGCGTTAGGGGCGATTTTCATCTGCTGGGTGGTGTTTGAGCTGCTGAGGGAACATCTCCCCATCTTCTCCCAGCTGGTTGTGGGTTACCGCTGTGTCCTGCGTTCCTCGGGTGGGACACTGCTTCCCTGCTGTCCCTGCAGGAGGTGACACTAATAATGGGGATGGGGGAAGAGGTAATTAGCTCCGCTATACTGGTAAAACCACTCGGTATCTATGGAAATTAATTCAGTTTCTGGCTCCAGGGCACTAGCTTAAAATTCGACTGTAAGTAATGTTTTGTTCTCCTTTAAGTAGCGAGGAGGAGCAGGGCAGGACGGAGCGTAAACACGGGAAGAGTTTCCTGCCTCTGGAGTCGCGGGCGGCTGAGTCGGGAAGAGCAACCTCGGCTCCTGGTGCCAGTCCCCGCTCAGCGCCGCCCGTGGCTGCTGTGCCCCGTCCTGTGGGTGGAACAATGTAGGCGTGAGGAGTGCTCTCCATAAAGGGAGTTGGAAGCCTTTGGAGCGGGTGTCACTGCCTCCGTAGGGAAATCGGGGTGCGTGTGCCTGTTTTCAGGCACGGAGAGGATGGCAGGATGGTCCTCATCCCTCTTCCCTGTGGCGCTCGCAGGAAATAAATTGGGATTGACTGGAAGAGCTGCCAGAAAAGTTCTTGCCACAAAACGCGGCTCGCTGGAAAGAGGGGAAAAATCAAGATTACGGTGAGGAATATTGTCCACCTGGGTCTGTGTCCCGGGAGTTAATCTGGGCAGATTAAAGGAGTGTTTATCAGCAGACAGAGCAAGCAGCCGGCAGTACGTAGCTCCGGTGCTGACGACCAGAGAGTCTTCCTTACAACCAGTGGGTTTTAACGTAGATGGTCTGCATACCCACCAACTGAACTCACGGCTGCGCAGACTCTGATGGCTGATTTCACCTTAAAATGCACATAGAGCACGTTCCTCGTTAAGAAGCATTGATCAGCAGCAGTGTCTTATCTCCTTATCTTCTTTAATTTCACTTAATCTTCCAGAGCCTGTGCTATAAATTAATATCCCTCGTCTGCAGGGTGCCTCGCATAAAGCATTTTTACATAGAAATGGCACAATATATCCTGTAACAGAGACGTGATTCATAGGCTATTACATGTTAAATCTGAGGTGGAAGCCAGCTAACTAATTAATACAAAGTAATTAGATTCTGAATTAAATGCACAAAAGATTACCCCCTCCCCGCCCTTCTTGCTTTTCCCTGTGTGAACTGGGAAGATGAGCTGATACTGGAGTTCTTCCTCCTCCACCCCCCCGTACTGGGATCCGCTGGGCAGTCTGGTGGGGCAAAGGGAGGATTTATAGCGATGGCTCCATCCTTGCACTGCCCGGCTGGGGCTGCTCCCCGAACGAGCCCCCCTTCCAGAAACTGCTGGTTTGCAGTCGGGCCTCTGGCAGAAGCATGTCCTATCTGTGTTTGTGTAGGTCGCTTTGGCAGTGTAAGATGTTTTATTGATGTACAGGTACAGCCAACAACAGTACAATAAATCATAGTCATGGAATGGTTTGGGTTGGAAGGGACCTTAAAGCCCACCCAGTGCCACCCCCTGCCCTGGGCAGGGACACCTCCCACCAGACCAGGTTGCTCCAAGCCCCCTCCAACCTGGCCTTGAACCCCTCCAGGGATGGGGCAGCCACAGCTTCTCTGGGCAACCTGGGCCAGGCTCTCACCACCCTCACAGCAAAGAAGTTCTTCCCCAGATCTCATCTCCATCTCCCCTCTGTCAGTGTCAAACCCTTCCCCCTCCTCCTATGGCTCCCCTCCCTGATCCAGAGTCCCTCCCCAGCTTTAAAGAGTCCCCTTTAGGGACTGGAAGGGGCTCTAAGGTCTCCCCGGAGCCTTCTCTTCTCCAGGCTGAACCCCCCCAACTCTCTCAGCCTGTCCTCACAGCAGAGGGGCTCCAGCCCTTGCATCATCTCCGTGGCCTCCTCTGTTCTCACCCCAACAGCTCCACGTCCTTCTGCTGTTGGTGGCCCCAGAGCTGGAGGCAGCACTGGGGGGTGTCTCCCCAGAGCGGAGCAGAGGGGCAGTATCCCCCCCTCGCCCTGCTGGCCACGCTGCTGGGGATGCAGCCCAGGGTGCGGGGGGTTTCTGGGCTCCAGCGCACGGTGCCGGGGCGTGTGGAGCTTCTCACCCACCAACACCCCCAAGTCCTTCTCCTCAGGGTTGCTCCCCGGCCATTTTCTGCCCAGTCTGGATTTGTGCCAGGGATTGCCCCGACCCAGGTACAGGACCTTGCACTTGGCCTGGTTGGACTTCATGAGGTTGAAGCCCTCTCCATACTCTTCTACCCCCTCCCTGCACCCAGCCCCGACCTGTTGGAGCACAGAGTCATTCCCTGGCTCATCTCGGTGCGGAGGTGCCCGTTGGAGGAGAGTTACGGGACCTCGGGGACAGACACCCCCCTCACCGCTGAGCTGCACCGGCTCGTGGCCAGGCTGGTTTCACCCCTCACGTGCTGGAAGCTGAGCCCAGGCTGAAGGTGGTTTCAAACCAGGCTCCATCCCCAGCTTGTGTTTGCAGATCAGGGTCCACCGGCCGTGTTGGGCTTGTGGAGAGGCTGGAAAGGCTGAGCTCTTCCCCGCGCTGGGTGGGGGGGACGGTCGCCTTTTGCCATCCCCCCCCCCCGTTAGACAGGGGACAGCAGTGTTTTACTCCAGGATCTCCAGCATTCCGGGTGGGGAATGCAGATACTTCACCCCCAGCCCCGTCTCCTCCTGACTGCGGTTGCAGAAGCCCCAGAGCAGCCTCCCCAGCCGGGCTGGCTATTTTTAGCCTGGTTTCCCAGGGAAACGTGGTTTTATGTGGCTGCTGTATCCTCAGATTTGACAGCGAGGGAGAGAGGTAGCAAAGATCATTCTCTCTTCAGTTTTGTGAAAATCACTCATTTTGATTAAAGAGACAGGCTCTGAAATCCCTGCGCGGCCGAGGGGAGGGGAGCGGGTCCAGCCGTCCTCGTCCCGGTGGGAGCTGCTGCTTCGTAACCCACCGAGAGATGCTGGGTGTGAGGGAAGGGCGCTGAGGGACAAGGCAGTGGCCTAAGGAGTGCAAGGCATGATTTGTTGGGTTTTATTTTTTTATTATTTTTTAGGAAAGCAGGCTGTAGTAATTCCTCCGCTCATAGAGCATCTTGCTGGATGGTTTCAACAGAAGCATAAAAGATGCTTTCGGGGTGTCCTCCAGCGCCCCATGTGTGGGACATGGTGGTGTCTGCTGAATGCATCCTTTATTTTTTTTTCTAGTGTAGAAAAAGGGAAAGGAAAAATATTAAAAGTTTTTAAACTGCAAGAGGGGAGATTGAGCTGAGATGTGGGGAAGAACTTCTTTGCTGTGAGGGTGGTGAGAGCCTGGCCCAGGTTGCCCAGAGAAGCTGTGGCTGCCCCATCCCTGGAGGGGTTCAAGGCCAGGTTGGATGGGGCTTGGAGCAACCTGGTGTGGTGGGAGGTGTCCCTGCCCAGGGCAGGGGGTGGGACTGGGGGGGCTTTAAGGTCCCTTCCAACCCAAACCAGTCTATGGTTCTATATTTTGGTGCCTGCAGTGACCCTGGGCCACTGCAAACCTTTCAGCTACACGTGAGATAGACACCAGGGGGTTGGTGTGAGCATCCACATCCAAGCAGTGCCACTTGCTCCCAGGAAGTCTTGAAGAGGGTACAATGGGTGAGGAAAGCATTTAATTATAGATTTGTCACATCAGCGGCCGGCCTGTGTTCTGTTTCGCCTCCCTGAGCGTGTTGGTTTGAGGGTGACACAGGAGAGGATCATCGTAAGGTGCGTCCCCAACACGGGCATGTGCTGTCATGGCTCGGCCCAAGCGCGAGGTGGGGTTTGAAGTAGCCTGAACCACTAGTAGATGGGAGTGGGATTAATTTGCCATTTTTAAATGCCTTGTGGTATGTCAGGAACCTGCACGGGGCTGGTAGGTGGGACACAGGACCTACAGGAGACTTGTGCCTTTCTGCAGTGGCAGCTGGAGGCAAGGGCATGTACCCCAGGGCCTTGAAAGTGGCACTAGATGCCTGGGTGTAGGACCTTAATTCCACCATCTACCCTCAAGCCTGAGCAGAAGAGGTCTCCACCAGTTTTTTAACTGATGCTACTTTGGGGCAAGAGGGATCGAGATGCCAATTCCCAAAGCGTTCCTCAGCTACGTGTATTTGCTGCAGTTGCAGTTTGGAGGCCTGTGTGTTTGCCCAGCTGCTGGGCTGGGTTGAGTTTGGCTCAGGCTGGAATTAATTTGCTTTATAATAAGGACTTACATAAAGGCTTTTGAATGTTGATGGTCCTCTTGTGTCTCTCCTGCAGTTCCACTGGTTCTGTACCAGGAGAAACCATGAAGGACAAGACAAAGGAACAGGAGACGTGCGGATGAGCTCAGAGCAGGGCAGAGAAAACAACTCGGAGGGAGTAGGCTGATCCTCGTAGGATCAGACGAGCCCGATCCTGATGCCTCCGTGTGACTAAAGTGGGACTTAAGTGCCCAGCTTAACTCCGGGCTGCGCTCACGCACCCAGCCAGTGGATGGTGGGGACGTGTCACGCCATGCTGGAGGGTGAATAACCTGTGAGGATCCCCCCACCGGTGGGAAGGCACCTACCGCAGCTGGGGGTTGAGTAATTGCGAATGATTAGCGCTGATGACTCCTCCCGGAGCCGGGGGCTTCAGCTGTACTGTCCCTGTGCATGCTAAGCTGAGAAGGCGTGATGCTGGGGGGGCGGCTCGGTGGGGAAATCTGCCTCTTGGGACTTCCCGCTGCATCGGGGCGCTGGGACCCGAGGGGACATGGGGCAGGACGAGCTGGAGATGGAAGGGCAGGAGGCGTGGGGAGCCCGGTGCGTGTCCCTCCAGCGTGGCAGGACTCGTTTAAATGGGAATTTCGGCAGCCGTGGGACGTGCAAGAGGAGAAGGGAGGTGCGTGTTCTGAGAGGGAGCCGGAGCTGCTGCCATCGCTGCCATGGGTTCCTACGGGCGGTGCTGATGGGCTGCAAGACGGGAGAAGCCTTGACGAGGCGAAGAAGGCAGGGTCGTCACTGTTCTTCCTGTCCAGGCTGTTGCCACATATTTACCTTAAATAGAACGGAAGCACTTTTGTATTTATGACATTTGAGATACCTGGGGTGATTAATGACTTCGAGGTTACACCCAGCGCTCTGTTACCACCTCTCTTAGCTGGGGCTGACAGGCCTGAGCTGCTTCTGCTTCTCGTCCTGCCACCACGAGCGTGCCACAGCCACCAAGCACATCTCCTCTTCATCGCCTGGCTCCTCTTCACTCACCCCTGCACAGACCCCACGCTGATGTCTGCCAGAGGGAGGGCAGGGGATGGAGCCGCTTGTGAAGCGGTTGGAGATCTGTGGCTTTAAAGATGTTAAAATGCTGGATATTCTTGTAAATCCCCAATATTTCATCTTCAGAGCCAGGGAGCTGGAAATGCGGGTGCTTGTGGTCTCAGCAGTTAATGGGTGCACCCCTGAGTGAGGTGGCTACTGGAGAGTGGGGAGGGACTCGTGACCAGGGAGGGGAGCCCTAGGAGGAGGGGGAAGGGTTTGACACTGACAGAGGGGAGATGGAGATGAGATCTGGGGAAGAACTTCTTTGCTGTGAGGGTGGTGAGAGCCTGGCCCAGGTTGCCCAGAGAAGCTGTGGCTGCCCCATCCCTGGAGGGGTTCAAGGCCAGGTTGGAGGGGGCTTGGAGCAACCTGGTGTGGTGGGAGGTGTCCCTGCCCAGGGCAGGGGGTTGGAACTCGATGATCTTTAAGGTCCCTTCCCACCCAAACCATTCAGTGATTCTGTGGTTCTGTGATGGTTCTGATGGTTCAGAACTCGCGTCTGAAGCGTTTGTCTCGCCCACGGGATTAAAGGCAGCTTTTGTTAATATTTATATTGAGAAAAATATCAAAATCAGTAGATGTTGCCTGAACACAGAGGAGGTTCGTGCGGATGGCTCGCTGTTTATAAACTCCCCGGGACTCTGGATTCGTGGCGGGGGGGTGGCCTGTTCCTGCCGGTCGCGTGTCAGTTGTGATGACGCGTCTCCCATCGCTAACAGCAATGGGTTCACCTCGTTGTGTGCTGGCAGTTACAGCTAAATATAGTGTGAAATGGCCAGCACTGACCTAGTTTTTGGGGTTTGGTGGGTTTGTTGTTTGGTTTTTTTTAAGACGGTAAAAGAGATAAAAGCTCTCTGCCTGTCAGCTTATCTTCTAAGGGGTGCTCTGGTTGCAGGAGATTGTTCCCTGATAAACCCAACTTCCCCTGGTTTTGGTTAAAGGATCCAACCAAGTTCAACTCGGTGCAAACGACTGCGGAGTGGAAGGAAATTTGTAAGAATTTCAGTGATCCTCTGGCCATCGCAGAGTTCACCCGGCGTTTTTCTTCCTCTGTGCGTAAATCAGCTTAAAGCCTTTGTCCTGAGGAGGAACCCGAAGTATTTGTGTGTGTTGCCCCGTTGGTGCCGGGGTCCGGCCACCTGCGTTCGGCCTGGCCCAGCTGCAGGAGCTGCTCTAGCAAAACCCGAGATCAGTCCAGATGGAGAGCAGTGACAAGTGGTGTCCCTCAAGGGTCCGTCCTGGGACCAGTACTGTTTAACACTTTTATCAAAGACATAGACAGAGGGATTGAGAGCACCATCAGCAAGTTTGCAGATGACACCAAGCTGTGTGGTGTTGTCGATACACCGGAGGGACGGGATGTCATTCAGAGGGACCTGGACAGGCTGGAGAGGTGGGCCCAGATGAACCTCATGAGGTTCAACAAAAGCAAGTGCAGGATTCTGCACCTGGGAAGAAACAATCCTCAGTATAAATACAGCCTGGGGGATGGGGTATTAGAAAGCAGCCCTGAGGAAAGGGACTTGGGGGTGCTGATGGATGAGAAGCTGGACATGAGCAGGCAATGTGCTCTCGCAGCCCAGAAGACCAATCACATCCTGGGCTGCATCAAAAGAAGTGTTGCCAGCAGATCCAGAGAGGTGATTCTGCCACTTTGCTCTGGTGAGACCTCACCTGGAGCACTGTGTGCAGGTCTGGAGCCCTCAATATAGAAAGGACATGGACCTGATGGAGTGGGTCCAGAGGAGGGCCACCAAAATGAACAGGGGGCTGGAGCACCTCTGCTGTGAGGACAGACTGAGGGAGCTGGGGTTGTTCAGCCTGGAGAAAAGGAGGCTCTGGGGAGACCTCATAGCGGCCTTCCAGTACCTGAGGGGGGCTACAGGAAGGCTGGGGAGGGTCTGTTTACAAAGGCCTGCAGTGACAGGACGAGGGGCAATGGTTTTAAGCTGGAGAAGGGGAGATTTAGATTGGATATTAGGAAAAAATTCTTTACCGTGAGGGTGGTGGAACACTGGAACAGGTTGCCCAGGGAGGTGGTTGAGGCCCCTTCCCTTGAGATATTCAAGGTGAAGCTCGACGAGGCCCTGGGCAACCTGGTCTAGTTGGGGGTGTCCCTGCTGACTGCGGGGAGGTCGGACTAGATGACCTTTGGAGGTCCCTTCCAGCCTGGACCAATCTATGAATCTATGAATCTATGAATCATTTACCGCACTTATACCTCATGGGTTTTAAGGTGTCACAGTCCATGTTTTGCTTTGTTATTGCTGCCGGGGGGGTCACTGAGCTGCTGTGGGACAGCCCCAAACGGGGGTGCGCAACACCCCGAGTGGGCCAAGTCGGGGAGCAGCGGGGCTGGGGCGCTCGGCCCCGGGGGGCTGCTCCTGCGGGGAAATCAGTTCACTTCTGGCTTCAAAGCTGATTAACCCGGAACGAAACCATCTTCACTCCTGGGTCAGAGGTGGTTCATGAATAATACGGAGCGATGGGATTAAGATGTAAGCCTGGAAAAGACACGGCACAGGTTAACGTTGTGTTCGGTTTTCACCTGGGGGGGTCCGTGCTTCTTAACAGAGGGGTCCGTCGCTCCCGGCAGCGGAACGGATAAAATCAGGGTCCCTAAGGATTGGGTCCTTTTCTTCTAAATACCACCACTGTTGGCATAACAGCTGATTCCTCCTCTCTCTGCTCGTCCTCCCACGGCAAGAGGCGGCACATTACGTGGCCGGTGCAGAGAAATACATGTGCTTGGTTGGCAGCAGCCAGCAAAAGGACGTGGAAGGGCTGAGTTCGACTTGCCTTTCTGTCAGCGAGGCATTTATTTGGATACCTCTGGCCGTTAATTTTTCATTTAGTTTATGTATTAGTCTTCTCTCTGTCTGTCAGACTCGGGGGCGGAGTGGGGACAGACAGATGGACGGGCAGCGTGATTGTACCCGCAAAGGTAACCAGGCTGAAACGCGCCTTCTTTTTCAAAAGTCTAAATTGTGTTTCCTCTTTCACTCCCAAATATCAGCGAAGGGGAATTTGGGAAGGAAAAGGTTAAATATGCAACAGCTTTTTGGGTTTTTTTTTACCAAGGGCTTATTTTTAACTGTAAACTTTCTGGGGAAAGTTCCTGACTTTCCTCTGCCCTCAGAAAAGGTCAGCTCCTCTCCCAGGCAGTCCTCGGCGTGAATATCTGCTGCGACGTCCTGCTTCCAGTGCGAGCCTTCGCCAGCCTCATCAAAGCTGCCTGTGCATGCTCTGTGATCCCTTGTACCCTCACCATCCATCAAACCGTGCCATCCCTCGTACCCTGCCGTCCCTCGTACCCTCACCATCCATCGAACCCTGCCATCTGTCGTACCCACACCATCCCTCATACTCTGCCGTCCCTCGTACCCTGCCATCCCTCATACTCTGCCATCCCTCCTACCCTCAACATCCCTCATACCCTGCCATCCCTCATGCCCTCACCATCCATCAAACCCTGCCATCCCTCGTACCCTCACCATCCCTTATACTCTGCCATCCCTCGTACCCTCGCCATCCCTCATACTCTGCCATCCATCATACCCTCACCATCCCTCATGCTCTGCCATCCCTCCTACCCTCAACATCCCTCATATCCTCACCGTCCCTCCTACCCTCACCATTCCTTGTACCCTGCCATCCCTCATACCCTCACCATCCATCGAACCCTGCCATCCCTCATACTCTGCCATCCATCATATACCATCCCTCATACCCTCACCATCCCTCGTACCCTGCCATCCCTTGTACCCTGTGATCCATTGTACCCTGCCATCCCTTGTACCCTCACCATCCCTCGTACCCTGCCATCCCTTGTACCCTGTGATCCATCGTACCCTGCCATCCCTTGTACCCTCACCATCCCTTGTACCCTGCCATCCCTCGTACCCTGTGATCCATCGTACCCTGCCATCCCTCATACCTTCACCATCCATCGAACCCTGCCATCCCTCGTACCCTCACCCTTCCTGGGCCAACCTGGCGGTGAAGTGCGATGGGTCAAACTGAGCTCCTGCCTATTAGCTCTTGGGCTGCTGCATAATTTTCTCTCTGCTTCGAACAGACCGTCACTCACAGCACGTTTATCTCCCATTTCTCAGAGTTCAATGGGTCTGACCAGACTTGGGGACATGAGCACCCTGGATGGGATTTCAAATGACTTAGCAGTTATAAATGTCAGGAGATGGAGGGTGGGAGCTGTTTGGAGTGGAAGGGACTTGCTGCGAAGGGGACAGCATCCAGCTCTCCAAAGGTTTTGTGCCCTTTATCTATGAGGACAACTCTTGAACACCACATTTCACTCCTCTGTGCCCAAAAGCTGGTGCCACTACAGCTGTGTCTATAGAAAAAGCACTTTTTCAGCACCGCGTCAGTCCCTTTGTGCATCTTCCCACCTCTTGCCGACGGCTATTCCTGGGAAGGTTTGCATTTAGTCTCAACCTTACCGAGTTGAATGCCTCTGCAGGCTTTGCGCTGGGTTAACTAAATAGGTTTAATTAAAACGGAGTCCCTGTGTGTCTAGACAGGTTGTGAAGGCAGGTGGGTTTCCTTGTGTTGAGTGAAGGATCTCCCGCCGTGGCTTTGCCTGGGATGACGCACTCGCCTCGTCCCGTTTGAGGAGTGCCCTGCCTTACCCAGGCGCTGCTGAGAGAAGGATAATGGGCTTCGTTTCCTTGTTTCATCTCAGGCTCTGTCATCCTCCTTGTTTCTTTTCCAACAGACTCCAAGCTGCTTTGTCGAGGTACTTGCCCAGCTGGAATATCCCTAAATATGCATAAAGGCCCAAGTCCCATCTTCACAGATTCCCGTAAGCGAAGCACACCGGAATGTTTAAGCAGGGGCTGTATAAATTTTTAAACGCAGGTAACAAGCCGAGGAAGAGGTGGTAGATGATGAAATGAAGGTGAGGAAAGAAGCAAATTAGATCCCTGATGTGTAGCTGCCCTTTCTCCAGCTTCTGAGGCATCCTCACTGCTAATGAGTTTGATTGCTCCGGCTGTGTCAGCTGAAACACCTTTTGCTGGCCGGTGTCAGCGGGTGTTGTCACCGTCGATAGTAGCAGGAAGAGACGGGGTTGTTTTCCGACCGGAGGTGTGTACCTGTGGTTATGCAGAGCAGCGTCTGCTGATTTTTCCAAGTCATGAATTTCAAAAAGGGAAATAAAGAGGTTTTTTGCAGCAGAGGAGTTGCAAGGCAAAAGGTTTTATCCAGCCACGTTCTCCCTTCGTGCCCCCATCTCGTTGTCACCCCCAAGACAGTGGCCGTTTATCATACGGAGTGAACCACAACCAGCTTCGTCCTGCGACCCCACTGCAGGACACTTCTACCATCAGCTTGGGTTCCTGGTCATCTCTCTTACCCAGTTCATACCAGCTGGCCACGAGGACGACGTTACAGGGAGGGATTTTATTCCCAGTTACGGTGCGTGGTGCCTGGCTGTGGCTTGCAACGTTTGCTCTGAGATACCGAGCAGTCGGGCCTTTGCTTAAATTAGTCAGATCAAACGGTGCGTCGTTGATCTCACGCTGTATTGTAGGTAACAATACAGAATATCAGTAAATCTGCTAATTACATTCACAAGCTCTTTTCTAAGGAGAGAGGAGGAGATGCGATGGGCAGTGCCTGGAGCGCAGGGTTCATGCAGGGTTCCCCGTTGTCGGCAGCGACGTGGGGTCCCCGATCCTCAGGTTCTGCTTCTCTCGCCCGCGTGTGGGCTGGGAAATTCCGGCATCATCGGCTCGTCCCTCTCCACTCGCCCTCTCTTACCCCTTCTGGCATCCCTGGGAGGTTGGTTGCCAACGATGTGTTATTGCATCTGCTGCTTGAGTTCAAAGGAATTGGGTTAATGAGCATAAAACAGCGAGCAGAAAGGCAGCCATCAGATTATATTGGCGCTACCTCCTGAATTTCCCACTTCATCCCTCTTTGATCCTTGCGATGCGGACAATTAAATACAGCAGCCATAAACATAGAAAAACCTGTGGCCACCTTACACGCTAAACTTAGCCCTTCTCTTTCCTATAACGTAGTGTTCGGCTGAGGCTGGAAACTGGATGAGGATGAGGGGAAGGAAGGAGACCAAGAATTAGTGGAAAACCTTTTGGCTGGGGAAACAAAACGGATGCGGGGAGAGGCTGTAATATCCTAAAATCCTGGGGTGCTCCAGCGGGCTGGGAAAAGGGTCAGCGGCACACTCCGTCGGAGGAGCCGCGCTCGGGAAGGCTGCTCGGAAGGACAGCTAATCAGAATTAATTGTAATTGACGGCTTCGGCTTTCACGCTGCTGAGCGAGAGCCTGAACTGGGGCTCCCACAAGATGCTGCTTTTGTCTGGAAGAGCAGGATGAGGGCAGTGGGAGCAGAGCCCCGCTGGTGGGCAAATAAGGCTGGAGAAAGGAGCTGCTCTCGACTGCTGCTACGGCATGGCGCGGGTGATGCCTTCGGAACAGCAGAGGGATGCTCTCTCCATCTGCTGCTGGAATAACACGTGCGATAGCACGGACCTGACCCACGAATCGATCCTTTGCTTTCAAGGCGGTTAAATATTCATTTTGAAGAGCGTCCTCTACCAGGAACTGGGAGAAAGGCACAAACACCGCTTCAGGCCAGGGGCAGCCTCCCGCAGCGTTCCTGTGTGGGCGCTGAGCGATGCTGCGCTGCGGGGCTGGCCCGGGCAGGGTTTGGGGGAAGGATTGCCAAAAACGCTGGATGTAAAAAATCCAGGGAGCGGAGAGATTCCCGTGTCGGCGGGAGAGGCGCTGCCCTCGCTGAGAGCCTGCCGTCGGGCTCCCGGAGGGCTTTCCCCAGCGCCTTAAAGCTGTGCCCTCTCAAAATTTAAAAATCTGCTTCTAAAGAGAAGCGTCTGGGAATTTGGCGGGGTGTTTGCGTGGCGAGCTGCTGCCAGCGTCCCCGTCCTGCCTTTGGGTTTTGCTGTTGTCAGTTGAGCTCGAAAGAGAGTAATTAGAGGTCAAGATCTGACTGAAAGTAAGAATTACAATTGAGGACAATCTTAATTGCAGCTCCTGACTTAATTATTCTTTTTTAGCATCATTAAGAAATATTGAGGGAGCTGGCGGAGTCCAGCATCTCCTGTAACTGCCTGTGTTGGGAAAATATATTTTTTTGCAAAGAGAGGCTGTTCTGTTCTGCCGTGACTCAGGCGTGGTGATGCAGAGCACAAATAGAAATGAGACAGCAGAGAGAGGATGTTTCCGTGGTAAGAAGGTGCCGGTGGGGGCGTGCTGCAGTTTCAGAGCCTCGCATGTTAAAGTATAAAATTTTTAGCTTATGCAAATGTTTCACTTCCTCCTCATATGGCAGCAGTAACTTCACTGATCCCAACGCCGGAGATGATACTATTGTAAACTCTCCTGATCGAGTCAACAAGATGCTAGCGTCTACTTGAATGCTATTAATAATCTTAACGGGCGAGGATCTTTATCTGTAAAATGGCATAATATTAGTTACATCTGGTATTTGTAGTGGACGGGTTATCGGAGCGTACACGGGGGACTTGCTCTTATTATTTTGGATTGAATCATTTTTCACAGCCTTGACTCAGCTCAGCAGGGAGACAGAGGCTGGGTGAGGCAGCTGCTGGGTGAGGAGCTGCTGCCCCTCCTGCCTGCAGCCTGCCCTGCCTCTCCTGCTTACATCCTGCCCTGCCTCTCCTGCCTACAGCCTGCCCTGCCTCTCCTGCCTGCAGCCTGCCTGCAGCCTGCCCTGCCCCTCCTGCCTGCAGCCTGCCCTGCCTCTCCTGCCTGCAGCCTGCCTGCAGCCTGCCCTGCCTCTCCTGCTTACATCCTGCCCTGCCTCTCCTGCCTACAGCCTGCCCTGCCTCTCCTGCCTGCAGCCTGCCCTGCCTGCAGCCTGCCCTGCCTCTCCTGCCTACATCCTGCCCTGCCTCTCCTGCCTACAGCCTGCCTGCCCTGCCTGCAGCCTACCTGCAGCCTGCCCTGCCTCTCCTGCCTGCAGTCTGCCTCTCCTGCCTGCCCTGCCCACAGTCTGCGTGCCTCTCCTGCCTGCAGCCTGCCTGCCCTGCCTGCAGCCTGCCTGCAGCCTGCCCTGCCTCTCCTGCCTGCCCTGCCTGCAGTCTGCCTGCAGCCTGCCCTGCCTCTCCTGTCCCCAGCCTGCCTCTCCTGCCTGCAGTCTGCCTGCCTTTTCTGTTCACAGCCTGCCTCTCCTGCCTGCAGCCTGCCCTGCCTCTCCTGCCTGCCCTGCCTGCAGTCTGCCTGCAGCCTGCCCTGCCTCTCCTGTCCCCAGCCTGCCTCTCCTGCCTGCAGTCTGCCTGCCTTTTCTGTTCACAGCCTGCCTCTCCTGCCTGCAGCCTGCCCTGCCTCTCCTGCCTGCCCTGCCCACAGTCTGCCTGCCTGCCCTGCCTGCAGCCTGCTTGCCCTGCCTCTCCTGCCTGCCCTGCCTGCAGTCTGCCTGCAGTCTGCCCTGCCTCCCCTGCCCACAGCCTGCCTCTCCTGCCTGCAGTCTGCCTGCCCTGCCCTACTTGCAGCCTGCCCTCCCTCTCCTGCTTGTCCTGCCTGCCCTGCCTGCAGTCTGCCTCTCCTGCCTGCCCTGCCTGCAGCCTGCCCTGCCTCTCCTGCCTGCCCTGCCTCTCCTGCCTTCCCTGCCCGCAGCCTGCCCTGCCTCTGTCTCCTCTTTAGCATAAGCATTACTGCATTTGTCCTTCCTGCCTGCAGGGAGGTGTTGGTATGTCCAGGGCATTCCACTGCAGTCCTTGCTGTGCTCACTTTAATTTAGATAAGTGTGAATTAAGGTACCCTTAAGTGTAAATACAAATTCAAGCTGTGTTGTGGTTTTTGTTTTTTTTTAAAAAACCCTCAATATTATAGAATATTGTAATCAGCTTTATTAGCTCTGCAAACATGGGACTTCACTTCCTGCCAGTTGTTAAACCTTGGCAAGGAATGTTTTTCTCCGGAGAGCCCGGTGGGTTGGATGGCAGCCGCCTGCCTTGGGAGCGATGCCCATCGCCCTGGCCCACCCCAGGAGGGGAGCAGCCCCCCAGCATCTCCCGAGGCCGAGGAAAAGCCATGCCTTGCAAGGATGTCCTTGCCATGGCACAGCCGGCGTGTCTTTTGTTTCAGCCTTTCTAGGAACCAGCTGGAGCGGAGCCAGCGGGAAGGGATGGGAAGGGGGACCGAAAGCTGGGAATACAGCTGTGCCCGGGGGCTCCCCCGGCGAAGAGGAGGGGAAAATGGGCACCCTTTGTACGCCCACCGCCGGACGTGACTGGGGGTGACAGTCATTTCGGGGCCGGCGAGGTCCCCTGCGCGGGGGACGGTTGCCATGGCTACAGCAGCAGCATCCCAGCCGCTCGCTGTCACACCGCGGCGGTGATGTAATGAGCCAATTAGCGAATCTTCTAAAATAATAATGATGATAATATGAAAATGGCAGGGGGGTGGTGGGGCTCAGAAAGCCCCTGGCCAGCGGCGGAGGGGCCGTGGGGTCACTGCTGCCCCTTTCTCCACGCAGAAGCCGTGTTCGGAGCAGGGATGGGGAGGAGGAGGAGGAGGAGGATGCCGGAGGTAACCCGCCTGCGTCCTCGTGGGCTGCAAGGGAGAGCATTTTCTCTTATTTTTAGTGCTTCGGTACGGCCTGCTGGTTAGAAACCCTTAACATGAAAATTACTTAGCGCTCTGCAAACTCCCCCTCATCATGCGCAGCTGCGGTGAGTTGATGGAAGCTCTTCAGACCGTACAGAAATGGGGAAATAGCAGCAAAAAGCCTATTTCTCACAAGTACCCCAAATCTGGTGGGTTGTTTCGCGGTGTGTGCTTTAACAACAAAACTCATCTTGCTTCTCAAACTACAGCCCAGCTTTAGCTGCGGCTGTTGGTCTGTGCAGCCCCGTGTGATATAATATAGAGAGAGAAATTTTCCATCCTGAGCCTTACCGTGGGGTTAAAGTGTCCTTTCCAATTATTGTAACATTTCTCTCCCTTCTCCTCCTGTAATATTTTCTCTCCCTTCCTGGCCGGAGCTAAAGCAGGGGAGACAAATCTATTTCTGCACATGTAAAGGTTACATTTTTATAGATAACTAAATGTTTTAACACAGAGAGACAATAACACTATCTTGGTAAAAATAAGCAAACTCCTCCGCCTTAGTTCTGTGGCAGTTATAGAAAAAAAATCCATCTACTGGAGCACTCAGCTGCAATTTAAAAGTAAAATTAAAATTTAGTTCTGTTTGTCTGGTTTGACAAGATTTATTGAAATCTTTCATTATGCGGCAGGTTGAAGAAAACCTCTCTCCAAAGTACACATACAATTTAGAAAATGAAAGCCTGAAACAGTTTATTATTAGAAGGAGGGTTGGATTCTGGAAGGCTCCTACGAGAACATCTCTCGTCTTGTGCATTTTAGATACTTTCTGTTGACGCTATTAAACCCTTGGCATCCAAACCTGTTATTAAACCAGTGAGTTAGGCTAAGACAGGATAAATACTTTGAAGTCTATTTAATGGACTACTTCGGAATTCAAGCTCGGGCCTAAGACTAAAAAGAATTTAATTCGTGACTTTTCCCGGGTTCCTGGACGTCGGGGAGCGCTGGGAGCGGGTCCCCGCGGGGTGGGCAGAGCCACCGCCTCTCGCAGCAGCGGGACCAGCAGGTTGCAGCATAAGAGTATTTCTCTTTTCGGCTTCTATGATAAGCTTCGAAATGGAAATGTTTGACTTCCCGCGTTGTTTCCGTTGCGTCTCGCTCTGCGCAGTGTTCTCGCTGTGAAAACGCGGGGTGTTCTCTGCCTGGTACGTGGTACGTCTCCATCGAAGGTCTCCCTCCAGAAATAAACGGGAGCTCCGCGTCCACCTTTGCGTTCAGCTAATGTGTCCACTAAGGAGAAAAAAGACATCGAGGGGCTGGAGCGGGTCCAGAGAAGAGCAACAAGGCTGGTGAGGGGTCTGGAGCACAAGTCTTATGAGGAGAGGCTGAGGGAGCTGGGGTTATTCAGCCTGGAGAAAAGGAGGCTGAGGGGAGACCTTATTGCTCTCTACGACTCCCTGAAAGGAGGGTGTAGCCAGGGGGGGTCGGTCTCTTCTCCCAAGTCACGGGCAACAGGACAAGAGGAAACGGCCTCAAGTTGCGCCAGGGGAGGTTCAGGCTGGATATTAGGAAAAATTTTTTCACTGAAAGGGTTATCAGCCCTTGGAATGGGCTGCCCAGGGAAGGGGTTGAGGCACCATCCCTGGAGGTGTTCAAAAGACAGGTTGACGTGGTGCTGGGAGACATGGTTTAGTGATAGTGTTGCATTTTGTTGTTTTGTGGGTGTTTATTTTTGTCAGTTAGGTTGATGGTTGGACAAGATGATCTTGAAGGTCCCTTCCAACCTAGAAGATTCTAAGAAACGGCTGTTCAGATACAAACTGACATCTATTTTTATACAGTCCGTATTACTTTTTTATTGTCCTGCCATTTTTTTTCCTCCTGTTCATGCTACAATGTCCCTCTGTGTTATTTTCATGTCTGGTGACAGATACGCCCCTGCTTTTCAGACCTGCCGAAATACTGTGTATTTCCCAGTTGATTTTTCCCTCTCCCTGCAATTAACTTGGCGCGTTTGATTTGACCCGCCGGTAGAATGAGGTGCTGAGATGAAAGTGGGGGGTGTGTTTGTCGGAAGAGAATCGATGCTCCTACGGATGCATCATCGTTCCTCTCCGAAACACTCGCAGGTGCAAGCCCAAGCCCGTCACATGCCGGTATGGTGAGACCCAGTACAGGTCGTACTGGTCGGACTGGGCTGCCGAAAGAAATAGCCCAGTAGCCTTTTGGATAGGCCAGTGCCAGGGAACATCTCTTGGTGCCCGGCAAAGTTTCCTGTGCTGCTCGAGGTGATGCCAAATTCTCTTTTTTTTCATTTTTGTCCTCCTCTTTTGGGCAGTGCTCGCGTTATCCCCCATCGCTGGGATCTCGTTGTTGAGCCCGGGTTTGGATATTTATTATTTCAGAGAGGGTTTTGGTCGGGCTGCAGCCATGTGCCCCAGCTGGTTTGGAGCATCCTTCCTGGGGTGGTGGGGGGTTTCTCTGCCCCCCAGCTCTGCCCCAGCCACCCGTGCTCCGGCGGTGCTGCCACCTTCCCGAGCCATCCAGAGTGGGATGAGCCCGGGGGGGTAGACCCTCAGCGGGAACACCACCAGGACTCACCCCGTCGTGTTTCAGAGCAAAGCGACCCCTTTGAGTCGACCCGAAAATGAAGGTTTTGAGAAATCAGTGGCCAAAATCTGCCCAGTTGCCTGCCAGGGCCTGTTTTGAGTAGAGCAGAGCTTAGAAACACCCAGGAAATTATTTTACCTTGAGTATTTAGGCTTTTGCTTAGCAATATCTTGCCTGAATATGTAGAAATGACCGAAAGTCCATTTGTTGATGCAAACCGAAGGTCGGCTGGTCAGAACAGGGTCCTGAACTTCCCAGAGGATGTCTGCTCACACTCCCCCCTTCCCCAAAATCCTACACGTGGGAAGTACGGTACTCAGAGCTCACATCAGCCAGACAGGCAAGAAGAGACTGAAATTTATTTCACATCGTTGTTTTTAAATGTCTGCTGGAAAGAAAAACAGCCCGTTTCATGTGTACACAAAAAGCACAGGCGGGATCCCCCCGGGGAGTTTGATTCGGCAGCGTTGGCTTTGCCCCGTGCCGTGGATCGAGGTCTGATGTTTTCTTTTCCTCTTCCCTTGTGGAAGGTGAACCCACGTGGACCATCCCCGGTACCCTCAGGGTGATCCCCCCCAGGGACGCCAACAGAACAACCTCAGCTCTTGGAATTTGAGCTGGTTGTTTGAAATGAAGCATAATATGGCATATGGGTTCTCTGCATTAATATGATACATATTCATTGTTGGCATCGCACAAAAAGGTGGGATAACGTAGAGTCCCCCCTCTATAATCCCCCGGCATTAGGAAAGGCAGGTCGAGGAAATGGGTTCTTCTCTCCAGTGTCTTCGTACGTTCTTAGGTAACGAAGCGGTGTCTTTGGGGTAATATAAACTGAAATGGAGCAGGACTCGCAGGCAGAGCCGGGAGCCTGGCGAGCCGTTCCTCACGGTGCGGTCAGTGCAGGTTTTGTGGCACAGAAACTTCCCGGAAAATTAGGAGTGAAAAGGAAAAACACCAGTTGGCCACGGGTGGCAGGAGGTTTGGGGGGGCTTTTGGTTCCTGTCGCTGCTGCTCTTTTCAAACAAACGTTAATACTTTGATATTAGACTTCTGGTGTTTCCACTGTGAGTTGTTCCTTCAGCATCCCGACCCCCAAAATAGAACTGTGTTGGGGTCACTTGGGAAAGGGCTGGGGTTGGAGAAGTGTTTGCTCTAAGCCTGGCTGTGAAGGTGGGTGTTGGAAAAACATCTCCAGACTCCTCGGCCTCCAGAGCTACCCTGGGCTGCTTCAGGACTTTCAATTTTCAGCAGAATTCTTTTCTTTGGAGTTACCGACTTCTTATCAGATTTCTTCTACATAAAAATCAGAAGGAAATGCGGGGGTGGCCCCGTACCAGCAAAGCTGGGAATCGGCAGCAGGAGAGGGTCCCTCTCCCCATGGCAGGGTCCCGGGCACAGAGAAGCTGTGGCTGCCTCGTCACGGGAATCGTTTCACAGGTGGCTTTTGGGTGGTATCTGCAGGGCAAGTCTGCTCCCAGCCTCTGTGGAAAAGCCCCAGGCTGAGGTGGTGAGGGCTGCTGGAGTTCGTCATGCCGTACCCTTGGGCTCGAGCACGGGGTGACGTTCAGCTGTGGATGTTGAGGAAGAGTGAGGTGATTCAGAGAGGGCAGGCACCAAGGTCACGGACTGGGAAGCAAAAACTTCCCTCTTTCAAGCAAAGCACTTTCAGCTTAGTTGGCCTCGGTGAATCTTCTCCGTTGAAGCTTTTCCTCCTTCAAAAGCTAAAGCACAGGAAATGCCTTTGGGAACCAGCGTAACGCTTCCTGACTCATCCCAAGGCTGATTTTCTTGGAAGCTCTAAATCTGCTTGAGTCGGGGCTTGTGAAGTGGAGAGGGAACTCTCGGGGCTCTGGAGGCAATCCCGAGGTGCTCTCCAGGATCACAGAAGGATATTAAGTAGAACTTGCACCCCATCTCCTTGAAACACTGTGCTACAGGGAAGGATAAAGCCAGAGTGATGCTGCCAACAAAACTGGGGGAAGTTAAACGCAGTATCCAGTCTGGTACCTTTAGAGAGAGAAAATTCTTTGAAGATGCGAGATTTGGGAAGTTCCTGATAAACTTCTTCAAAGAGAAACGGTGACACATCGTTTAGAGCTGTGACCTCTCCAACTGGCAACCCACCTTCATGACATTACGCTCCTGCAACTTCAGGAGGCAAAAAAAGGTCTCCTGACAATGTGACCAAGGAAATTCTGTGTATTTACGAGAGGGAAGATTTCTAAAGCAGAGTATTTGCTCACAGTAATGAGACATTACTTCGCGCAGTGGTTCTCGCTTCTGCTCTCCATAGTTGAGTGTAGAAAATTACATGCTGGAAATGTTTTCACAAAAGAGCTACAAAAATGATTTAAAATGCAGAAAAACAGTCTGCAGTTAGCACTTGATAAGGTCAATCTATCAGTTTGTAGAAGATTAGTTTCAGAGTCGAGTTGATTGTTATCTGTGAATACTAGAGAAAAACATCTCTCTCCGTGTATTTGGTGCAATTTCTTTAGGGCCGGTGACATAAAGTCTTGAAATCAGAGGAACAGCCTTGACCGTGTCTGAAATGCAACATTCTTCTTCCATTTCTTAGTCTTCCAGCCTCAAAACCATCTGGTGTCACAGCCTGACCCAGGTGCTGGAGGTGCAGAAGGGACTGGGAACACCAGCCAGTCCTGGAGTGGTGATAATCTTGGGGCTGGACCTTGGGGCAAAGCTTCAGAAGGGTCTTTTCAGGTCGTTCAGATAAGATCTACCCACCAGTGTGTTGGGAGATGGTGACAAAGGAAAGGTCTTTGAAGTTTTCAGGAGGTGGCCTGACTCTGGAACAGAAGATCAAGGAGATGGTGGGCACTAGGAAGCCTCCAAGATCCCAGGAGACCATGGCTTTCAGGCCTCCAGCAACATGCATATTGGTCATGATGGTGGCTCCCTTGCTCTCTGTCCTGGTAGTCCGCTGGGATAACCTTGGCAAGGGGTGCTCTCCTTTCAGCTGAAGAGCCTTCATTTGACAGCAATTAACTGCTGTCGTTTCCAGAGCTACTGAGCATTTCCAAGGGGCTCAGGAGAAGACATCTTCCTCCATTTGCTCCACCACCAGCAAAGACCTTGGCATGAAGATATAAAACCAGCAAACCCCCTCCCGTTGGGCTGGGCTGTGCTCACCGCCTGGCAAGTGCCTCACAGAAGCAGGAATGTTTTTTGAGAGATCAGTCAGAAACGTGGAATTTCCTCCAGGAATGTCATGTGTCCAACAGCCTTGGAGGTGTGGAGGATCTAGGAGGGTCTAGAGGTCTAGGGAAGGTTTCTTTGTCTGAATTTGGCCTGGAGTCCAAATTTGGCCCTGCCAATTCTCTGGTGATCTACAGTCTTGATGGGAAGGAATATTGTTGGGGAAAAAATGGCCAGCCTCGGCAGGGTGAGCAGAGCCACACTGGTGTTACTGGCACGGGGGCTGGAGTCACCAACGATGATGGGTTTGTGCCAGATGCCGCTGCGCACAACGAGGAGCCCTGGCCCAGGCGATGGCAATAAACTGCTGGTGCACATTTCATGGGGACATCACATCTGTCAAAAGAGGATTTGCCAGCACTCGGGTACCAAAAATCCCCACTTCTTAAGCTCTAATATCCTTATTTTCAAATATTTGTCTTATTAATCTGCTCTTTAGCAAATGTGAAGCTTTCGGAAGGCTTAGACAGTATTGGCTCTCTGTCTCCAGTGCCCTTTGTCACTTGGTCGGGGCTGGCAAGGGACCCGGGCACACAACCAGCGTGCAGTGAGGGCTTGGCTGCAGAGCTCCAGTGCAAGGTCACGCTCTTGGCAGGGCCGGGGGTGGGATGGGGTCAGGAGGTGGCCTTGGCCTGCAAGGATGAGAAGAGCACTATCTGGGATAGTCTGGGATAACACGTTACAAAAAAAGCCCTCTGGTTTGCCTTTAAAAATGGAGCTGGTGGAGAAGAGCTGTCGCTGCTGAAGGAGAGGCAGGAGTCTAGGGTGGAACAGGAGATGGATGGAGCTTCGGGTCCTCTTTGGAGGAGAAGGAGAAAAATCATCCTTTGTTTTATCTCTGGCACCGTGTGAGTGTTTCGAGTGAACTGAGCATGACCAGAGGGCGAGTTGCTCCATGCTGGTTGACCAACACTCCCCAGAATGGCCAGGGTGGAGAACATGGTGTGGTAGCCCCATGGTGTGCCTGCCCCATCGCTCCTCTCCCTGCAGCCTGTCCTCCCCCTTCCTCATCTTCCCACCGCACTCCTACCTTTCTGCTGTCAACAGCTCCTTTCTCATGCTGACCAACAACCAGGTTTGCTCTTTTTTTAATAAAACATTTTTCCGTGAGCGTGGAGTGCTGCTCACCTTGATGGGTGTCAAAACAGACTCACCTGAGCAGGTCAGAGCTGTGCAGAGGCACCGGCTGGGCTTTGTGCCTGGGTTCATTTTGACTTGATAAAGAAGCTTCTGGAGCTCAATCAAGCTGCTGTGAAGCCACCCAGCCGGCTCTGCTTCATCGCTTTTCAAAATAGATTTTGGTTACAAGCGAAGCTTGGGTGAAACAGCTCCATCCGCCATCAAAGGACACGGTTCCTCCCTGCTCTCACCTCCTGCAGCAGCTGTCTGGTCAGGGCTTCTGTCACCCCTGGAGGGTTAATTTGGCTTCGGATGGGTTTTCCGGCAATTCAGGAGGAAAGAAGGGGAGCAGTTAAATGTTGCTGCCACCCGGGAAGCCACGGGGATGCATCCTTGGGAGCAGCAGAGGGTGGCAGTGTCCCTCCTGCTGTCTCAGGTGTGGGTTTGTGGTGGGTGCCCGTGGCTGGGTGAAGCCATCCAAGACCCAAGTGTGAAGTGTCCCCTGAATTCTGTGGGGTTTCTTGCAAAGCAGATGGGTAGAAATTGCACAAATTGACCCGGAGGAAGCGCTGCCCCTTCTCTTTCTGTAGCCAGAGGTGGCACTGGCCATCAGTCACCATCGCTACAGCAACTCATTGCTCGGCATTTTATTCACAAGGAGCCCATTTATGACTTGAAAATGCTTATTCACAAAATCTGTTTACACTTAAGATTATATGAGGAGGCACACGCTGTATTGCCTTCACATTATCAAAACCCAATGACTCATTAAATTCAGCCAGAGCGGGCGCTGAACCGGCACGTGCTTTGTTAAAGCCGTCTTAATTTCCACCGGGCTGCTTCCCTGCTGTGGTTTGTGCCCCCAGTTTTCAAATCGAGGCATCCAAGTGTCAATTTTGGGGGGTCAAATTGAATAGTCAATTTTGGGGGGTTAAAAGCCATCTTTGACCTGCAAAAAAAATTGGAAGTTTGTTGGAAGGTGGTTTTTCTGGACTCTTGATTTCCCAAAGGCATTTCGACCCAGGTAATTAGCATTAACCTTAAGAGTATAATCTGCTTATTTTGAGCATTTTCTATTTTTCCAAAGTAAAAACAAAGGTTAAAAGAATTGGAGAAAGTGGGATTTCAGCTGTATTTATTCTATTCTGGGTTCAGTTTGTAAATATAACTCAAAAACTGCCAACACTCGTTAATTGTTCTTGTTAATACTTTGTGAGCTGACAGTGATTTTGCTAAATCAACTTCTTGTAATCAAACTAATCACAGCGCTTCAAAATTCTTTTAATTTAAAGTCGCTTTAGATGCGGCGGAGTTAAGGCATCGTGCTTTAAGCTTATCGTCAGAGGGGCTTTCTATGTACTTGGAATTTAAAAAACCCAGCATTTTGATTTTGGTTTAGTAAAACGGTAGAAAAGCGGCAGTAAATCTCTGTGGCAAATTGGACGCGTTATTCTGGATTTTGAGAACAATTGAAATGGAAAGTATTGACTAGGCGGGGGTTTAATTTGGGTTTTAATGATCATTTTTGTATAAGTAGTCTTTAAATCCCTCCTACAAAGCAATCAACACTCCGGAGGTAAAATTCCACCCCTAGGAATTGAGGAGGAGGCGGCTTTAAATAGCACAGCAGCTTCTGCTCCCTTTGTCTGTGTCCTTGTGCAGCCAGGCGGCAGACAGCTCAGCCTCTTTGGTGTTCATCTCCCTGGGATCCTGCAGATGAGGAGAAGAGATAAAGGCAGGAATCTCCACCGTAGGGATCAGCCCCCAGGCTAGAGTTTCACAGGCAGGAGATGCCGGAGATCCTGTCTTCCTCCAGTCCTCCTGGAGCTGAAGGCTCTGCCCTCGGGTTTGACACCAGTTGGGTGTCCCTCTTGGCCAAGAGCCATGGCCATACCCTGCCCCTGCCTCCTTCAGTGACGTTCTTAGTTCAGGAGATGCTCAGGGCGTCGGGGATGAGCACTGGCACATCCCTGTCTCTGGTGGCTGCCTCCTCACAATAAATCTATCAACAATTTCCATTTTCCCAATTTGCTTTTTATTTTGTGGCAGGTCTGGGTCACAGGAGGTGCTCCCCTTGGCAGCTGGCTGTGCCTCCATCCCCATGGCGGGAGATGTTCCCTCTAAAGCTTCTCTGTCCCATCCTGGCTCCAGCGTTTGTGGTGTTTGCAGGCTGTCGGTGCTTAGCAGTCCTGTGTCTGGAAGCCTTGAAGAAAATCTTAAATCTGGATTAGGATCAACATCTCCTTGGCTTTATAGGCTTGTGACGTGGCAGCTAGTAGACAACGACAGCTTTTCACAAGTTGTCTTCTTCTGATGCTCCCAGCCAGGGCTGGCCAGAGCAGTTCAGGGGCCACTGGCCCTGAGCAGCCTCTCCCAGCCATCAGCTGTAACGGGATTTGCTTCCTGCCTAGTCCCAAAACTGGATCTCATTTCAAGTTGACCCATTTTCAAGTTGACCCCACCTGGGATGGGGGCTTGGAGCAGTGACCCCTCCAGCCTGAATTATTCTGCGAGTGTGTTTTGCAGCGACCAGTGCTGGAAGAGCAGAGGGTGCGGGACAGAGCTGGGGACCACTGGGAGCCACCCGGGCTGGAGCACAGAGTCATAGAATTGTCTGGGTTGGAAGGGACCTTTCAGATCTTCTAGTCCAACCATCAACCTGACTGATAAAAACCATCACTAACCCATGTCTCTAAGCACTATGTCAACCCCTCTTTTAAATACCTCCAGGGATGGTGCCTCAACCACTGCCCTGGGCAGCCCATTCCAAGGCTTAAGAACCCTTTCAGTGAAAAAATTTTTCCTGATATCCAATCTGACCCTCCCCTGGTGCAACTTGAGGCCATTTCCTCTTGTCCCATCACCTGTTCTTTGGGAGAAAAGACCGACCCCCCCGGCTACACCCTCCTTTCAGGGAGTTGTAGAGAGCGAGAATCACAGAATCACAGAATCTTAGTGGTTGGAAGGGACCTTTGAGATCATCGAGTCCAACCACATTAAAAAAAAAAAAAAAAAAACAAACAAAACACAAAAACACACAAACAAACAAAAAAACACAACACAAAACCAAACAAACAACAACACCCCCCCAAAAAAAAAAAAAAAAAAAAAAAAAAAAAAAAGCAAGCAGCATCCATCAACTAAACCCCACACACAACACCCCACCACAAACCAACAATCCCGGGCACTAGAGCATGCCCTGAAGAGCCACGTCTACACGTTTCTTAAATACCTCCAGGGATGGTGACTCCACCACCTCCCTGGGCAGGCTGTTCCAGTGCTTGACCACTCTCTCAGTAAAGTAATTCTTCCTAATATCTAATCTAAACCTCCCCTGCTGCAACTTCAGACCATTTCCTCTGGTCCTGTCGTTATTCCCTTGGGAGAAGAGGCCAACCCCCGCCTCTCTACAGTTTCCTTTCAGGTAGTTGTAGAGGGCAATGAGGTCTCCCCTCAGCCTCCTCTTCTCCAAACTAAACATGCCCAGTTCCCTCAGCCTCTCCTCATAGGACTTGTTCTCCAGACCCCTCACCAGCCTGGTGGCTCTCCTCTGGACACGCTCCAGCACCTCAATGTCTTTCCTGTAGTGAGGGGCCCAAAACTGAACACAGTACTCGAGGTGAGGCCTCACCAGTGCCGAGTACAGAGGCACGATGACTTCCCTGCTCCTGCTGGCCACGCTATTCCTGATACAGGCCAGGATGCCGTTGGCCTTCTTGGCTGCCTGGGCACACTGCTGGCTCATGTTAAGCCGGCTGTCCACTAACACTCCCAGGTCCTTTTCTGCCAGGCAGCTTTCCAGCCACTCTTCCCCAAGCCTGTAGCATTGCCTGGGGTTGTTGTGGCCGAAATGCAGAACCCGGCACTTGGCCTTATTAAACCTCATCCCATTGGCCTTGGCCCATTGGTCCAACCTGTCCAGGTCCCTCTGTAGAGCCTGCCGATCCTCAAGCAGATCAACACTCCCACCTAGTTTGGTGTCATCCGCAAACTTACTGAGGGTGCACTCAATCCCCTTATCTAGATCATCAATGAAGATATTGAACAAGACTGGCCCCAAAACTGAGCCCTGAGGGACACCACTGATGACCGGCCGCCAACCAGATTTTGCTCCATTAATCACAACTCGCTGAGCACGGCCATCCAGCCAGTTTTTTATCCAGCGGAGGGTACACTTGTCTATGCCATGATTCTCCAGTTTCTCCAGGAGAATGCCGTGAGGGACGGTGTCAAAGGCCTTACCAAAGTCCAGGTAGACAACGTCCACAGCCTTCCCCTCATCGAGAAAGCGGGTCACATGGTCATAGAAAGAGATCAAGTTGGTCAGGCAGGACCTCCCTCTCATAAACCCATGCTGGCTGGCCCTGATCCCTTGGCTGCCCTGCACATGCCTTGAGAGCTCACTCAGGATGATCCTCTCCATGATCTTTCCCGGTACCGAGGTCAGGCTGACAGGCCTGTAGTTTCCAGGATCCTCCTTCCGGCCCTTCTTGTAGATGGGCGTCACATTGGCCACCCTCCAGTCATCTGGCACCTCTCCTGTTGACCAGGATTGTTGATAAATAATGGAGAGAGGCTTGGTAAGCTCTCTTGCCAGCTCCCTGAGAACCTTTGGGTGAATGCCATCCGGCCCCATAGACTTATGCGTGTCCAGGTGCATAAGCAAATCATTAACTACTTCCTCTTGGATTACAGGGGAGTTGTTCTGTTCTCCATTCTTATCTTCCAGCCCAAGAAGCTGAACTCCCTGGGGGTAGCTGGTCTGACTATTAAAGACAGAGGTAAAGAAGGCATTAAGTATCTCAGCCTTCTCCTCATCCTTGGTTGCAAGGTTTCCCCCCGCATCCAGTAAGGGATGGACATTCTCTGTCACTCTCTTTTTGTTGATGTATTTATAGAAACTTTTTTTGTTGTCCCTTATATTAATGGCCAGGTTGAGTTCTAGCTGGGCTTTTGCCTTCCTGATTTTTTCTCTGTATGACCTAACACAATCTCTGTACTCCTCCCGAGTTGCCTGTCCCCTCTTCCAAAGGTGGTAAACCTTCCTTTTTTCCTTAAGTCCCATCAAGAGCTCTTTGTTCATCCAGGCCGGCCATTTTCCCCGCCCTTTAATTTTGCGCCTCATGGGGACAGCCTGCTCCTGGGCCTTTAGGATTTCCCTCTTGAAGAGCGTCCAGCCTTCCTGGGCTCCTTTGTCTCTCAGGACTACCTCCCACGGGACTCTCCCAACCAGGGTTCTGAACAGGTTAAAGTCTGCCCACCGGAAGTCCAAGATGGAGGTTTTGTTAATCCCCTTCCTTACCTCACTATGAATGGAAAACTTAACCATTTCATGATCACTAAGCCCAAGACTGTCTCCGACCTCCACGTCCCCAACTAGCCCTTCTTTATTTGTGAACAGTAGGTCTAGCAAGGCACCTCCCCTGGTAGGCTTACCTACCATTTGTGTCAGGAAGTTATCCTCCATACACTCGAGGAACCTCCTAGCCTGCCTGCTCTCTGCTGTGTTATATTTCCAGCAGATGTCTGGTAAGTTGAAGTCCCCAACTAGAACAAGGGCTGGCGTTTGCGAGACTGCAGCCAGCCGCTTATAGAATACCTCATCAGCCTGCTCATCCTGGTTGGGTGGTCTATAGCAGACTCCCAGCACAAAATCACCTTTGTTAGCCTTCCCTTTCACCCTTACCCATAAACACTCCACTTCTTCATCACTGGAGTCTATCTCTATAGAGTCAAACAACTCCCTAATGTACAGAGCCACACCCCCCCCCCTCCTTCCTTGCCTATTCCTTCTGAAGAGCTTATAGCCACTTATTGCAGCATTCCAGTCATGACCATCGTCCCACCACGTTTCCGTGATGGCAACTATGTCATAGTTGTCCTGCCGCACCATGGCTTCCAGCTCATCCTGTTTGTTGCCCATGCTACGTGCATTAGCGTAGATGCACTTGACCTGGGCTACTGATTTCACCCCCATCTTTGGCCCTTGACACTCAGGTTCATTACCAGCAGGCCTGGTTTTATCCCCATCCCCCTTAACTTTCGGCTTAAAGCTCTGTCCGTGAGCTTTGTTAACTCTTAGCCTAGTACCCTTTTCCCCTTCTAGGAAAGGGTTTTCCCATTGTTCTCTAGCAGTAATTTCTAAACGTCTATCACCTTTCTCTGATGAAATGTCAGAGTGTGAGTCCTCACTAATGTGGCCTCCTTCAAACCGTGGCATGCTTTCCTCAGGCTTAATCTTGACAGGCCCAGTTATCTCCCCTTCCCCCCTCATATCTAGTTTAAAGACCGGTCAATGAGCCCTGCCAACTCCTGCCCCAAAATTCTTTTCCCCCTCTGGGACAGCTGTGTCTCACCTGACAATGGCATGCCAGGTGTCTCATATAGCCACCTATGTTCGAAAAACCCAAAGTCCTGCCTGTAACACCAGTCCCGGAGCCACAAGTTGATCTGTTGCCTCTTCCTATCAATTTCTTTATTCACAGTTGCCACTGGTGGGATAGAAGAGAAGACTACTTGTGTTCCTGACCCCTTGAGCTGCTGCCCTAAGGCTCTAAAATCTCTTTTAATTGATTTCAGCCTCCTCCTACCCATTTCATCACTACCCACCTGAAATACTAACAGGGGGTAATAATCAGAGGGGTTTACTAGGTCTGGGAGTTTGTTTGTCACATCCCTGACCCGAGCCCCAGGGAGGCAACAGACTTCCCTGTGTAGCGGGTCAGGGCGGCATATTGGTCCCTCTGCCCCCCTCAACAGAGAGTCACCCACAACTATGACCTTTCTCCTTTTCCTTTTGGAGCTAGTGGTGAAGTTGGGTCCGCTGTGACGTGTACTTTCTGTCTTCTCTAGTCTTGGTGTGCCATCCTCCTCTCCATCGGCCAGTTCCTCCTGCAGGACTCCATACCTGTTCTGCAGGGGTAACTGGGAAGCTGGGAGAGGTTGGGAGGGGACTCGCCTGTTTCCCCGAGCAGTGACCTGTTTCCATTCCTCCTTTTCTCTGAGATCCTCTCCTGTCGCTTGATGAGAAGAGGGGAGAGGGTCCTCCGATTTACATGGGGCCTCAACCTGTTCCCCTACTCTCAGGGAGTGCACCCACCAGTCAATTTCTCTTTCACACTCCCTGATGCTCCTCAGCCTCTCCACTTCATCCTTCAGCTGGGCCACCAGGTAGAGCAGATCATTCACCTGTTCACATCTTATACAGGTGTTGTCTCCGCTACCCTCCATTGCCAGCGCCAGGCTCCGGCACTCTCTGCACCCAGAGGCCTGCACACCCATATGTTTGCGTGGGGCCTCGCTCTGGGTACCCACAGCTTTCCTAAACATAGCCTTCGATCTGGTAGCAACCATAGCTGAGTCCCCAGGAGCGACTGACCTTACCGTGTACACCAGTAGAAGCACTGGGCCCGGCCGGTACACACACACCAGCTCCGGTTGCTCCCTCCGTGCTCTGTGGGCAGGGACTAGTCCCTGCCCTCCCTGAACCTTTTATCCCCTGGAGGTGGGATAAACCGGGGGTGGTGGCGGCTCCGCCCAGGCTCGCTCAGCAGCACCGCCCCCCCAGCTGACAGCCCCCAGGACAAGCAGGGGCCTTGTCCCGGCTTCAAAAAAAGCCCTAAAAAGAGCTTCTCGTCGGCCTTTTCCGCTACAGAACCCTTCCCCAGCGCAGTCTTACCTGCCCTGAAGCTGGTCTCCGTGGCAATGACGGTCTCCCCTCAGCCTCCTTTTCTCCAGGCTGAACACCCCCAGCTCCCTCAGCCGCTCCTCACAAGACTTGTGCTCCAGACCCCTCACCAGCTCCGTTGCCCTTCTCTGGACCCGCTCCAGCCCCTCAATGTCTTCTTTGTGGTGAGGCATCTCCTCGGCCCAAAGCTGGCGTGTGGGCAGGGGGGTAACGGGCACATTCAGCCTCGGGTGACTGGCTCCGTCTCGCTGGTAACAGCCCTTCTGGACAGCTGAGCAGTATTGATGGGCTGCAGGACCCGCTCAGCCTCCAGGGCTGGAGAAATAACCTGTAGCCAGTGAACGAAAAACGCAGGCAAACAGCTGGAGAGCCACCTCGGGCTTCTCGCCGCCCCGAGAGCAGCGGGGCACAGACAGATGCCGGCAGGATTGTGCTCTTGAGGGTTTCAGATGCGTCACGAGTCCCGGGTCACCGTAGGGTTTTTCCTTCTTGCTCTGACCTTTGCATAGAGAAGCTAAAATGGAATTTTTGGAAAATCCCTTTTGAAGCTCTCACCTGCTCAGGGCCAGACTGCAGCCTTTTGGCTTTGCCTCGTCAAATAAACCCGGAAAGGAAAAAAAATTAAAAACCGAACCAAAACCAGATTGAGATGTAGTCTCAGAAGCGGCAGCGGGTGTTAATGTCACACATCTGGAGCGCTCCTCCTGTAAGGAAACGGTGCAAATAGTGCGCGACTGAAGACCCGAGCCGGCTGTGGCCGCACCAGTCTGGGGCTGGGCTGCGGTTTCCTCTGCGGAGGAGGATGCAGAGGAGCCGGGTACCGGGAAGAGGTGACAGGAGTTCATCCAGCTCCGCCCCCCCGGGAAACCTCTGTGGCACCAGAGCCTCCAGTTCTCCTCTCAAACCCAACTGGGAGTGCTGGGCAGGGTGGGGGATCTTGCAGCGGACCAAGAGAGGGCATTAAAGATGGTTCTCTCTGTACTGGGAAGAGCAGGGATGCTTTCGGCAGTGGAAATGGTGAGTAATGGGCCGACACAAACCAACCGCATCCTCACCGCGCCGCTGGGAGTCTGGTGAGAGACTGGGAGCTCCGGTGGAACCTGTGGTGGGTACGGCACCCAGCGCTGTGCGGCACCCTGGGCTGCTCTCCTGTCCCGCGGTGGATCAGAGACGGCGGTGAGCGCCGTGCCGCAGGAGTAGCCTCTCTGCATCAGGAGTTTTCCATTTCCAGAACGCAACTGGCTTCTTTCAAATTCATACTGTACGCAAAGGCAAAGGAGGGTGGTTTTTTTTTTTTGTCTGTTTGTTCCTGGCTTCGAACAAACGATGTTTTCTAGTCCTGCCTTCTGTCGGTGTGTATTTTTCCGGAGAAAGCTGTGTGCCTGGCTGTCAGACGGGTCTTTGGGGAGCAGAAGGAGTGGGAGTTAAGCAGTGAGTTAACTTCTCTGTCCTCCCATCATTTCTCTCTCTGTCTTCTCAACCCTGTATCACGCACGACGGGCTTGTGCCTGAGGGCGCTGCAGAAGGGGGCTTTGGCAGAGATGGGAACGGGAGCCCTGCCTCTCCCGCTGCCCAGTTTCATCCAGAACACCCTGGAAATTTAATACACCTCTTAAATGCTGTTGTTAACGGCGGCTCTGACCAGCCCTGGGCTGCTGGGCTCCTGCTCTGGAGACTCGTTTGGAAGTCGCCGGCCGGGCTGTGGCCGGTTGAACTTTCCGTGTCGGGCTGTTAATCATCTCCCGTTACCACTTGCTCCTTTATCTCAAGTGGAAGTTATCTCCGGAGCAGATCTGGAGTGTTTAGGGGTTCGGTTGTGCAGTTTGTCTGTGTAAGGGAAAATGTGATAATTAGCCGGTGGTTACCCAAGGAGCAGAGCAAACTCCACAGGGTGAGCCTTTGCCGCCTCGCGCTTCACACCTCCCTTTTCAAGTGCTTAATCCTAATAATTGTATGCGTTTGGATGTGTCACTTGTCCGCTTGGCGCGAGAATATTGAAGTACCTGTTACAGTTGGGTTCATCTGGTGTCACGGCGTGTTGTGCTTATCGGGTGAGTTTATATGGTCCCGGCTTGGGTCTCATAGAAACGCCTTCCAGTTTGCAGGACGCTCCAGCCTGGGGAGCTTTTGCCTGTGTGTGCAGTGAAGATTCCCTTTATAAAGCTAAAATCAGAACTTGGGTTTAATTTAAATAACTTATAAAATAATGGGTGGCCAAGAAGACCAATGGCATCCTGGGGTGCATCAGGAAGAGTGTGACCAGCAGGTGGAGGGAGGTCATCCTCCCCCTCTGCTCTGCCCTGGGGAGGCCACATCTGGAGCACTGGGACCAGTTCTGGGCTCCCCAGTTCAAGAAGGACAGGGAACTGCTGGAGAGGGTACAGCAGAGGGCTACAAAGATGATGAGGGGCCTGAAGCATCTCTCTGCTGAGGAAAGGCTGAGGGACTTGGGTCTTTTTAGGCTGGAGAAGAGCAGACTGAGGGGGGATCTGATCAACGCCTATAAATACTTAAAGGGTGGGTGTCAGGAGGATGGGGCCAGTCTTTTTCCAGTGGTGCCCAGGGACAGGACAAGAGGAAGTGGGCACCAACTTGAGCATAAGAAGTTCCATCTCAACGTGAGGAGGAACTTCTTTCCTGTGAGGGTGGCAGAGCCCTGGAAGAGGCTGCCCAGAGAGTTGGTGGAGTCTCCTCCTCTGGAGACATTCCAAACCCGCCTGGACACGTTCCTGTGGGACCTGCTCTGGGTGACCCTGCTCTGGCAGGGGGTTGGACTGGATGGTCTCCAGAGGTCCCTTCCAGCCCTGTGTGATTCTGTGATTCTGTGATGCAGCTCTGAAAGCTGTAGCGATGCTTTTGGGCTGACAAGTGCTGCCGCAGCCTCGCTCCGTGGGAATCAAACTGTTCCCGGGTACCGCTCTCTGGGCTCCCGGGGCTTTGGTCCTGCTCCTGCATCCCCACATCTTCCCCAGGGACCCAACCTGGCCTCTCGTCCTTGCACCAGCGCACCCGGGTCCCACCTTCAGAGAGCTCAGACATCGTGGAGGATAGGAACAATCATTGCGAAGGTTTTATTTTGGAATATAGAACTGCAGATTAATAGGGTTTAATTATGCTGACTTTTTGCTGGCAGCAGCTCAGTTCCTTGTGGGAGGGACAGAGAGAGCAAAAGAGTAAGAAGCAGCTCCAATTAGTGACCTGAGTGTTTACACTAGCTAAGGAGCACTTAATTACCTGTCAGCAGCTTGCTTTCTCCTGGTCACAAGTGTTTACACACAGAGCCAGTAATTCCAGCTGTTTCCCTCTTGTGCTGCAGGAATTCAGGGATAATTATGGGCAGCAGTTTAAAGGTAACTAGCTCGTCCCTGAGCACAAGTGTCATGGGAAGGTGCGTACGCCCAGAGGAGTCAAGTGAGTATCGTCACCTTTGGGAAATGCAGGTCTAAAAAGAGTTTTTTTATCTCCTTTCATCATCAGGACGGGGCCGTGCCAATGGTACGGCACAACCTTGACCTCCCTGTGTCTAAGGGGGGCTGTGGTGCCTCGCGAAAGCACACGAGTAGATTTATAAGCTGCCGGGTGATTTTCAGGTCGGTTTTGTGCAGTCCGGCTCGCTGAGCAGCCCCCGCTGGCTGTCCTGCTGTTATGGTTTGAGAAAACCCAGAACAATTTATTGTCCTTTAGACAATTATTCTCTCACCCGATGACCCCTCCCCACCTGGAAAGGGGAATCGGGGAACACAAAGAAACACAAGGGTTGAAATATAAATAGATTTAATAGGATAAGCCTAAATAATTAACAATACTACTAAAAAAACAGTATTAATCCCGATACTAATATAAGATATACAAGGATTATACTCATCCCACTCTGTCACAGGAGGCACCCCCCGCAGGGACAGCCAATGTGGGACCCTGCGGCTTCGGGAGGAAGGGAAGGGCTCAGGGCTCCGGCACCGGGGCAAGGAGTTCCCGGGATGGCAGCCATCAAGGGAGAGAGAGAGAGAGAGAACTCCTCAGCAAACATTCTAATTTCTATTGAATGTGACGTTCATGGTATGAAATAACCCTGTTGGCAGCCTGGGTCAGGTGCCTGGGTCTCACTCCTCCTCATCCCTGCACCTGGGGAGCTCAAGAACACCGAGACCTTGTATCCCACAGAACCTGCCTGGCTATGAAGTAAATATTTTCACGAATTCAGACACTAGAGTCTTCTAAAAGCGCGGTTTTCCCCAGCATCAGAAGAGAAATCAGTCCTGTGTCGCTCAGCCCAGGACACCTGCGATGCCGCGCTGAACTTGGCAGCGGCCGGTGCGCTCTGAGCTCTGTTCTCGGCCACCCGAATAAGCTGTTGGCTCTCCGTGCCCGTGGCAGGATTTTAGCCCCGGAGAAACTTGGGTGACTTAAGAAGGGCTGTCGTCGATCTCAAGGTCAGGCAGGCTCTTCTAATCATCTCGCTAATCGCTTGCACTGCACAAGCTCTGGAAGCGGACCCGGGGTCAGAGAAGATTGCTTAACGCCCAGCTCGTGGCGTGATGCGGCCATCGATCGGTGCGTCCCCTCGGTACGAGGAGGAGCTGCACCAGACCAGATCAGGGAGGGCATCAGCCCCTTCCTCCCGAGGGCTCGCGCCTACGCTCCCTCCTCTTTTTCCCTGGCTTTTCATGTTGGATTTTTAATTCCGTGTACAACACTTTTCCGGGCTCTGTGGCCCCGTGCCAGCGCGCTCGTGTAGTAAGAGATCTGATTTCCCTATCGCTCTGCCGTCGGCTCCTTAGTTCCAGCCGTTGGGTTAAAGGATGCCCCGGCTGGTGTCAAGCTGTTTCTCTGTTAGCGTGTCCTGCGTACGGAGCTGTTGGGGGTAGAAAAGAGAAGCTCTGGGGCTGCGAAGGGGAAGACCGGTTCACCCGACAGCAGACAGGAAGGGAGAATCACGAGGCCGAGAACAGCTCTGTTTCGCAAAGGGATTGTTTTTACCTTATTTACGGACACCCCTCGTCAGCCTCCGCTGGCCCTGCAAACACAACCTGATGGTGCAAAAAACCCAAGATATTCAGATGCAGCTTTTAAATTAGATTGAAGAGCGTTCCTTGTTTGTGAGACGGGTTGACATAGAGCTCAGTGACGTGAAAGGAGGCTGTAGAGAGGCGGGGGTCGGTCTATTCTCCCAAGTTACAGATGATAGGACAAGGGGTAATGGCCTCAAGTTACGCCAGGGGAAGTTCAGGTTAGATATTAGGAAATATTTCTTTACTGAAAGGGTTGTCAGGCATTGGAATGGGCTGCCCAGGGAGGTGGTTGAGGCACCATCCCTGGAGGTATTCAAGAGAGGAGTTGACATGGTGCTCGGGGATATGGATTAGTGTTGGGTGGTGTGGTGGGGTGTGTGTGGGTTGTGTGTGGTGTGTTGTGTGTGTGTGGTTTTGGTTTTTTTTTTGTTTTTTTTTTTTCATTGGTTGGACTAGATGATCTTAAAGGGTCCCTTCCAACCTAGGTGATTCTGTGATTCTGTGATTTAGTGGTGGTTTTTTATCAGAGTTAGGTTGATGGTTGGACTCGATGATTCACAGATTCATAGATTGGTCCAGGCTGGAAGGGACCTCCAAAGGTCATCTAGTCCGACCTCCCCGCAGTCAGCAGGGACACCCCCAACTAGACCAGGTTGCCCAGGGCCTCGTCGAGTTTCACCTTGAATATCTCAAGGGAAGGGGCCTCAACCACCTCCCTGGGCAACCTGTTCCAGTGCTCCACCGCCCTCACGGTAAAGAATTTTTTCCTAATATCCAATCTAAATCTCCCCTTCTCCAGCTTAAAACCATTGCCCCTCGTCCTGTCGCTGCAGGCCTTTGTAAACAGACCCTCCCCAGCCTTCCTGTAGGCCCCCCTCAGGTACCGGAAGGCCGCTATGAGGTCTCCCCAGAGCCTCCTTTTCTCCAAGCTGAACAACCCCAGCTCCCTCAGCCTGTCCTCATAGGAGAGGTGCTCCAACCCCCTGATCATTTTGGTGGCCCTCCTCTGGACCCGCTCCATCAGGTCCATGTCCTTCCATGATCTTAAAGGTCCCTTCCAACCCGGACAATTCTATGATTCTATGTTAGTGGAAGATCTTTGAAAGTGTTGAGATGAGCGTAAGAGGGTCCTCTTGCGAGTTACGTCCTGAGACGAGGGATTAATTTGCCCTTTTGGCGGCGCTGCCGTTGAGCCCCACATCTGGCTCACGGGGGGACAGAGGAATGATTCCCTTCCCAGAGATTATTTCACAGTGGTGGCATCTTATCTTGTCAGTGCAATGGCTCTTCAGAAAACGTACAGGAAGCCTCTTGAAGTGACGTGATAGCCTTGGAACAAAGAGTTAATCTATTACCAGTGGAAGCATTTGCTTTGCAACTCATTTTTCCCCTGTTCGCAGCTCAATTTTTCAATTTATCGCAGGGAGCAATGTGAAAGATTTAACTCTGGTAAGCCCAGAGGAAGGTGGAAGCTGATTAGAAACTGGGGGGGGAAGATATTTTGCTCAGCTGGAATGACTGCAGCAAAATAAATTAATACTGAATGCCTGAGCTGTAGATATTTGATTTGTTAATGGCTTTGGCTTTGCAGGCGTTTGGTTGATGTAGCAAATTTCTCAGTGCCATGTGTAAATCTGCTGATTTCTCCTAGCGTGGACTCTGACACAGAGGAGCATAAAATATTGATAATTCTGCCTCCTGAAAGCTGGATATGCTAATGGGAAGCCTACCACCCTTCGGTACCTCCAAACAGCATTCGCCATGGCTCGGGGGTTGTAGTTACTCATCCCTGCCATGACCCTGGGAAGTGATTCGTATCCCTGTGGGGCTGGAAACCTCGGGATGTGCCATGCCGTGTCTTATTCTTGGATTATTTTTTTTACCAATATTGCCTGTATTTGGAGAAGTTTCTGTAGGAGCCTTATACCCTGTGGGTCACCAGGTCCCTTTTCCTGCCTCCCGGCGGGTGTTTACGGAGGAGAGGGATGGATGGGAAGGAGGGGGGATCCCGAGTGGTTTGGTGTGATGGGGAGGGTGCTGGAGCGGCGGCAGCGGTGCCAGGAATCACAGCCTTTGGTGATAGTTCCAGTCCCCACCAAGCAGCGGGTCGGGGGTGGGAAGGAAAGAGGCTCATCGACAGAAATAGCATCGGAGTAAAAACTGTACCCTCCGCGGCAAGGAGAGGCAGGGAGAAGGATCGATCCTTTTGCAGCTGAGGATGCAAACGCTGCCAGACAGTAATTAAAAGCATTTTCCCGTGCCTGGTAACGTGTCTGGGCTCCCAGGCTCGCAGCCTGAGCCTGCTCGGGAACAGACCCCGTTGTATCCCAGGGGGACGGAGGGCACCCCCAGCCCTCGGCCACCCCCTCCCCGATCCATCCCTCGCACCGTCCCTGGGCCTCGCCCGGCCGAAAGTGGGGTGATGTGCTCCAGAAATCACCTAAAATCCCGGCGAACGGGGCAGGGCTGTTGATGGAGACGGCGATTTCGAAGTGAGATCACCCTGCCCACGCAGCCAGAAGCTGAACTTCGGGCAGGGGGGCTCAGCTGTGGTCCCAGGCTGGGTGGCTGAGGATAAACATTCGGATAAACCTCCACGTAGCGTTTACATAGGTGTTGTCCTCCGGTGGAGTCACGTAATACCCTGAAATGGAAATTATATGTTTTTGCCATGAAAATGCAAATGCTGAAGCTAGTGGGAATCGGCCTGGCAATGTGCATTTCCCCTCCAAACTTTTAATTCCTACGAGCAAAAATCTTTTTGTTGATGCCCCTGTTTTTCGTGCTGGCTTTGCCACAAGGAAGAGGGTTTTTCGCATGATCCAACACGGTTATTTCAGCTATTTCTGCAAATGCAAACTTCTTGTTGAATAAGTTAGGCGAAGGAAAAGCAGAAATAGGTCAGGTATTTAAATAAGACATAGTTGTCTCCCTTTACAGCAAGCTGCCTTTTTTCCTGCCTCTGTGAATTCTGCGAATGTATCAGTGAATAAAGAGGAGAGAACAAAGGGAAGCAGAAGTGCCAGCATTTTTATTCTGGGATTGTGGCTTCAGAGCCCTTCACTTTGCAGAAGTGATACCGAGACCGCTCTGGAACATCTCAGCAAATGCTCCTGAAATAATGAAAACCGAATTGGCTGCCCAACCTCTCTGAATACACGAGACCCACTTGAAATCCTGCCCGTCGTTTTGCTGTCGCATAAAATAATTGATTTCCCGATATAGCCTAAGTCCCGGTGCTAAGAAGCATCCTCGGTCCCTTGCAGGGCATCACGAATCCATCATATTAAGGAAACGTGGTGAAAGTTTGGTGCTCTTGGGAATCATCGGGCTTGAAATACAGAGAAATAGGCTGCCTTTGGTCATTACTCACAGGGTGAGATTTTTTCGGCTGGGTTCTTTGTTGCGGGGAGTGCCTGTGGCGGATCCCGAGCTCCTGGCAGGTCGGCTGTCACATTGTTTTAGGCTAATGTGGCTGCTCGTGGTCCTTGGAGAGGACATCAGGAGTCCGGAATTAAATTCAATACCTGCGTGCTGCTGCACGCCACTGGAAGGACTTTGTTTCATGACTTTTAAGGTGTGTGATGGAGGGAAAATCTTTCTTACAAAACCCGCCTCATCCTTTCTTCTCCCCGGGCTTCACACCTGATTCACCCCGATGCTTTCGAGCAGAATAGTGACGGCTTTCATCATGTCTGAGACTTCATTAGCCCCAAAATGTTTCACTGGGATGCTGTAATGCTGATACAGAGGTGATGTCAGTACTGGCCCCATCTGGGCTTTTCCGCATGGACAGTTCTCTGCGACGGAGTTTTTGAGGCAGTAGAAGCAACTTTTCCCTGTGTTATGGGAACGGAGGCTGCTCACAACCCTGCACAGTCCAACCATCCTCTTTCCTCCTTCCTGACGTTTCTGAAATCCCCCCACTTCCTCCTTAATTTGTCCACCTCGTGACTGCCTGCTGCAGCTATTGCTCTTGTCTTCTCCTTCCTGTAATGCGAACTCTCCTCTGGGTTAATGACCAACCCGCCCCGTCTTTTGGCCACGCTGTGCTGGGAAACGGAGGCCAGATTTTCTCAAGACTTCCAAAAATACGGTATCGCTGGGGAAGTTGGGTGCAGATGAGGTGTGTCGGTCCCCGACGTCCTGAGAAGGGTTGTAAACCCGTTCAAACATCACCCCTAAAGTAGCGTCCGCCTCTGGGACCGCGCTGAAGGGATGTTGGCAGCCAAAACCAAACGCACCCGGTCACTCTGTGCTCTGGGGTCTTGTTCCTGAGACCCCCAACCTCTCCTCGGTGGATTTTTTTCGGTAGCACCAACCTTGGTACGACCTGTTCCTACGCTTCCCTCTGACCTTCTGAGCATCCCTTGTATTTAAAATCCCTTTTTAAGCCCTTCATAGTTGCTTTATCCTTTCGGGCTCCTGTGAAAGGCCCTGGGTGTGCTCCTGCCCCAGGAAATGAGGGAAGTAGCAGCTGGTTAAAAAGGCGAAACCTGAATGTGATGATGGAGCAATCATTTGTCTGTGCCCTGAGTCACCCTGACTTGGTGCTTCCCCTTCCCCTCCCCGTCCGTCACCCTCTGCCCGATGACTCTCCCCTGCCTTGTTCCGCAGGGTCCGGGATGTGTTTTGGTTTGGGAGGTACCAGGCAGGGCGATGTGTTGTCAGGAAATACCACGCTGCCTGTGATGTCCCCCACTGTCACGTCCCTCCCCATCAAACGGCTCCCAAGGGGGGGGGACAACATCAACCCAAGGGGTGGAAAAATCACTATATTCAAGTGATTTTCTTCCAGCCGTAGCAAGAGCCGTTCTTAACAGGAGGGAGAGACCTCAGCGAGACTCCTCAACGTGGGGTTAAAAGCCTGTCATTCATTGAGGGATGATTCAGCTTCCTCAGCTGAAATGTCACGGCGTGGATGCGGGGAGAAGGAGGAGCATCGTCCTCGCTGGCAAAACGCCGGATAACCCCAGCACCCCCCCCCCCGTGTCCCCCCCCGCGCTCCCCTTGGAGAGAAAATCATGGCTGGGCTTTCAGGAGCGAGCTGGGGGTTGGGGGCTGGAGGGCCCCGATGCTGCCTGCCTAAATCATGGGGAAAATGCTGGTTGTCCGTGAAAATGTGACCTTTTCTCGGGCACAACGCGATAAAAATCCGGCTTCACGCGGGGAGGGTGATCCGGAGCATCTCTTCTCTCCGGGAGAAACGCTGCAGGAGAAAACGGCGCAATAGCACCTCTGGGGTTTTTTATGGCATTTTTCTATCCCCTGAAGCTTTAGCTAATTTCTCTCTTTTTCTATCAGAAAAGGAGAAAAAAAAAAAAAATCTAGGTTTTCAGATCAGATCTGGAAATAGAGGGGCAGGATTAAGCGCGGCTGTTCCAGGTCGGAGCAGCCGAGGAGGGGGGGACATCTCTGGCGCTGACGGAGCAAGGTTATTCCACGGGGCGGAGGGGGACGTCCCCTCGGTGACAATCTGCCGTCGGGGTCGGGGTCGTTCGGTTGGCCACCGGACAGAGTGGCCCGGAGGGCCGGGAAGCCACTGGCAATTTCACATGATGTCACCTCGTCCTGCCCTAAGTAGGTCACGGTGACACCCAGCCTGAGAGTCCTCTGCGCCTCTGCTGCAGAGCGGGACCGTCCCTGGAAAACTTGGGAAAAAAAACCAAACCTTCAGAAAGGAGAATTTGGGCAGAATTAGTTTATCCGGGGGTTATCCGGGGTGTTATCCGGGGGTTATCCGGGGTGCAATCAGGGGCGGCAGTGAACGAGCCCATCTCTCGTTGCTCGGCGTCAGCCCCGGGTTGGCTGGCAGAAATGAAGCATCAGATGGGATGATGAATATCCAGGTTGCCATAGTGACCGCGAGCCCTGCTGCTAAAAGCAGTCGTTCTCCATCACCGCCCCCCCTCCGCGCGCACACCCGGGCTGTCACACGCCGTTCAAAGGCACCGGGTGAATTATCCCCTGCCGGAGCCGCCGAGCGAGCGCACCTGGATGTTCCCCGGGATGGGAGAGCCCTCCCATTAAATTCCTGGCTCCGGCTTTAATGAGCTCAGCCGCGTTGTGTGCAGAATATATCGGAGCTGAGCCCTTTGGCAGCGCGGCGGCTCGGCCTTTCATGGGCTGCGGGCCGGGAGCATGGCCAGGACGGCTGGGGACAGTGACAGCCAGCTCCTGGGCACCTCCGTTACTGATCCCGAGCTTTCGGAGCCGGGGGTGGGATGTGACGGTGCCGACTCGCATCCCGGCGCATGGGGACAGCCCTCGAGCCATCGGCCTCGTGGCTCATTTCCCGCGGCTCCGGTGGCATCGCAGCCACGGATGCCCGGCAGAAGCTGAGCTTGTGGCTTCGCCTTAGCAAATTGCCCGAACTGGCAGCCTGGCAGTTCCGCTGGCACAGGGCGATCCCAAAGAATGATAAGAAAAAAGAAAAAAGGAGGAGAGAACTTCAAAAGCGAGCATGCTTTTGATTTTTTTAATAGTAATTATAGGGGATCTCTGTGAAGCTCGGTGGCAGCTTCCCACGCTTTGTGACTTCAGACCTCTGCCAGACTTGAAAAAAAATCTAAATACCTGTATAAATATCCAAAAATATCTGTTTAATTCACAGCCCCGTGTACCTGCCAGTGGGGAAGGTGGAGTTGACCCCCCGTTGGGGTGACTCTGGGTTATGTCCGTGTCGAAGGGACCCCCTGCCCTTCACCGTGACATCGTTTTCCAACATAATGTGCCGTCAGGTGTTTCGACCGCTGTTTGATAGGAGAAAATTCTTTCCCCCTTGTCAATTTGAGAGGTAAACAGCTGGATAATCCCATACTTGGCGTCCTCAGCATCATCTCCCTGTACCTCACATTCTTGCGGGAGTTGACTAAATACATCCCAGATGACTGAAATGTGCTAGATTCCCTTTGGAGTGGGTTTTTTTGCCCCTCATTTCTTCCTTCCTTAAACCGCAAAAATTCAACCAGAGGAATTTTATCGGCATCTGCCAACCAGGCCGAGAGCATCCTTTCGGGAGGGACGTGGCAAATGCGGGCTGCGCACCCCCCAGCAAATGCGGGTCCCGGGAACCGCTGGCTGGGGGATGGTGAGGACCGGAGCCAAAAAAGAAAAATGGAAGGAAAAGATTTTTCCTGCTTCTCAGCCTGCCTGGGAATCGAGGTCCGTGATGTCCTAAACGGGAAGCAAGTCTGCGCTCATCTTCCTAAGTGGTCTTATTTTATTTATGTGCCGGTGCCTTTCTGCTGTGGGATTCTTGGCGTCGCCCCGCGGATGAGCCGATGTTCTGCTTTTACTCTGTCCCCAGCCAAGGACTTCGGATGGTATTTTTGGCATCGTGGTTTTTATAAAATATGTAACGCTCCAGCGTCTTGCGGCCGCCTTTGCTCCTGCTAAAGCAGAAAGCCGGATGAGAGCTGGCTCTCAAAAGCTTTGCCAGGACTCAGAATAGCTGAGAAATTGTGACTGTTTGGAGACTTCAGAAGAAGCTGGAGTTTATATGTCGGGAAAGCTGGTGGTGTTGAGAGCGGGGTCGGTGTGAAGGCAAGGGGGTGAAGACTGCAACCTGTGTCCGTCGGCCTCAGAAACTAAATTTCTCAGTTTATCCCAAACCAAGGAGGATGTGAGCTGAGCCGCAGAGCGCACCGGTGCGGGCAGGGTGAGGATCTTACGCAGTCACAGACGTTGTTTCTTACCTAACGAGCGCGCTCCTTTCATAATTCTGCGCCAGAGCCCCTTTCCGCTCCGTGCGGAGCTGCTGGGTTACCCCGGGCGACGCTTCGCCTCCCCCGTTCCCGCTGGAACCTCCCGCTGGTTGAGGGGATGGAGGGATGCGGGTGCTCTCCCTCCCGCCACCCCGCTCCCCCCACAGCGGGTACCACGACACCCCCCCCCCGCCCCCGGTGCCTCGTGCCCAGCTCTCCCCATCCTTCTGCTTCCCTCCACGCTGTTCCTTATTGCCGGTCTGGAAATCTTTGCTGTGATGAAGATTTGATGCAAAACTTAACAATTTCAGCTGTGGAGAGAGTGTGAAATACACTGAATTTTGGAGAGGATTTAATTCCTGTGGCATCAAACTGCACCTGGGGACCAGGGAAGGGAAAAGGAGCAATATCATAGAATCACAGAATGGTTAGAGTTGGAAGGGACCTTAAAGATCATCAAGTTCCAACCCCCCTGCCATGGGCAGGGACACCTCCACTAGAGCAGGTTGCTCCAAGCCCCATCCAGCCTGGCCTTAAACACTTCCAGGGATGGGGCATCCACAACTTCCCTGGGCAACCTGGGCCAGTGCCTCACCACCCTCACAGGAAAGAATTTCCTCCTAATATCTCATCTAAATCTCCCCTCTTCCAATTTAAAACCGTTACCCCTTGTCCTGTCACTACATTTCCTGACCAAGAGTCCCTCTCCGGCTCTCCTGTAGCTCCCTTCAGATATTGGAAGGCTGCTCTGAGGTCTCCCCGGAGCCTTCTCTTCTCCAGGCTGAGCAACCCCAGCTCTCTCAGCCTGTCTCCATAGGGGAGGTGCTCCATCCCTCTGATCATCTTTGTGGCCCTCCGCTGGACCCGTTCCAACAGGTCCATGTCCTTCCTGTGTTGAGGACTCCAAAGCTGGACACAGTGTTCCAGGTGGGGTCTCACGAGCGCAGAGTAGAGGGGCAGAGTCACCTCCCGTGACCTGCTGGCCACGCTTCTCTTGATGCAGCCCAGGATGGGGTTGGCTTTCTGGGCTGCCAGTGCACGTTGCCGGCTCATGTTGAGCTTCTCATCCACCAATATGTGGATTTTAGAGTGTCCAAGCACTTGAGCTGGGGACGTGGCACGTTGGGGTGGCTCCTGTTAAGGGTTCAGATCAATCACCACCTATTTAGCACAGCCCTGGTGGGGGGGTGCTGTCGTGGCCTGGCCATGGGGGCCGGGGGCTGCCTTCTCCACCCCCGCTCAGGGCCCTGGGTGTTTTCCATTTTGCTGCTGGAGGAAATAAAATATTTAACTCGCTCTCTGTGCTTTTCTTCTTTTTTTTTTTTTTTTTTTTCCCTGTGAAAGCAGCTTTGTTGATGAGATTTCTTGGGAAATACCCTACTGAAGCGAACGCACGTTTTTCATCCGCAAAACCGTCGGCCGGCTTTAGCGAGTGCTTCGTAAGGGATAAATTCCATCGGGCGCTGAATGCTGATGACACGGGGAGAGGGGAAAAAGACGGAGAGTTCTTGTAGATGGATTCTCCGCTTCGGCAGGAACGGAACCTGGGGAGCAGCAGCAGCGGCTGCGGGAGCCCGGTGCCGAGCCTTCCCCATCCCAGCCAGCATCCCTGTGCTGGGCTGGGCAGGGAGGGGATTAATTAAGAGCCCAGGTGTGGTAACGAGGTCAGGGTACGGTTTGTAGCTGAGCTCGGGTGCCTAAAGTGCGTCTCTCCCACCCCAATTTGGAGACGGTGGTCATGGGGGTCTGGGGGTCGAGCGGGCGAGCGTTCACCTGGTCCAGCCGGAGGGTGAAGCTTCCATTAGTTTTTGATCCTTTTCTTGAATATCACACGATACAGGATAATTGCATTCACTTCTTAATTCGATGGAATTGCCCCGGGGTGGAGGAGAGGGGCTGTTCGGATACGCCGTGCTCGCAAAGTGATGTCTCAAAACCACTTCTTTGGGAGCTTTCCCACCATGAAATTAGAGCTTGGCTGGGACCTGACCCCTATTAACCTGCTTTTTAGCTGCTTAGGTATTTTACTGAGATCTGGCTGTCAGCCCAAGCTCCCCATGGGGGCGAAGAGCCCTGGGGAGGGGAGGGGAGGAGCAGCCCCCGCCCAGTCCCCCTGGGGACCCTCCTGTGCCCGGGAGCACGTGAACCAAAGGGATGTGCTGGAAGAGACAGCAATATTTCACAGCTCGCTGCCTCTCCAGAAAGCCCTCCCTGGCCAGCCGGGATGGATGCGCATAATGCCCCAGTTACTCAATAAATGAGGAGCGAAGCGCCGCTCCCCGGCGCGGCTCCGGGACCGCCCGACCTTGGGTTCAAGTCGGAATAAATGTATTTTAAGAATGAGAGAGCCAAACGTGTAATAGGCTGGCTTTAACACCCCGGCTGGAGGGGAAGGAATATACCTGGCTCTACCACAGAGGCGTCATGAGAAGAGCACATCGGCGTTGTGGCAGCTGCTGGCTCCTCAGGAAAGTGCCTTTTATGGTTCAGACAGGAATAAAAGGCAGCGTCTCGGTGCATCGCCCGGGCGCCAGCAGACCCCAGTATTAATAACAGACCCTGCTTTCGCCTTGCTATGTGATACTGGACGTACGTAAGGCTTTTCACCGGGAATATACAGATATTAACAAGTCTTGTTTCTCATTAAAAGGGCAAAAATAGAGCTGCTGACGCAACCGGCGAGCGGGATGTTGTGTTGTGTGGTATTGCAAACCGAGGGCGAGCGGCTGTGGTTTGCGCTGGTAAATAGATGTCAGCGGGAGCTGGGGGGAAAAATGACACATGGGCAGGTCGGAGCCAGAAAAGATGCAAAGCCACGTTTTAAGTGGAACGGTTGAGTTCTCAGTGGAACGACGGGGGTTTGCAGTTTGTAGCCTGGTCCTTCCCTTGCAGATTCAATAATTACTTTGGAAGAGCCAGGTCTTCCAGCTTCTGAGGTGATTTGCCTGAACATAGACCACGAGGTACAACACTCTGTTAGAAATAAGCTGTAAACGTTCACTGGTTTTGAAGGCCAAAAAAAAAATATTCACAATATCAAGTGTCACTTGACTGCACGGGTTGCCCAGAGAAGCTGTGGCTGCCCCATCCCTGGAGGGGTTCAAGGCCGGGTTGGAGGGGGCTTGGAGCAACCTGCTCTAGTGGAGGTGTCCCTGCCCATGGCAGGGGGGTTGGAACTCGATGATCTTTAAGGTCCCTTCCGACCCGAACCATTCTATGATTCTATAATTTTGGAAAATCATCGAGTAAGAAAGGACCTGCCAGAGCCATGTTTAACTCAGATGAACTTTCGTGGCATTAAAATGCCTGGAGGACTTGTTCTGACCTTCGACTGTGGAAATTTGCCTTTTGATCCTGACTTGAGAGCTCCTTTTTTGCCTTTGACTTCTTTGTAGTCTCTCTTCTCCGTAGCTTTGATCCATCCGAACGTCTAATCTCCGCCAAGACCACCTGGCGCAGAAGAGCTCTGCGGCGCAAACGGCCCCGAGTCTCTAAAGAGCGAGTAGCGGTTGGAGAAAACATCCTGTTTGTCTGGGGCTTTGGCTGCGCGAGGCCTCAGAGAGGCTTTCGCAAGGCGGATCTTTGCAAACCCGTTGTGGTTTAGGATGTTGTCGCGTCCCTTCGGTGCACGTGTGAGTAACGCGGCGGCTGCGGAATGAGCGGCACGATAGCCCTGTCCGTCCCCTGCCGAGCCGGCTGCTCCGAGTTGTGAGCAGAGAGGAACGACCTGCACCCCAAAATGGATCCGGGTTAATCTCCTCACCCCGGGCTGCTCGGTGTCGGTAACCGGAGCCGTGGGATGAAGGGTGCTGCCAGCTGCAGCTCCGGGGCTGCACTCAAAGGGACCGCTGATGGGGGGGGGGCGGATTTCCTCCGGCGGTGCTAACACAGCCCAGCAGCCGGTGCGGGGAGGCAAAGGGGACGTTAAATTAATTTCTCGGGTGCACAGGGCAGTAAATCATCTGGAGCTACGTGAGCCGGCACGTTTTAATGAGAGCTGGATGGGAGAAGGTGTTTTCTCCCTCTGAGGGCAGAGCACAGAAGGACGAAGCGTGCCGAGGAGCCACAGGGGTGATGCTGTCAGAATCATCCCCGTCGGACTTAGGGAAATTTATGCTCCGAGTGCGTGAATCTCTCCTGGAAGCGGGACGGGGTGCTTTGAAGCTGCGCGCGCTTGAGCTGTCACTGCCCCCCCGGGAGGCAGCGGGAGAGCAGAGATGCAGCGTGGGGAGCGCCCGCAGGCTGGGAACGGCTCTCCCCCCGGAACGAAATACCCCCCAGGGTTATTGACCTGTGATTATTTACGTGCCGTGGCTCCCCAGGGACAGCGTTTCCCCAGCTCCCCAGGGCAGGGGGACACTCCTGTTCACATCTGGACCGTGCTGGTCCTGCTCACGGGGGGCTCTCCTGGTGCGGGGACGAGAGGTTACAGCCGGGGGGGTGGGAAATGCACACGAGGTTTCACGCTTGTACACGTTGAGAAACACGATGTTCCTGTTTTCATCTCCATTTAAGCCATTATGGGGTTAATTTTCACAGGGAGAACTGTAGCTTTTCTTCCGAGCCCAAATATCCCCAGTATCGTTGTCCCGCAAGGTGCAGAGAACCACGAGTGGTGGGAGGAGATAGATCTGCCCCCATCCCTCCCCTGCCAGATCCGCAGCCAGCGTGCTTTAGCCCCCCTCGCGCAGAAACCACTTATCTTTGCCCAAAACGACACCTGTTGTACCGCAGATACGTAGATGTTTATTACCTATGTTATAGCCCCTCTCGGTTTAGACCCTGCTTGGTTTTTTTCTCACCTCTGTGTCGTCCCCCCCCCACCCCGTAGCAGTGAGTGCCACAGCCTGGAGTGACCCACAGCAGCGAGGTCACCCGTGGCCTGGAAAGCGATTGGAACCCACCTTGAAATTCTCAGTGTGACCGTTTGTCTCTCTGCCTGTTGTTAGGAAGCACAGCCTTGAGAGCCGCCTTTTTTCTAGACCTCTCTAGTTTCTCTCTCTGCTTCTTTTCTTCATGCGGAATACGGCTACTGCTTTTCTGCTTTCTTTTTTATAGCCCTCCCTCCCCCCCCTTCACCTGTGAGCCTTTTTATTTGGTTTTTTTCCTTGCTGACCCCCTCGAAGCCCGCAGCCGGTACCCAGTGAGACCGCACCACCGACTTACAGAGGGCTTTACAATTCTCAGTGTTCTCCATCCTGCTCCTAATGCTTCCCAACATCTTGTTTCCAGCTGCGTGCTCGCTCGAAGCCGTAGCCAAGTAGTCCACGGTGATCCCTGCCTTTCCAGAAGAGCCCTGGATCTAAACTCTAGAAAGATTTGATCATTTAAATGAATCCTCTCCGGAACGCATCCCATTTGGTTTGTTATCGCTGAGCCCTCGTTTCACGCTGCGTCGCACACTTCGCCTCATTTAAAGCCCTATGGTTTGTTGTCGTGAAAAATCAGGGTTTGCCATCTTCTACCCAAATTTTGCTTCCTAAAAAGAACTTATTTCCTGCTCCGCAATGACGTTGGCTGCGTCCAAGGTGGCAGCCCCTCGTTTAAAGACCCTCCCGTCCCCTCCCAGCCCCGTGAGCGATGGGGCTGCGTCTCGGAGCATCCCCGGACGGTGCCCGGGTCCCGCTGTCCCTGGGCACGGCTGAGCCCGGCTCTGCAGCCCCTTGGGCCTCCTGATGGAGTCCACAGCCACACACGGAGAACATCTCACCAACAAGGGCTCTGCTCTATTTTCACGCCTATTACAGCTCCTTGCGAGGCATCCCACCCTGCCTTTGCTCTTCAGCATCTCCTGTGTCTAACATTTATTTGACAATACATTTATTTAAATTTCTGGTCTTAACTACTGGTCTTCGCACAAACTCCTCTGATCTTTCTCCACTCTCTCCCTTCACCGTTTCGCCTCCCACCACTGACTGGCGCCGAGGCTGCCGTTGTGTTATCGACGGCGCTGACAGATGTCTGGGGCCGTTTATGCGCTACTTGGCTTGTGCTTTCCCCGAGGTCCTCGATTAAATGCTCACTCAAAACTCTTAATATTTCATGGGCCACTGGTTTGCTTCCACTCGGAGTCCTCTCTTCTCTGCTGGTTTCCCTTTTGCCAGCGTTTACCCAGGTCTCTGATGAGCTCGCGCTGTCCGTAAGGATGCTCTGGCTCCGGGATGTGGATCTCCTGTCCACATCCAGCGATCACGTCCCGTCCACATCCAGGACCACGAGCAGTGGTGGTTCCTGCGATGCTCGTGGTCCTTTGCATGCTCACACTCCGAGCCCTTGCCCCGTCTCTTTGCCATTAACTCCCCTAACGAGCCCGAGCCGATAGATGGGTGCCGTGAGCTGATGGAGGCGGTTTGCGTGCTCGGATGGTTTGGAGCAGATGAAGGAGGAGAAGTCACCCGGGTCCCGCAGAGCTCACCGAGCCGCGAAATCCAGAGAGCAAAGAGGAGCCCCGGCCCACGCGACCGGCTGAGATCAGCGGCTGTGCCTTGTACCCCCAGGATGTCGAGAGAGGCTGTTTCCACCCAAAAATACTGTTTGCAGTTCTGTATTTTCAGGATACGCCAAAAACACCTTGGTGTTTATTATGCACAGAAATAATTATCATGTGGTTTATTACAGACAGAAATTATCATGTAGTTTATTATATACAGAGGTTATCCTATGGTTTATTATATACCGAAATGATCGTGTGGTTCCCTGGCAGCTCTCGAGCAGCGCTGGGGTCGATCCTGACTTCCCTGGGAAATCTCTCTTGTTTTGCCGTACGTTTTTCGGGCGGTTTCACGCCTGGCTGCTGGGGGCTGGCGGTTCTTCCCCGGCAGAGTCTGAGCCAGCGCTCGCATCTCGCTGTCTCTTCTAATGGAATCCTTGTTAAAAATAGGTAATTTTATTTCCCAGAAGATGCCCGGCAGCAGCATCCGTGGGTCTGTCCTGATTGACTCCCGTCGGGGTGCGGGTGACGTCGGGGCTCGGTGAAGAGCCATCAGACGGGGCTGGTCTCGGGGGGCAGAGCTGTGCTCGGTACCTACAGTGCCACGAGCACGGAGACCTCGGGGACGGGCTGCTCAGCGCCTCTCTGTACCAGACAGACGGCAGGAGTGTCTCGGGAGCCTGTTAAGCGTTCACTAAAATAGAGGCTGATGTCTGGAACAAACTCCTACGCAGCCTGTAGCCAGGGTCAATCTAGTGACGGCTTCGGTGGCTCCTGGCCATCCCGCTGCCGGGTCTTCCCGGGGGGGAGGGGAGGGATCTCCCCTCCTTCGGGACCCGGGATGCAGCACATAGGAGGGGGATGAACCCAAAAGAACAAGGGCCAGGGGTCTTCTCCAGGCGGAAAAAAACTTCCCAGCTGTATTTTGAGGCCGTAACACGCAGGCAGCCGTTGCCCGTTGAACGGAGGGGGTGAGCTCGGACCCTGCTCTGGGTAAGAACCGGGGTCTGAACCAGCGCAGGAGCCTTGAATCAAGTAGATCCACAGGGTGAAAAAAGAGACAGGCATTTGGGCTGCCAAGGGGGGGTTGCAGTTAAAAGACAGCACCTGGAAGTTGGAAAATTTGGGAGTAGCTCATAATTCTGACACAGTTTTCTGTGACCTTGGGCACATCACTTAACTCTGCACCGTGACTGCGTCACAGAAAAGTCATAAATACATTCAATTCTGCCCATAAGTCTTTAAATGGCAAGATCTTCCACCTCTAATACAAAACCCAGTTGGCACTTTAAATTGTCGGAAGGCCAGAAGATTATTCATAAGTAATTAGTAAATTCATAAATGTTCCTTAAATAGTAGAAACCATTGAAATGCTTAAGGAGTAAAGCATGGAGGGTGAATAGATGTGTGTTTCCAAGCTTGACATTTAATAGTGCAAGCTTTCTTCCACTTGAATTTCACCTTAATGACCTTTTCCTGAGTCAATTATCTTATCAAGATGGAGAGGTGGAAGAGCAAGGTGCGGTGGTGGGACAGGATTATGCAGTGAAAACTCATAATCTAGCCCAAATTTGAGTGGAAGTGGGACTTGTCTCTGCCTTTGCTGCTGTTGGGGTCTTGCTTGGGGTCTTGCAGGGCACCAGTGACCCCCAAAGGGTATTTTCACTGTGTGTTGCCCTTGTCTACGAAAGGCTTTGTTGGACTTTGAGGATTACACCGGACTGTCTCAACCCCAGACTCTTCCTTTGGGATCTAAATTCTGCAGAACCTTGGGGAAGCCTCTCCCCAGCTGTGCTACGTGGTAAAATCTCGCTGTAGCGGTGTGATCTGGAAGGTCTTTTAGTCCGGTTCATCGGCTGATGCGGGCAGATGTCTTCTCCCTTTCAGTCAATAAATAAACCCTCTTACTGCAGGGCAGCCAGCTGCTGTCATCTCCCCTTTTCTGCAGCTGCATCAACAGGTCTGATGCTGGTGTGACTGTTGGACTGGAAACCAAACTGACATCTCCTCCAGCCTCTGCCTTGTTGGCCATTGACCAAGCACAGGAGCCGCGTCCAAGAGATTCAAGGTCCCAGCACCTCGACCTGCTTGTGGAGCTGGTGGCAGGGCTCAGAGCTGTGTTGCCTGACAGGGAAGACCAAGGATGGGGTTTGCAATCCCCGTGTGGACATGCCAAGGGGATTGTTCTTTGGATGCCATTCAGGAGGCATCCTCCTCCCCCAGCAAAAGGTTTTGAGGCTGAAACCTGTTCTCACATGAAGAAAAGCACCATAGAATCACAGAATGGTTTGGGTGGGAAGGGACCTTAAAGCCCATCCAGTGCCACCCCCTGCCCTGGGCAGGGACACCTCCCACCAGACCAGGTTGCTCCAAGCCCCCTCCAACCTGGCCTTGAACCCCTCCAGGGATGGGGCAGCCACAGCTTCTCTGGGCAACCTGGGCCAGGCTCTCACCACCCTCACAGCAAAGAATTTTCTCCTGAGATCTCATCTCCATCTCCCCTCTTTCAGTGTCAAACCCTTCCCCCTCCTCCTAGGGCTCCCCTCCCTGATCCAGAGTCCCTCCCCAGCTTTCCTGGAGCCCCTTGAGGGACTGGAAGGGGCTCTAAGGTTCCCCCCGGAGCCTTCTCTTCTCCAGGCTGAACGCCCCAACTCTCTCAGCCTGTCCTCACAGCAGAGGGGCTCCAGCCCTCCCAGCATCTCCGGGGCCTCCTCTGGCCCCGCTCCAACAGCTCCATGTCCTTCTGCTGTTGGTGGCCCCAGAGCTGGAGGCAGCACTGGGGGGTGTCTCCCCAGAGCGGAGCAGAGGGGCAGAATCCCCCCCCTCGCCCTGCTGATTTCCAGGCATGACTCCTGCTTGTGGTCAAAATTCAGATTCATGGCATTTCTGGTCCGGGCTCCTTAGTGCTGTTGAAAGGGCCAACAGTTTGACTATCAACAGTGACAGACCCTCCGTCTCCTTAACGATAATTTGATGGGGGCTGTGGGAGGGGAGAAGGAAAGTCATTACAGACCCTTGATGCTGAACCTGCTCCCCGAGCACATGGTGGCAGGAATCTCTGAGAGGCTCCTCTGCGTACGCGGCTCCTCCTGCTAAGACACGGTAAAAATAGCAAACTAAGCAGGGATTGTAGCCTCAACTCACTGAGGCAAGAGTAAATAAGTATTAAACACCTGGGACAACGTGAGGGCTCTGGGTCCCGCTGCCCTGCCAGTACCTTCCAGCCCAACACCTGCTCAGTTGGGTGAAAGTGAGTAAAAATGCAGCTTATGGGATGTGACGTGCCTTGAACGGTCTTAACGAAGGGAAAGGGAAGCCTGTGCTGCGTGAAGGGCTGAGGCTGTGTCAGAGAAAATGCTGGAACGACTAAAGCAAAGCAAGATCTCGGGTCTGGAAGCTCAGGCAGCAGAAGAGAAACCCAGCACATCCTCCACGGGGTATTTAGAGCATCAAGGGAGGTGGTGGAGTCCTTAAACCACTTGATATTATACTAAGAAATTCTGGAGATTCAGGAATTTCAAGTATAGGTGAGGTCACGGGAGGGATTTCCCAAAGGCCAAGTCATAGAATCATGGAATTGTCCAGGTGGGAAGGGACCTTTCAGATCATCGAGTCCAACCATCAAGCCAACCCTGCCCAAACCACCACTGACCCATGTCCCTCAGCACCACGTCTGCCCGGCTTTTAAATACCTCCAGGGACGGCGACTCCACCACTGCCCTGGGCAGCCTGGTCCAGTGTTTGATAACCCTTTTCGTGAAGACATTTTTCCTGATATCCTTCCTAAACCTCCCCTGGCACAGCTTGAGGCTGTTTCTTCTTGTCCCATCACCTGTTCCTTTGGAGAAGAGACCGACTCCCCCTGGCTACACCATCCTTTCAGGGAGTTGTAGGGAGGGGAAATGGGAAGAAAGATCCAGGAACTCCTGGATGTCTTTTCCCACTTTCCCAGGCTGGTGGTGGCTGGTAGGGACGGATCTGCTGCAGGTGTTTCTCCTACCAATTTGCCCTCCTGGCTCATGACACTGGCTCTTTGCTGGTCCAAAGGGCTCGTGCCTCAGCGCGGCCGCGGCTCCTCTCCCTCCCCAGCCCAAGGGAGCAGCCGGGCGTTGCTCTGCTTACGGCACCAGGAAAATTATTTGCGATATAAAATAGTGGCTTTTACGGCCTTTAGCCGAGGGGACATCGTTGCCGGCCATCCCTGGCCCTGTCTCGGCCGGAGCAGAGATGGCCAGCCATGTGGCCACGCTGTCCTGATGTCCCCCGCCGGCAGTGACCCGAACAGCCAAGGACAAACGACTTCGGGTGGCGGGAACTCCTGCTTTCACTCATGAGAACCGTTTTTAGCACCAGAGCTGGGTTAAAGGGTTAAAAAGCCGGGGGATGGTTTGCAGTGACACGGTTTTGTCCCAGCTGATGTCCCCGTTCAGGGCGCTCTGACCCCAGGAGGCTGCACAGTCGGTCGGTCTGTCTGTCTGGAGAGGGAATTAAAAACCACCCCAGCCCTACCTGTGATTCTTCCAGCTGTTTCCTGCTGCACTTTTCATCTCTGAGCTCAGAACAAGGGGTGTCATCATCATTAGTGTAATTACAGAGAGGAGTGATTGATCGCGGGGTCATTGAGTGAGCGGGGGCTGAGCTGCTCCAGAGCCCTGTGGAGCGATGTCACAGAATCATGGAATGCTTTGGGTTGGAATGGACTTTAAAGCCCCCCCAGTGCCACCCCCTGCCCTGGGCAGGGACACCTCCCACCAGACCCGGTTGCTCCAAGCCCCCTCCAACCTGGCCTTGAACCCCTCCAGGGATGGGGCAGCCACAGCTTCTCTGGGCAACCTGGGCCAGGCTCTCACCACCCTCACAGCAAAGAAGTTCTTCCCCAGATCTCATCTCAATCTCCTCTCTGTCAGTGTCAAACCCTTCCCCCTCCTCCTATGGCTCCCCTCCCTGATCCAGAGTCCCTCCCCAGCTTTCCTGGAGCCCCTTGAGGGACTGGAAGGGGCTCTAAGGTCTCCCCGGAGCCTTCTCTTCTCCAGGCTGAACCCCCCCAACTCTCTCAGCCTGTCCTCACAGCAGAGGGGCTCCAGCCCTCCCAGCATCTCCGTGGCCTCCTCTGGCCCCGCTCCAACAGCTCCATGTCCTTCTGCTGTTGGTGGCCCCAGAGCTGGAGGCAGCACTGGGGGGGGTCTCCCCAGAGCGGAGCAGAGGGGCAGAATCCCCCCCCTCGCCCTGCTGGCCACGCTGCTGGGGATGCAGCCCAGGGTGCGGGGGGTTTCTGGGCTCCAGCGCACGTTGTTGGGGTGTGCGGAGCTTCTCACCCACCAACACCCCCAAGTCCTTCTCCTCAGGGCTGCTCCCCGGCCATTCTCCCCACAGCCTGGATTTGTGCTTGGGCACATATATCCCCCCACAATATCCCCCCCCCCAGCACTGACCCCCTGCCACGGTCCCTGGGGGCACCTCTCCCTGCGTGGGGGGACCTTCACTGGGGGGAGCGGGGTCGGACCGAGCCCAGACGCTGGGCTTAGCACCGAGGTTTGGCTCGGCGGGGTGTGCTTGGCGTGCTGCAGGATGCATCCTGCCCCAAAACCACCTCTCCTCGCCCCACGCCGAGCTCCGAGCGACCGCATCCCACCCCCCCCAACCCCCCCCCGGCCTGACTCTGCTCTTCCCTTTTGCCTTGGCAGCGAGAAACGGGCTCTGCAGGTCAGCGTCACCAACCCGGTCCAGTGCAGCCTGCACGGGCGGAAATGCACCGTCTCCGTGGAAACCAAGATTAACCAATCCCAACCGGATTTCACCAAGCATCGTTCCGGTTTCATCCTCTGCGTGCCGGGGAATTAGCATCCCCCTCCGCTCGGCGCAGCGAGCCCGGAGAGAGAGCCGGAGCGAGCGGAGGGAAGATGGACTCGGGCTTGGATCGCCCTCCCCGTGCCTTGGACTTTTCAGGGGGATCGATTGAGAGATGCTCAGCTGTGACTTGGTCACGCGCCCAAAAAGATCTCTAAAGCCAGAGGTTTAGCAAACCCAAATTCAGGAGAGGGTTTTACGGCCACATGCAACGGAGGCTTAAAATAGCCAATGACCTGTATCCATCTCACAAAACAGGCCAGAATATCAGGAAAGTGCCTCTGTATTAGTCCAGAAAAACCCCATTTTTAGGTACTTAATGCCCTTTCCTCCCTTTCCCACGTTGATTTCTGAAACCCTCTCCACTAGTCCCTTCTGCCTTTCTTTTTTGTGTGTCATTTTTTGCAATATTATGCGGCCTCCGCCGGAGGAACCAAAGATACCGGGGCTCAGGGACCCTGGGCCTGTGAGACCAAATCCCGCTGGACCCAGAGCCAGGTTTGGAAGTGGGGGAGGCTGGTGTCCCACGCCGGGGAGACACTCCATGGACTTCCAGCCCCGCCAGCACGCACCGAGCGGGGATGGACATGGACCCGCACCTCTGGACCTGCTGCTTCCCCGCCTGGAGTTCATCAGCCCATCAAGGCACCTTGGCTGGAGACAGGTCCACCAGCCGAAGGGAGAGTGGGATCACGGTGCAGAGGTTTAATTTTTTAATGCTGCGTTGCTTTTGCCTTAATTACCCTCCCCGGTGACTGAAAAATCCCAATTTGGACCAAGTGGCCTTGTTGAATTTTTTTTTTGGTGATCCACGTGGCTTCGTGTTTGTCCCACCTGAGGTTCAGGGAGGGCCACAAACCCGCTGCAGGTGGGGTCTAGAAGGTCCTCAGTCTAGGAGGACGTGGAGCTGGGGGGGGTCTGAGGCCACGGCCCCCCACATTGCACCGTTCAACACCAACCCCGGGCGAGGGGCGGCCGCACAAACCCGGCACCAAACGTCCAGGCTGTTCCTTGGAAGCCTTTTCCTGGGTCTTCCCAGCGGCGGGTGTTGGATGCTGGGGGCGTCAAGCAGCACCTTGCCTTCTCCGGTGGCATCACGTTCCCCTGCTGCCCGGCCCAGGTACCCCGGACCTTGGTGTTTGCTGCGGGGGGGGGACACACGTACGTACCCACGGGTTGTGATTTCCACGGTGCCTCGGGCGGCTGCCGTGGGTTTTGAGCGGAGGAAGCCGTGTGACGTTGGGATTGTGTGTCCCGAGTCCTGGCACTGCTGGTCAGGTCAGGATTTCCAGCCCCTCGGACGCTGGGGGAGGTCTATGGGTGACCCCCACCTTGGGGACCGCCCGTTCCCAGCCCAGCCGGCAAACAGGGAGCGTCTTTAATTGAGCGTTTAGGGATGGGAAAGCCTGGAGGAGACTCTTCACCCAAGGAGCTGTTAACGAAGGGCTTCCCAAAGCCATGGCACGGACACGGGGCGTGGGGACAGGTCGCTGCAGCGGTTGTGCCCCACGGCCACCACCGAGACCCGAGGTCAAGGGCTGCTCCAGGGTGGAGAAGCTCTGGGCTGAAATGGGACAAGCGTAATCCCATGCCCTTTCCCGGGGAGGCCCCACGTTGGAGCCCTCTCATCCGTGTGGTCCCCGGTCCCCCACCAGCATCCCAGTGCCACATCCCAGCCACCAGCACTTGCTCCCGGTAACGGCTCCGGGATCCTGCACCGGAGGATCTGCACCGAGTCCTTCGGGAAGAAGCTCTTCCAGGTGCTGGCAAACATCCACCCGCATCGCTGGGGCCAGCGGGAGGTGACATCCCACCGGAGCGACAGCCCCGGCCTTCGCCGGGCAGCTCGGGGGCCACCAAGGAGCTGCCACCTCCTGGTCCCACCCCGGCGAGGAGCGATGCCGGCCCCGGGGCCACCCAGCTCCTGCTTGAAGCACCAGAAGGCGAATCCCTGGCCTTTCTATTTGCACTTCTCGCTTTTTATATCTGCTCGTCCCGGCGTGTCCCCCCCCCCGCAGCACTAACCCGCAGGCGAGGCAGCGGCAGGATTGTTAATCAGCACTTTTATACACTATCCCTCCAACGAAATGGTTGTATCGAATCATGATGGACGGCAATAAATCGCAGGTTTAGGAGATTTCTAATCCTATGAGATGGCAATATTGTACGTGATGAAATGTCTTTATAAAATATATTATCTGTTCCTGCTCTGGTTTTATATATATATATATAAATATATAAAATATATATATTCCTGTTTTTTCCCATAAATTAACTATTTCTAAATCGAATTTTGATTTTTCAGCCTGGGGCGATAATGCAATGAACCTTTTTTTTTTTTTAAAAATTGCTGATATTTTAATGTGTAAAAGAGCAGAAAAAAAAAAAACCCACCCCACCCCACCCTTCCATAACGCACCCGGGGTTTCGTTTACATAATTCACTGTAATAAATAAAACCATCGATTAGTTGCATCCCACCATGGCGGTCCCAGTTTCTGACGGACGCGGTGACTCGGGGAAGATGATGCGGGGATGGAAAGTGGAATTTTGGCATCCCGATAACCCGATTTTGGGGGGTTTTTGTTTTGTTTTGTTTTTTTTTTTTCACCTCTCCGGCGCTGGGTGCTCCTCCGCGCCCCGCCAGCCCCCCCCGCCACGGGGTGACACCCCCCCCCCCCCAATAACGCGATTAAACCCGCGGCCGCCTTAAACCCCTCTTTCGTCAAAGCAAATCCAATTTCCCAGCGCCGCCGCCGGGGCCTCGGAGGCGAGGGGGGGGAGTTGGGGGGGGGGGGGCTGCAGAAAAGACTCCGCCACCAACGGCTGCCGTGTAATGGATGGTCAGTGCATTTTTATTTAATCAGCACAGTACAAAAATAAATAAAAATAAGGGGAGGGGGGATTAAATTACAGGCACACTGAGCCCCATGACACAGTCGGTCAGGTTATAAACCACACATACTTACAAACACACTATACACATACATACAAAAATGAGACAAATATAAATTAATAAGTAACAATACCCACCAATTTGGTCAACAAAGATCTACGGAAGAGATTGCACTAAAAAAAAAAAAAAAAAAAAAAAAAAAAAAGGTAGGTACACACGTATCGTTAGCGGGGTCCAATGTACAGCGATGGAGAGCTTCAAGTGAAAAGGAAAAAAAAAAAAAATCGAAAAAAAAAATTAAAAAAATAAATGGCACGTTATTTCTCCCTCTTGTCGGCAAGTTTAACGCCCGATGGACCAGAACTAAACTAGAACTGTGCACACGGAGAAAAATTTAAAAAAAAAAAAATAAAATAATAAAAATATAAAAACCAGATTAAAAAAACAACAACAACAACAAAAAAAAACCAACTTATCAGTCCCCAGGCCTGATAAGGGAATACCAGCTCGAGACTGCGGTGTCGGGGTGGTGTCGGGTCTTTGTGCACGGGTGTAATTTTTACAGCCATCTCTCCTTAAGGTTTTTCTTTTGATTATTATTTTTTTTTTTTTTGTGGTTTTTTTTTCTCCTTTTTTTTTTTTTTTTTTTTTTTTTTTGAAGACACAAAATGCTCCTGTTTGCATGCGCAATACCACTGGAAAAGCAACAACGAAAGAATAAAGAAGGGTTTCTCTTTTTTTTTTTTTTTTTTGTCGTTTTTTGTTTTTCCCCCCCCGTCGGTTAGTAGTTTGTTTTTTTGTTGGGTGGTGGTATTTTTTTTTTTTATCCTTTTTTTTTTTTTTTTTTGTCCTTTTTTTTTTGTTCTAAAAGTATTCATATAGCAGCATGTAGATTCTTTCCTTGCTTTGCACACTCAAGTAGATCCTTTACACAATACTCATGATCAGTGCACGATGGGAACAAGACATTTCACATTGATGTCGTGATACAGTAGCGGTTATTTCCCTTCACCCAGACCCGCTCGGGAAATTCGAGTCTCTTCAAAGAAAATAAATAAAGGGGCGGGAGGAGGCGGAAAAGGGGGGGGGCTGGGGAAGGGGGAGGGGGGGGGATGTTGGGGTCGGGGGTCCCCGGGCCGAGCCACGTCTCTGTCCCGTTACCGGCTGCTCCGCCGCCGGTGAGTCGCGATGGGGCCCGTTCAGCCGCCTCCGGTGAAGACTTTAACGCAATATTATTTTTTTTTTTTCCTCCTTTTTGTGTAATGGTTTTTCCCTCCCTCTTCCCCACCCCCCCCACCCCCCCCCCCCCGCCTCCCCACCTGCTCTTTGTCCCGGTGATGCGGTGACCGGCCCCCGCGGAGCCCCGCTCCGCTCCCCCCGCCGCAGGGCCCGGTGGGGTGTATGGGGGGGGGACGGGGACGGCGGAGGGGTCGGCTGCGGGGGGGGGGCTCTGTGTGTGTGTGTCCGTCCCCCCCCCCTCGATCCGCCGAGGTGGGTCCGGTGGCGGAGCCGCAGCGTCCCCGGGCCCGCGGGGGGGGGAGGGGAACCGGGGGGGTCTGCGCTCCGGTCCGGCGGCGGACGACCCCCCCACACCCCCCCAGCTCATTCTCCCCTCCCCTCACCCCCCCTACCCCCAGGGCTCCCGCTTTTCCCCGCCTGGAAAAAAAAAAAATCCCCCGGGAAGCGGCTCCGAGCCGGGCCGCGGCGAGCGAAGCGTGTCCGGGCGGGCCCGCGGAGCATCCCCCGGTGCCCGGTGGGGGGGGGGGGGGACGGCGGGGCGGGGGGGGGGGGGGGCGGCGGAGCTCACCGGTCGAGGCCGATGAGCAGCCGCCCCTTCTCCTCGGCGCCGCTTTCCTTCTTGAGGTCGGCGAAGACCTGGGTGAAGTAGTGCGGGTCGGCGTTGACCTGCAGCATCTTGGGGCTCATGAGGTCGATGATGGAGAGGCAGCGGTCCCAGAAGGCCTCCTTACAGCTCTCCACCAGGAAGGGCTTGAGCGGGTAGGAGATCTCGTTGCCCATGTAGGAGTAGGAGAGGTACAGGCAGGTGAGGAGCACTGCCTGCAGTTCGTGGTCGCTGGCCACCTCGGCCGAGATGACATCCCGGCACAGCATGTAGAGGAAGACCACGTTGGCCGGCGTGATGAAGCCCTGGTCCTGCCAGCCCTGCAGCAGCAGCGAGCGGTCCACGGAGCGCAGCCAGAGGACGGGGTCGGTGGGCGAGAGGTGCTTCAGCCGGTAGCAGCGGCGGCAGAGGAACTCGCCCAGGCAGCGCAGCAGCTCGCTGGTGGACGCCTGCACCACCACCCGTCGCGGGGTCGCGGCGGCGGCGGCGGGCGCGGCCGGCGGAGCCTTCTGGGCCGAGGCGAGGGCGGCGGCGGCGGCGGCGGCGGGGGGCGGCGGGGGGGCGAAGGTGGCGAGGTTGGCGCAGGAGAGGGACTTCTTCAGGTTCTCGTTGTTGAGGTGGGTGACGTTGCTCTGGTACCCGCCGTTGGGCTGCACCTTCTTGGAGCTCTTCTTCTTGGCGGAGACGGCGGCGATGCGCTTCCAGGGCAGCACCGAGATCAGCGAGTGCCGCTTCAGGCCCTTCTCCTTGGCGTTCTTGCTGTTCTGCACCGCCGTGTAGTGCCCCACCGTGGCCGCCCCCTCCTCGAACAGCGGGGCCTTCCGGTAGCTCGGCGACAGCGACAGCACCGTGCCCATGGCGCCGGCCGCCCGGCGGGCCCCGCCGCCCGCCCCGGCCCCGGCCCCGGCCCCGGCCCCGGCGCGGCCCCGCGCTCGATGCCCGCTCCGCCGCCGCCGCCGCCGCCGCTCCGCGCCGCGCCTCGCCCCGCCCCGCCGCCGCGCGCGCTCCCGGCGGCGCAGTGCGCGCCCCCGCCGCCCCGCCCCGCGCCGCCACGTGCGCCCGCCGCGCCGGCGGGAAAAGGGGCGGGGAGGACACGCCCCCTTCCCCCCCAGCTGCCTTTGAACTGCGGCGGCCACGCCCCTCGCCCGCCCAGGACACGCCCCTCGCCCGCCCAGACCACGCCCCCCAGCACTCCCCTGAATGGCGGAGGCCCCGCCCCAACGACCCGGGCCCCGCCCCCGCCCCGCTGGCCCCGCCCCCCGCGGTCCCGGTCCCGGTCCCAGCGCAGCGAGCCTACGGCCGGGCGGCCCGGCGCGGGAAGACGTTAAAAAAGCAAAGACAAATATATAAAGAACCCCAAAATTTAAAATTTAAAGGCCTCCCCCGCCCGGCACCCCGGAGCCGGGCCCCCGGGCCCACACCCCGCTCCAGCCCCGTTCCCTCCGCCGCCCCGCGGGGGCCTGACCCAGCCCCGGGCCCAGCGCCGGCCCCGAAGGCGCCGGGGCACGGCAGAGCCCGGGACACAATATTGAAGGTTTTCAGGAAGACGCCGCCAGGCCCCGCGGGAGGCCGGGGGGCAGCGCCCACGCCCGGTGGGTGCCAGGGCCCGGCGGGTCCCGCGTGAAGCCCCCGCCCAGCTCGCCCCCCCCCCCCCGTGCCGGGACTCGGGGCGCCCGGTTCCCCCGAGCCCCGGGGAGCTGCTCCGGCCCGGGGCCGCCGGGGCCCGTCGCGCTTTGCAGGACCTGCAGCGACACTCACAGGCGGCTCCGCCGCCGCACGGCCCCCCCCCCCCCTCCCGCCCCCCCGGCCCCGGGGCTGCCGGGCTCCGGCGCGGCCGCGGCGAGCGGAGCGGTCCCCGGGGCCACCTCCTCCCCGGGGGGTGCTGGTGGCCAGGGAGCGGGGAAAGGGCTCATCCCGGCACTGCACTAATCGGGGTCCGGCTAATGACTGAGCTCGTTTTTCTCCCAAAAGCCACCACTGCCACAGACGCGGGGCTGCGCGTCCCCAACCCACAACACGGAATTCTTCAAAAACCCCCAAATCTCCCATTTAATCCAGACACAACCGCACCCTCCAGCACCCAGGGGACCGAGAACCACCTGGGTAGTGGGACACACGGGAAAGGGCTTTCCCCAAAACCGCTGTCCCAAGGTGGTGCCACACGGAACCTGCCTGGGACTCGGCTTTAAAGCCCATGGAAGATAAAGAAAAAAATCTCACTTTGGGTCAAAACTGCTGCTTCCAGGGTTGGTGCCGAGCAGGGCCGGGCCACGGCAGGTACTCACAGATGCGCGGGTTCGGGCTGCAGACGCGTAGAAAAACCAGGAGAGAGTTTCCGATCCATCTTTTTTCCCCCCGTTCCACGCCGGGGCTGAGGTTTCCTCAGCACCAGGAGCTCCATGAGGTGGGACGCGCGGGGAAGCCGGTGCTCAGCACTTGGGAACAGGGAGCGGGGCTTGAGAACCTGCCTGTCCCCAGGTCTTGGGCCCAGGAGCCGCAGTTCCGATGCCGCTGGGACAGACCTGTCCCAAAGCACCCGAAAATCCACATCCAGCCCCGGGTGGGAGCTGGTGTTTGAAGGGATGGTCAAAAAGGTCTCCTCTACGCACACCCTCTCCACAAACAGCTTCAGAGGCTTTTCTGTGCCACGATGCGAAGGGGACGGTGCGAGTCCTGCCCGAGCTGTTCCCGAGAAATCCCTTTGGCCATTAAAAAATATTCCACGGACCCCGAGCAGCGTGAAACCCGCCTGCGTGCGACAGCCTGCTTTTTAACTTCAGCCTTTTGAAGTTGAAGCCAAAAGGGTTTAACAACAAGCCCCACCATCAGAGCTTTTTTAGCCCTAATTTTAATGCAGTGGGAAGGTGGAGGGCAGGCGCGCAGACGCCTCGGAAAATCCCGGCTTTCCGCGGGCGGTTTGGGTGACCAACGCGCAATTAAATCTCCCCGAGCCAGCGTCACCAGGGACCGGCTGCAGCGTCCTCCCTCCTGCTTCGGTCTCCTCAGCCTCCGGCCCTGGGGTTCGGCTGCTCCCCCCGTCGTCTCCTGCTGGGTCAGGACCAGTTCCGTCCCCTCGGAGGGACGACGGCGGGAGCTGGGGGCTGTTCTCCCCGAGGGGACGCAGGACTCACAGCCATCTCCACCTTCCTCCACCTCAGCGACCGTCACCACGGCAGAGGGGGCTCCGGCTCCGCTCCCACGACTGAATTCCCCCTCATTCGCCTACAATTAGCAACCAAAATCAGCAAGTCACGGCCCCAGCTAAGCATCCCTGGGAAAACGCCACCAAAGTGGCACTACAGTGACCCGGCCAGAGCTGCTTTTGGGCAAAAGCCTCACAAGCCCTTTATAGTTCAAAAAAAAAACCTACTGAGAAAAGTAGAAACGCGCTGCCCCGCACCCCAGCCCGAGGCCAAGAGCAGGAGTCGAGTCCTTGGCGTTTTTCTGCCTACGAGGGCGGGTTTGGTTCCAAAAGCCCCGCACCCCCTGGGCCGAGATGCAGGACGGCCAGACAGGAAACTTAAAGATGCTGCATCGGTTTAATTACATCCTAAAACCCCTCTCTATCTGTAAGAGGGATCGTAAGCAACGTGAGACTCTCCAACGTGGCATCAGGGTATTTTCAAGAGGCCGGAGGTGCGGGAGGTCAGACGTCATTCATTTTTCTCCATAATAATAATGGTTCTGGTGGATAGCAAACTGTCCATGAGCCAGCAATGTGCCCTTGTGGCCAAGAGGGCCAATGGGATCCTGGGCTGCCTAGGGAAGAGTGTGGCCAGCAGGTGGAGGGAGGTCATTCTCCCCCTCTGCTCTGCACTGGTGAGGCCACAACTGGAATACTGCGTCCAGTTCTGGGCTCCCCAGTTCAAGAGAGACAGGCAACTGCTGGAGAGAGTCCAGCGCAGGGCAACAGAGATGATGGAGGGATTGGAGCATCTCCCTGATGAGGAAAGGCTGAGAGAGCTGGGGCTCTTCAGCCTGGAGAAGAGAAGGCTGAGGGGAGACCTTATCAATGCTTCCAAGCATCTAAAGGGTGGGTTGAAGGATGGAGCCGGACTCTTTTCAGTGGTTCCTAGTGACAGGACGAGGGGCAACGGGCACAAGCTGGAACATGGGAAGTTCCATTCAAATATGAGGAGAAACTTCTTTCCGGTGAGGGTGCCAGAGCCCTGGAACAGGCTGCCCAGGGAGGGTGTGGAGTCCCCTTCTCTGGAGACCTTCAGGCCCCACCTGGATGCAGTCCTGAGTGATGTGCTCTGGGCAACCCTGCTTCCGCAGGGGGGTTGGACTGGAGGATCTCTAGAGGTCCCTTCCAACTCTGACAATTCCATGATTCATTTGGTAGAACTCAAACTTGCTGTGCCAGGAACAGGCGACAATCCCTAAATCTTTAGCGATGGTGCTTCCAACGCTGTCCCTCACACTCGGTGTCTCAGAAACGTCACCACCAACGAGGCTTTCATGAGCTCTGGCCTGAGCAAAGAGAGAAAGCGCCCCAAATGTGCCCATCCGTTCCCTGCCTCGGCGGCTGACGACAGGAGACAGAGGGGTTTTTTTTGAAAAAAAAATTCTTTTATTGGAACTCATCTGAACATCAGATATACCTGGTGTTGGTTAGCAAGAACCGTTTGTACATTTGATATTGATGGTGCCAAAAACCCAAACAGCGACTGACTGGATGAGATGGAAATTTAAAAAAAAAAAAAAAAAAATAAAATAGAATAAAATAAAACATCGGAGAGGTTTCGAATGTGAACAGAAAGCAGAAAGATCAGCCAGTCTAAGATTCAGTGTGAAGGCAAAATATTTCCTGATAAAACAGAACCCTTTTTACAAAATATAAATTTTGTAATAAAAACGTGGCGAGGGAGAGAAAGACAGAGGGGAAAGGGGAAAAAAAAAAAAAAAAAGAAATAAAAATAAAGATTAGCAGGACAGAGCTGCAGAAGCTTACACTGCCCAAATGGCGTTAAAACCTAGCTAGGAACCTCACCAGAAAATGAAAACATGCTGGAATACACCCTGCTCCACCCCCCACAGAAATGACTTTGGAACGGTAACGAGGACGCTCCCCGGCGAGCGCTGCACTGGGTTATTCCAGAAGGGCCAAGCTGTCCCCCAGCGGATGTCGGAAAAAAGAGAGAAAAACTAGAACCAGTAACGCAGCGGAGGGAAATAGGGAAAGTGTGGGCAGCGACTGGTCTCCCCGCCGGAGGGGGCTGGCTCCTGGGGGGGGGGGGTCAGGGAACGCCTGCTCACTGCTCGTCCTACCGATGCAGGCGTGGGGGGGGAGGGCTAAAAACACTGAAAATCTAGTCTATTTGAAAACAATCGCATGCAATGCAGGCCCCCGGGGGAAACCTGCGCTGTTCCCTTTATTAGAAACTGGCCGAATGGGCTGGAGAGTGGCCGCAGCCGCTGGGTTCTCGGGGCTGGGCAGGGCGGGTCCGGGCACAGCACAATGATAATTCTGAAGCGGGTTCCTCGGGTGGGAAAGGCTTCAGGAAAATCATCGTGGAGCCACTTTCGAGGGGATCTGAGGTCTTTAAGATTTAAAAATAAACCAGTAGTCTGTACATTCTGGGTTGTTTTTTTGGTTTTCGTTCAGTACAAATGAACTAAACTGGGCTGCTCATCCACCGCCAGCAATTCTCAGATTTCAGAGCAGAGGGAGAGGTGAAACAAACTCCTTTTGGGCACCTATCGGTAACAAAACTTTGTCCCTGCTTAACTCTCTGCCATCCCTCAGGAAGTGGAAAGCACATGTTTAGGTAGTGTAAGCCTTTTTCCTTTTATTTAGAATACCCTCTTTGTTTAAACAATATTCCCCCCCCAGATACAAAGTTCGGCCAGTAAAGATTACATGGAAACTGGAACACGCATCGTATGGAATACAAGATGCACCGGATGAGGAAGTTTAAAAACTTTCCGAGCGAAAAGTAGAACAAAGAAGAAGAAAAAAAAAAAAAAAAAAAAGAAAAAAAAAAAGTCTCCTAACATTTTCCCAAAGGTTTCACTCTCCTGTCACACACACTCTCCAAATGACAGCTTAGCAAATTCAACTCTGCAAAAGAAAACAGAGCCACGTCAATCGAGGGGAGAGAAAAACCAGCCTCGAGGACACCGACCGCACCGTGGCCTGGCAGGAGCGATAGGGTCGGGGCGCTGCGACCTCGGGCTGCGGCCCCCACTCACCTATGTCAGCTTCTTGGCTTTGTTGTAGAGCGAATCCACTACTTTGCTCATATTCTGAATAGTCTCGAGGGCAGCTTCATAGGTTTTGTCTACGGGGGGTTCGTCGAAGATGATGAGGACTCCCTCGCCTTGGTCAAGGATGCCTGCGGACACAAAGCCGCGGTTACCGGCGTAACGCTTGACGGTTCCCACCTTCCAGACAGCAGGAATTTGGGGGTCTACCCAGCAAACTGGTCAGCTGTGTAGGGTTTGGAAGGGGCTCATGGGTTGTACATGTACATGGCTGACTGGTTTTGGTCTGGACTGCATTAGCAGTACCCTACCCAGGGAAAAATAAAACAACACACATCCTCGAGAGGGGCTGAGAAGATGCCCAGGAGACGTTTGTGCCTGAGCAGTCCCCAACAGCCACCTTCCCCCCCCAGCCCCCTGTGCCCAGCACGGGCTCAGCACAGCGCTGGGGCAAAAAAAAAAAAAAAAAAAAAAGAGACTACTTTATAATTAAACCATTTCCAGGTGCCAGATGGGCACTGCAGCTGGGCTCTGTAATTTTTGAGCTATTCTCTAACCAGCCATTCATCCTGCTCAGTGAGATCAAGAGGGCCCTTCTACATCAACACTAGGGACAATGTAAACAAGAACGGGGGCGGTTCCTTGAGGGCTTCTCAGAGAAGCAGCCTCCTGTGAGCCCTGACACCCCAAAGCCATCAGCTCTGCTCCGTGTGGGTGCCCCCACCAGCGCACAGAACGCCCCTGGCATAAATCATCAGGGAGAGGTGACCACGTACTCCAGTAAGCTCTCCCTGGACAGCCCACCAGTGGGTGTCTCAACCACCCTTGGATGCAGCCGCAGCAAGGAAGGGCTTAACAGTGGTTTCTAATTTGTGAGAAATTAAGCCCGGAGCTTAACGAAGGCAGATGGAGCGATAGGAACAACGTCCACGGCAAGAGTAACAAATAAACCCACCGCTTACTGCTCTTCCCTGTTAACCTGCCGTCTGGAGCAGAGGGGTCTGAGGAGGACACTCGGGGCTCAAGGCTGCGGCGATAACGAGGGATCTGCCCCGAGTTTGCTCACACCCCGCCTGCCCTCGGGCAGCAAAGCAGCCAAGGGTGAAGGATGCACAGACTCACCGTGAAATTTCTTGTCCAAGATCATCTGTGACAGTTTCCTTTCTACCTCAGCCTGAAATTGAAGCAGAAAAATGAAAAGTCTCCCAGAACTATATAAAGAAATGTGAATTTTACTACTCCAACAGCCCTGGCGGGATATAAGCATTGCTTAAAAGCAGCTATTTTATCCCTGAACATGGTGTCAGCACAGATCTCTCTTGCACGCTGCTCTGATACTGCCAGATGCTTTAGATGACACAGGAAATGAAGCAGTAGCTTTTACTGACGAGGGCACCAGGATGCCTTGCCCTCGCGTTCTGCAGAAGCCAGTGTATCTGTCACTCCCCACAGGCATTACTCGTTAGGGATTTGGAGCATTAAAGCTCGGTTCAGCAAATATTTAGTCAAGTGTTGGCCAAGCTGACCTCCTGCCCAGCCCAGGCAAGGCTCCCGAGCCAGCTCCTCTTCTGCTCTTTGGACAGAGGACACAGACCTTCAGTTAAACAACCGCAGACCAGCTTTTACTCAAACTATTAAATTTGTGTTAAACACCAGGGCTAGACCAGGAGGAGACTGCACAGATAGAAGAGGAGGATGGATAATGTACAGTTCCAAACCTCTGGCAATAAAGGACAAAAGCACTTTGGGATGCAACTGGCTTGGGCTACAGTGGATTTTCCTAAAACTTAATCTGATTTGGATTATCTGTAAAGCACTTATTGCAATAGTCAACGTGACATACGCATCCCTAATGGAACTTCACAGTGATTAGCTGGATCCCGTATCTTAAGGGTCTGAGAAAGATTCCTCCGAGCACGCTCACGAGGATTAAATGCGGGTCACCGGGGAAGACCGAGCTGGTCACGACATGAGCTGTTACTAGAGGAAATCCCATCTCCCAGAAAAAACAAGTGCTAACACAGGGAGTAACACCCCTGTGAAGGAAGGGGATGCTACAGCAAACTCTTTGCGCAGAGGAAGCCAGTCCGATGACCCCTGGAAACTGTCTGTGTTAAAGTTAAGTTCCCAAGAGCACTATCTGCCTGTAAACGCTGTGGAGCTGACCTGTCAGGTTTAATAGCCCACATTTATTTCCCAGCGGCAAACACCATTTGACCTCAATTCCTCTCCCCTCTTAAGACGCGTCACTGATTTCTAGTGATGTTCTTACCTTTGAGAGCTTGATGAGGCTGGATATGTGTTCAATCTATAAGAGAGACCAACAGAGTTCAGTAAATCTCTAGCTGTATTTTTGACACGCACCATGGAGGTGTGGGGTTCTGCCAAAGAACAGCTCAAGGGCCTGTAAACGCTCCGGCCTAAAAACCTCCAACGGCTTTGTCTGCTCTGCAGCTTCATGTCCTTCAGATTTCATACCCATTTTTAACTGACGATGGACACCTCAAGCCATTTCACTCTGAAACAACATTTTTTTTCTCCAAGATTATTGCAGCTTTACCCACACTCTGTCCGAGCCCTTAAAAGGCAAACACCTTCAGTGTTTAAAGCACATTCACCTTTCAATGTGCGTAGCAAAACAGACGGAAAGGGTAATGACTCCGGAACGTGGTTTTCCAACGCTCCTCTTAGCCCCCTCCTTATCATTTTTCAGCTGAACGTGACGAACCCCGAGCTCTGGAAGTGCTGAGTAGCTCTCAGTAAGATTTATTCTCTATGGGAACAAGTCCCTCAGCCCCCAGCAGCAGGGGACAGAGGTACCAAACATGTCGCTGTGCTCGCTGGAAACATTTACCTGTACTCTGGAGAAGGGTTCAATGACTCTGATCAGATTCTGTTCCAATAAGTTATCATAGAGCTTAGCCAGGTGAGTGTTTATGATGGGGTCGTCCCTGAGCTCCACCTTGTAGTCTGTCAGAGCCTGCGGGAGACACAGTGGGAAGAAATAATTCAGGTACCAACAGGTCTCCTGTCTTCAAAGCCCCTCGGAGGGTGAAATACCCTTCCCTCCCTGCCCAGCAAAGCATCAGTGGTTAATCCAATCCCACAACTCAGCTAAAAGGCCAGGAAGTCACGACAGCCTGGCAGCCTTTCAAGCACCGTGCAGCAATCGCCTTTCATCTTTACGCTGCCGGAGCTCAGCAAGCCAGAGTCGCCGGTTTACGCTCAGGACAGCATGGCAGGATTGTTTCCCGACACGGGAATCCTCTCCGTTATCTCTGTGGTATTCTTGCTGAAGCCAGGAAAAAATTTAGGAAGGTACACATCTCAGTGAACAGCACCAAAAGTTCAGGAAACTACTTCTGAGTTGGCTCTCCAAAATAATAATAATAATAATAATAATAATAATAATAATAATAATAATAATAATAATAATAATAATAATAATAAAAACCTCAAAGAACGCCCCAAACAAACAAACTTCCCCAGTTTCAAGCAAGCTACCGCTCCCCATGCTGCAAAACCCAAAGCGGTTGATTATTGGAGGGTATCTGCTTGACGCGCTGTTGCTTTCCATGAATGTTTTTATGTTTTCCTGCTGTGGGATGTAACAGCTCCTACAACTTCCCAAACCCGGCATTTCTGAGCGTTTTGTCCAACCAGGCCCCGTTTTCTGTCTCCTGACTCACCTTCTCAAAATCTGCCAGCGATCGGTTCTTACTGGCCTGTGCCACACATTTTAGTGCTTCTGTCTGCAAAGAAAGAAAACGAGAGCAGGTTATTTTTCTGGATGCTCCTCTCAGTGTTATCACGCCAACTGTGCAGTGTCTTGAAAACGTGCTTAAGCAGCAGAACGGGAATGTTCCTCTTACTACAGAGCCATGTCAGTGTTGCTTCCATGCAGGCAGAGCAAGGACAGCTGCTAATAAGGAGAACATGCAGAACAGCTGCAGGACACAGCGTGAAATCAGCTTCACAGAGACAAAGAACTCAAGTTTTGCAAGGTCTGAGAACACCAGCTGCAGTTCCTATCGGGTTGCAGGTTGGGAGTTTGATACAGTTTTTAAGGAAAGCGCACATTTGGGCACATGTTTAATGAAGGTGGCCATTCTCAATCCCTAAGCTGTGTTTCTCCCCTCCAGCAAGTCACATTTCCTCTGCTGAGCAGCAGAAGCACAGCCACAAGTCCTAGGGATACCCTTTCACAGACAGCATCAGGAAATATTTCTTGCCTACCCCACAATTGCCAAAACAAAGCAAAAGACTCAGCCACAAACTTATTTACCATTCACCATAATTCACCATATTTAAACTAAACGGAATAGTAACACCACCAGAAGAACAGTTTCCGAGTGGTGAGAGGAACAAGCGCACGAGACAATAGAATCATCACAGAATGGTTTGGGTTGGAAGGGACCTTAAAGATCATCTAGATCCATCCTGCTGCCCTGGGCAGGGACACCTCCCACCAGACCAGGTTGCTCCAAGCCCCCTCCAACCTGGCCTTGAACCCCCCCCAGGGATGGGGCAGCCACAGCTTCTCTGGGCAACCTGGGCCAGTGCAAGCAGGACAAGCAGGACAACCCGGTGGCTATGGTGCACAAGACCCAGGCTTCTGCTGCCATGTCCCCCACCAAGCTGGCCCCAAGGCTGCCCGCTTTCTCTCTGCTCCCCAGGCTCAGTTTCCACAGCTGCGGCAAGAACCCGCTGTCTCAGGAGGACAGCACAGGGAGCAGCTGAGATTTTCCTCCCTCACCCTCTGAAAAGGAGCCTCCAGCCCAGCTGCCGTTCAGGGGAAGGGGATGAAGCAGGACTGGGGACCGCCCTTTGTGATCCTGCAGGGATAACGCAGGGATATCCCCGCTCCAGACTCTTCTACGTACGTGTGCTCACTGACCTCCTTTGCTAAAGAGCTTCCCGGGTCCTCTGTGAGGTAGGAGAGCATTAGCTCCTGCATCAAAGTAAATAGCTGGCTGACCAAAGCCACCGAGGGCATGGGTGTATAAGCCTGGCTCAGACCCCAGCACGCTTGGCTTTTGGCCCTGGGCTTTACATAAGCATCCCCGGATTTAATACGGGGGTGGCACTCGCAGACTGGCAAGTCAACATGGTAGAATAAACAGTTGATTTAACAGCTCCCCAGCTGCCTGGCTTCCACCTTACAGTCATCTAGGTCTCAAGCTGCTCTGCCGTGAATGGATTTTCAGGACTTGCTACAACACGAGTGAAAACAATGAAAAACTTGGATTTAAATGGATCAGATCCATGGCTGCAGAGCAGTTGGCGAGGGCCAAGACAGGAGCACCTTACGGCATCAGGCATTTAGGAGTTCATAAAGAAAGCAGGGAGGAGAAAAACAGAGAAAATGAAGCGAGCAGGCCAGATTCTCAGGTTGTGAAAATCACCGTATTCCCTTTGAAGGCAACTGACTTACGGTAATTACTTATGGTAATTTAATCAGTCCTGGATCTCACTCAGGACACTCAGAAGTGAAGGGTATTTTGGTATGAAAAGACCGAAGTATCTGACTAAAAGAACACCACAATATTCTCAGAGATAATAGGAAGATAGAAAGGATGAAGTTTCTATACCTGTCTTCCTGCATACCGCAGAGCAAGCTTCCCACTCACTAACGCTTGCACATCTTCTGGGCTAGAGAGGGAGGGAGGGAAGAGAGCGTTTATTCAACAACACGGTCAGCTTAAATCTAAGCGTGTCTCAAAAATTCCCAATTAATGGCAAATTACTAGGATTCAAGTAACATCATATCACAAGCATTGATTAGTTCATAAAGACAAACAGCAAGCTCGTCTGCTTGAGTTCTTTCATTAGTAGAGAGTCTTATAAACAAAAAGCCTTTCCCATTTAAATATAGGAAGTGTTCTTCGCAGAACCATTTGCCACGTACATGTTCAGCATGATTTTGCACAGCAACATGTATTTCAGCGCAGTGATGGCTTTTGGGTTGTCAATTGAATCATATCCCTCAAACGCCTCGTAAAAATATGAATAGGCTGTTTTCCAGTCCTTCTCTTCTGCTGCGTGAATAATACCTGCGGAGAGGAACAAACAGGAGAGCAGCAGAATCAATTCTGAACGTCACTGGAAGAGGACAGAACAATTTGATTGCCCGGTGCTTTATCTGTACTTCAATAAAGAGATTCCTTTCCTTCTGTGTCCCCCTTTACCTTATCTCTAGCAGAAGAATGTCTATGCCCTCTCTTAAGGGGACATGTTAAGACAGACAAGTTTGGGGCACTTTAGGTAAGTGCCTGCAAATCAGGTCAGGATCGTTACAGTTACACTAACGTGGTGTAATGCTGTAGTGCCTGGGGAGGTTACGGACCCTCTACCACCGGAGGTTTTTAAAAACAGGCTGAAAAAAACATGTCTCAGGAACAATGTAATTACAGCTGATGCTGCCTTGAGGCAGTTGGGCAGACTAGTGGGTATCTTGCGGTCCCACCCAGCACCATTTTCTATGATTCACTCAGGAAAGAACAAATATCAGTCAACTGATGCATGGTGACATGTCCTAGACTCTTCCCTCCCGCTGAAGGGCTTTACCTGACTGCATGTCTAACGCCGCCTGCAGCTTAGGTGGACAGTAGATGGCGTTGGCTGTAGTCCGTGCAGAGGTTAAGGCTGCTCTTGCTTTTGGCAGATTGCTCAGGGCATGGTAAGTCTTACTTTCTAACAGCTGCACTTCCACCAGCAACGCCTTGTCATCCATCTTTTTCAATTCCCGAAGAAGCTGGGAGCCTAGCAGCGGGGAAGAACAAGAAAGAACCTTTGTAACCTGCTCTGCATCCACTACCAAGAACTAAACAAACCAAGTTCTTCTCCCCACAGCTCTGGCTTCGAGGAAGCGGGGCAAGGCTCACACAATCTGTTCTTCCAAGGAGAAACAAAGGAGAGGAAATGATAGCGGGTCAGTGTCAGTCCACAGCTGAAGAAGAAGCTGTGGCTGCCCCATCCCTGGAGGGGTTCAAGGCCAGGTTGGACGGGGCTTGGAGCAACCTGGTCTGGTGGGAGGTGTCCCTGCCCAGGGCAGGGGGTGGAACTGAATGGTCTTCAAGGTCTCTTCCAACTCGAACCATTCTATGATTCCAAGAATGAACCAGTTTCATGTTAGAGCTGGAAGAGGGCAGTGAGAATTCTCGGGTATGTGGACAGTGTGTCTCTGCCACCTCCCCACAGACAGCAGGCGCTCAGCACAAAGCCAAAGCCGGGTTGTGCAGTTCAGATGGTCACTCTGGTACCCTTTCCCCAGACGACAGTGTGATTTACCGCTTACATTCACAGCTCCGAGCAAACCCGAAGTACTGCCCGCTCCCCCATCATTCCCCTACGGTGAGACCTGAGGATTTTCAAGCGACTCCTAAGAATACGGGATGAGGAAGGAATGTTTTAAGCACAAGACATCTGCAGATCAAATTTAGGAGGTAGGAATGGATAGCCTAAGAAATGCCTAGATAAACTGTCACACTGAAGCCGTGTGAGGACAGAAAGAGCCAGCCTCAGAAGACTCTTCCTCTTCTCCCCCTCCCCCCCACTTATGAACTGAAGAGCTAACTTGGGGCAAGCAGATGAGAACGTCATCCTCACTTGCTCTGCTTAGATGCTGAAAACCACAGCTGAACCCGGGTAACGAGGTGGAAGAGAATGGACTCTCCCCAGAAACATCCCATAGACACTCTCTGCTTGCACCTACTCCCCACGGACATAGTCTTGACCAGTCACACAGAAGTGCTAGTGCACATCGATATCTCGATAGAGCCTCGAGAGGCTGTCCTACAGCTACGGGCCTTCACAACCCCCTAAGCTGTACCATCAGCATTACTTTAATTAAGCACAGCTTTGCAGTATGGAATCTCATCAGTTTAAACCCGAGTGCGTTATATATCTGTATGCAAATGACTTCTAACTTGATATTGAATTCCATGTATCAGAGCACTTAACATAACTTGATATTCTGATCAGACACAAGTCACCCAGGTGACTCTGGACGTGACACGCTCTTGCCACCAGACTGTTTAAGAAGTTACAGGTCCCTGGTGAGACATCACGACTGCCCAGGCGAGCACTTCTGTCTGTGTCACCGAGCCATTCCCAGCCCTCTGTGCGCAGAGCAGTCTGTGCAAACACCCTTCAGCCACCTCAAACCTCACCACACATTGCCCCAGTCATTTGCAAAATGAGCATTTGTAAAGCCCCGGAGGGAGCCGGGCCCTGTAACACGACCTGCTTTACTCTGCTTTGTGGCAGAGCAGGAGAGTTCACATGGTTCATTACCATATCTCAGGTGGTAGAGGAGCAAATTCTGAAAGCCTTTACACTGCTTCACAAGAGCTTGTCTAATTACATCCTTAGAGGTTTGCCATTTCCCAGCATTTCTACTGCTTTTACTGAGGCTGTATTTGAACAAACTGAAAAAAGCTGGTTTCTCCCTCCGACCTCTCTGACCACAGCAGTATATACTCTGTATGTTCCAGCAGGAGCCAAACCTGACGGCCTTCAGCTGGATACAGCTCCTCTTTGCTTCCAAAATTATTTGAGATGAACAAATGACGATGAACAAAGAGATGTCTAAAAGCCTTTATCACCAAGCCATAGCAAAAGATGGCAGAGCTGGTACAGCACTGAGAAATCAATGCCCAAGTCCTACAAAACTTATGAAGGAACATGATGTAGTGGATCATTTTCCTCGTCAGCCTCAAGACTAATTACAAAGCAAAGAGCTGCTACCACCACCTAGTGGAGACTCACCCAGCTGCAGCGCTTCTTGGTACCTCTTGGTATCGAAGTACAAAGAGACCAGCCTCGCCTGGGGAACAGAAAAAGAACGGCTGTGAGGAAAGCCAGAGAGAGGTAGCACAGATTTATTTTGTTAAATGAAACTTTATATTCTTATCTGCACAGATTTTATTAAATTAGTTTCTATTCATTACATCATATGGCCCATTTCTGCAAGATCTAGCGTTTGGAAGACCGGCTCGTTTAAACACAAGGGGTAAAATCCTGCCTATTCAAGGAAAATCACTAACTTTGGTGTAATTGTTATCACCCATCCATTACATGTACAAAGATCCAGACAACACACCACAAGTTCCCCACAAGTTGAAGAGCCACCAAGCTGGTGAGGGGTCTGGAGAACAAGTCATATGAGGAGAGGCTGAGGGAACTGGGCATGTTTAGTTTGGAGAAGAGGAGGCTGAGGGGAGACCTCATTGCCCTCTACAGCTCCCTGAAAGGAGGGTGTAGAGAGGTGGGTGTTGGCCTCTTCTCCCAAGGGAATAATGACAGGAGCAGAGGAAATGGTCTGAAGTTGGGGCAGCGGAGGATTAGATTAGATATTAGGAAGAATTCCTTCACTAAGAGGGTGGTCAGGCACTGGAGCAGCCTGCCCAGGGAGGTGGTGGAGTCGCCATCCCTGGAGGGATTTAAGGAACGTGTAGACATGGCACTTCAGTGCATGCTCTAGTGCCCGAGATTGTGGGGGCCTTTTGTGTGTCTATGGTTGGACTCGGTGATCTCGGAGGTCCTTTCCAACCATGAAGATTCTGTGATTTCTATAGCTATTAAATCTGATAAAGGGAAGAGGTTATCACGCAGGTTTAGGAGCCGCACTGTAACCTACCTCCAGAGCCTGGCGTAGGAAAGTCCTCTTCTCTGATTTGGCCCATTCAATACACTCTAAACACAGGTCAACCTTAAAGGGAGCAGAAAGAAATGTGTAAAGCCTTCTGCTGCCCCTCTTTAAAACAGCAGTATGGTTCAACCCCTTCCTACAAAGCAACAAGAATACAACAAAGCCTGAATCTCCACAACGTAGTTGGAGAAAAGAAGCCATTCCTGTGATGCTTAGCAGCATTGCTAAGCATCGAATTAGCTTTACTCTGAAATGAGCCCGGAGATTACCCTTCACCCTTAGTGCCTACCCCAAACAGCTCTGAACGACACCTTTAATATGGCGTAGTTCCCCGCTGACGACAACTGCGGCTCAACTGCAGCATTTAGTGACTTGTCCTCAGCGAGGACTCCCTGGTCGCCCCACACCATACACTTCAGCCTCGGGCTGCATCACGCTGACACCAGAGTCTACACCCACAGAAAAGTTGCACAAAATGATATAAAACAGCCAAATGGTGCTACATGTTTTCATATTCTATCTGCTAGATTAACTTTCTGCACTTTGTAACAACATTGACAGTATTATCCCGCTTCTAATACGTTCTGCAAGAGAAAGTAAAGTTCAGAAGGCAAACAAAGGCTTAGTTTAAGCTTTAGCCATCACAAGAAAACCCAAGAGACCACCTTCTTCGATTCCTTCTCTGAAGCACTCGGCTTCCAATAACTTTTTCTGACCACCAGGGACAATCCTCCCACACTGGAATATGAAAATAAAAGATTTGGCTCCCAAAGTTTCACCGGTAAAAATGACCGCTGAAATCCTAAGGGCATTTCTTACACAGCTGTGGTTTTGTTTGAAATAAAAACATCTGGGTCCACCAGAACCGGTTAAGGGATGAACTGAAAGGCTTTGAGGTCCCTTCCAGCGCGTTTCGCACCATTTCATTTAGCCAGAGAGAGAACTGTGTTTTCAATTGCTCTAGAAAGGAAGGAAAACGAAGCGCACGTGTTTTAGGGCCTAAATATGTCAGATCCTGGGTAATTTAGCAGTACAAAGCAGCAGAGGTGCCGGCTCCACTATTTAGAGCTGAGTAAGGTGCCAGGAGCCAGTCCGTAAGTGACACTGGAGGGTTTATCTGTCACTTCAGAGCAGAGTAAAGGAACCCAATAGCTTCTCAAATTTTTAAGACTGCTGGGATTCCCTTGATGAATAAAGCAGTCGTGTTCCACCCCAATTAGAAGCGGGTGTTGATTTAGACCTGGCCAATAATACACAGTAAGTCATCCTGAGGCGCTCGGCTCAGGAATGCCTTTTCCCAAAAATCTCTGGATCGCGAGCCTTTCTGGAGCAGCTCCGGAGCTCTACTGCACTGCAGGACTTGTCAGCCCCTCGTCACTGCTTATTAAATGGGGACAATTTATGATAAGCCATTATGAAGCTGCAATTTATTGCACCGTGATAGCTGGAGCATTAGGAGCTGGAGAAATCTCCAATTTCATTGCTTTAGTGGGCTCTTGGGAGTCTTCTTAATCTAAGTTACACCGAGGAAGCAAGTGTCCCTCTGAACATTGCTGAAAGCACTCAGGATTCCTGCATCAAGAACCTCACAGGTCAGGTGTCATAATTCCTTAAGATTTTGGCTTCTGAATACGCTTGAAAATGAATGTTTTGACTAACTGGGCCATTTCTCCATCACTGTTCCTCCAAGTTCTTTCCCTGACATAAAATGCCACCTTTTGGGACTGTACTCAAATATTGTCATTTACACCAAGTTACCTTTAGAAAAAAATCTGAAGCCACTCATTTTCTCATGACCCCTTTAGGGGTTTCCCTTCTCACCCGCACATCCCAACCCCGCTCCCCTTGATCTCTTCTGTTAAAGAAAAGGGGCAAAAGATACTGTCCGTCACTGTTTACGGTAACGACATACAAGAAACCACAAGAACTGAAGAGCAAATGGACCTTTGCTAGGTTACCCGAGTGAAAGGACGATACTTCTGCGTTGATTTGGCTAACGAGAATACCAACTGCCCCTCAGCATCGCAGAACCTCGTGCAGGCTGGAATTTGCCAGTCGCTGTGGGTTCAATGTTATAAAATAACTCTATCCTAGGGAGCTAATGAGAATGGGGTAAATCCTAACTGGGAGCTATCTTGGACTGAATGGGTTTCCCAGTGGAGAAGTTAATCCACTGGAAGTAGTTTACCCTTGGTAGCTGCAAAACATTTTCCACTCCCACTTCAGGAGTAGCTTTCAAGCCTCAGAAGGTCTCTGTAGAGTAAAATGCCACCGCACTGTGTCTCCATGCAATACACCTTCATGTCTCCAGGTGAGAAATCCCAAGTAATCCTCACCATCTTGAGAGGCTGGAGAGTTGGGACTATGTGAGCCTCATGAAGTTCAACACAGTCAAGTGCAAGGTCTTGCATGTGGGTCAGGGCAATCCCAGGCACAAATCCAGGCTGGGCTGAGAATGGCTGGAGAGCAGCCCTGAGGAGAAGGACTTGGGGGTGTTGGTGGGTGAGATGCTCCACACGCCCCAACAACGTGCGCTGGAGCCCAGAAACCCCCTGCACCCTGGGCTGCATCCCCAGCAGCGTGGCCAGCAGGGCGGGGGGGGGATTCTGCCCCTCTGCTCCGCTCTGGGGAGACACCCCCCAGTGCTGCCTCCAGCTCTGAGGCCACCAACAGCAGAAGGACATGGAGCTGTTGGGGTGGGAACAGAGGAGGCCCCGGAGATGCTGGGAGGGCTGGAGCCCCTCTGCTGTGAGGACAGGCTGAGAGAGTTGGGGGTTCAGCCTGGAGAAGAGAAGGCTCCAGGGAGACCTTAGAGCCCCTTCCAGTCCCTCAAGGGGCTCCAGGAAAGCTGGGGAGGGACTCTGGATCAGGGAGGGGAGCCATAGGAGGAGGGGGAAGGGTTTGACACTGACAGAGGGGAGATGGAGATGAGATCTGGGGAAGAACTTCTTTGCTGTGAGGGTGGTGAGAGCCTGGCCCAGGTTGCCCAGAGAAGCTGTGGCTGCCCCATCCCTGGAGGGGTTCAAGGCCAGGTTGGAGGGGGCTTGGAGCAACCTGGTCTGGTGGGAGGTGTCCCTGCCCAGGGCAGGGGGTGGCACCGGGTGGGCTTTAAGGTCCCTTCCAACCCAAACCATTCTGTGATTCTATGAAATAGACACTTCGGTTTAGAAGCAGATGCTACAAACTCCAGGCCTTATCAGTACAGGCAAAAAGTAAGGCAGAGCAGGCAGAGAAAACCTTTGTCTGTAGATGTCAGGAAGGGATGAGACCCACAAGCAGAAGAAAGCTCATTAAGCAAAAAGAAAACATGGCTGTTAACTTCTCTGGGAGTTTTTCTGGCTACAAGAATGGAATAAGGTTCTGGGACGAGGTCCCCAAACACACACCAGGAGCAAAACACTAACCGTTCTATGATTCTATTTCATCGCACCAACTCCTGACCAGACCTCAAATGCTCCCTCCTCCAGCTCTGTGCCATCACACACTCTCCCCACTGTTCCACTGGACCAGGCTCACTGGGACAGGCACCGCTCCTCTCACATCCCCAACACTAATCCCACCGCAAAATACTACTAGTGCCGTGTGTCTAACAGCAAACAACACAAATCTAAGAAAAATGGCCCAGGGTGAGAGTTACTTCTAACCTGGAGCAGATTGAGGCTTGCGGAAAAACATGATTATGATTGAATTAAATTATCTGATGTTTTATTAATAGAATACATCCAAATGCATTAAATGAACATTTCCTGACAGGAATAATCCTTCAGTGTGAAGCGAAGTAGGTCAGATAATGGTGTTAGAGGCTTTTGAGGAACGCAGTAGTGCTGAAATGTCAATCTCACCTCCTGTCCTGTTGCCGCCTCCATATCGAGGAAGAGATCGAGCAGGGACCGGACTAAGCGGGCTGCCTTTGCTTTGCTGATGGAGTTCAAGAAGGGTCGGACGTACTTCAGGAGTCCTCCCAGCTCTGTAGGCAAGAAAACCGGAATCGTGAAAGCACAACCACAAGGCCAAAAGTCACACCACAGCTGGAGTACTTGACACGTCTATACACAGCGGTATTTATTACAGCAAACAATTTATAAGCAGTCTCTCAACATCATTTACGGGAAAAGGGCGATAAACATCACCTGAAGGAAGGCCTCGCAGTAAACACAGGGGCTGGCAAAGGCCACGGCCGGGCTCTGGTCTTCCCCCACACCACACACTTCCCGTTACTGCAGTTCACCCAATTATAATACCATTTGTAACTGCACTTGCCTCGGGCACGTTTTAAAAATGTAAGCATCTGCTAAACGCTTTGAGATTTTTCTATAAAACGGGCAACGGAGTTTATAGTTTAAGTATGTTTTTATTAACTCACAGTTTGAGGTTTTAATCTGCCATACCTAAGCCAGTCGGATACACCGCGGATATTCAGTGCTCCACTGCTGAATAAAGGACATTTCTAACACTTCAACTACCCACGTTACCTAGTTAAAACTTACCTTACCCAACTAGTTTTCTGTTCCTACTAGTCACCTTAGTTTACAGTTATAAAACTAGTCTCGAGCTGACAAAAGAAAAGTCTGTAGGAAGAAATACACTAAAAAATGTCATTCCCACAGAGGGCAGGAATGTCACAGCAGTTTCAGGACTGGGCGTTCACGGGAGCAGGAGGGAGTTGAGTGCTGGAATTGCAGAGCACAAGTTAAAAGTCTTCTCCTGCCCTAAACAACACGGGGCCGTGGGGCCGGGTCGCCGAGACGCATGTTTACGGCCGGGGAAGACGATCCCTGTAGCAGCCGAGGCCGGTGCCAGCGCAGGGCTCGGTGCTGACTCACAAAGCCGTGGGGTCACGCACGGAAATCACCCCTTGTTTACTCCAGAATTTTAAGCCTCACCCAACCATCAGCCAGATCTCACACTACCTTGTTTACAAGAGTTGATAGTAAAAAAAAAAAACAAACAACAAAACAAAACCTGTAATGACTATTTCAGGAATCTTCAATATACTCTATACCAAACTAAACTAAGAGACTAATTTTATTTCAATTAATATAGAGAGGAGCATCAACAGCATTTCAGTTTGGGAGGATTCCAATAAAAACAGATGAAAACAAGGTTTCTTTCATATTTCACTTAGCAGTAATGCAAAAGAATTTTTGTAAGAACATCCTAATAATATCTTAAAATTATTCCTTATATATTTTACTTTCTCAACCTATTTATTTTAAAAGTCTAATCAAGCCCGATGTAGCTCATTTCTTACACCGTTAAGAAGTGGAACTCCCAGCGTGTTCCAATCCAGTTGCTCCTGGTGATGGACTGCCATTTTTACACATCTGAAAGCACGGTTTTAGAACAAATGGAACTTTTCTCAAGTGCGCCCTGAATCCTTAGAGGAGCCTTATTTTCCAAACAGCAGAGCAACAAATCCCCACTCTTCCTACAATGAACCACTCAGACTTTGTACAGGGAATAAAACAAGACGCTATGACCGCCATGCCTAAGATTTTATGTAGATTTTACTTTCTGAGAATAAATGGGCAGGTTTTTCTAGAACTGAGATATCGATACTATAATATCGAAGAATGACCACTGCTGACTGATGGTTTCAATCAGCTTTTACTCGATAAGGAAAACTTTACCAACCGCCACGGGGCAGTCGGTAATTTCACCCACACTGCCTTCCTTCCGAGGAGCACTCAATCTGCAGCACCACTCGGGGATGCAAATCCCCATCATTTTAATCAAACGCTTCGGTTTCACATACAGTAAACAAACTACCATGACAGCGGCTTCCAACACATCAGTTTTGCGCAGCTACTCTCACGTGTGCTTCCTCTCGACGCGAGCTGAGAAAGGTGGACTCCAGATCACCCTGTTGGGCTCGGAAGAAAAGCTGGAGCTGCCCAGAAGCTGGTTCTTGTGCTCTTCCCTTGAAAACACCACACTTAACACCAGGAATAAGTCTGCTTCTTAACAGGCCACACCACCGTATCCTCAGCTTTGAGCTCTGTAACTAAGAATTTGCCAGTTTTTCTCCACCTTATCAAGGCAGAAGGACTCTCCCCGAGCTCCATCAACTCCCAATTACTACAAGGTACCTTCTTACTGGGCATCGCTGCATTACACCCGCTCCTCAGGGTCAACTGACTCACGGTTTTAGTGCACAACGTGCTCTTCCACACAGGAAATGAACTTTAGAAGAAAAGAATGGGGGGGAAAAAAAAAAAAAAAAAATCACACAAAATACACTGCAGTACTTATCCTTGCACTGACTTGCTCAACAGCAGCCCAAGAATTCACTGGAAAGCAGGATCAACAATTAGAATATCCCTACATTATGCAAACTACACTTTCAGAGGTGCAAGCTTAAAGTTCCCATAGAAATTTCTCTTTCCTACCAACGTAACTGTCAACTATTTTTAGGATTATGTTTTTTGGTTGTTTTTTTTTTAAAGTAAATGCAGTACTTGGTAATGGTGTGATTGACAGCTCCAGAGAAGTGATGAGCAGCCACTGTGGAAAATGAAGTCTGCAGCTCATCCTCAGAGAAAGCGCTTCCCCCAGCTAACGTGCCACGAACCTGAATTCCTCATCCCAGGTATTCCCAGTTTTAAACAATGCTATAAAAATCTAGAGCTGTCCTAGTAAAAAAAAAAAGTAATTAATCTACCAGTACAATCCTTAATCTCTATCAAGCAGATAAAGAGGGTCATTTGTAGTAGTATTATTATTATTTTAAGCAAAGGCTGCAGTTCACTAGGGGTTAGTCCTCTAAAAGCTACAGATTCATTTTACGCTCCCAGCCAGTCAGCGCCGCAGCAGTTGTAATGTTCAAACCCCACCAAGCTGCAGCTGATGTTTCCCTGACGCTGCAACTCATGGACCCTTTCATCTCCCCAGAATGGACTGGAGAGCAGCCCTGAGGAGAAGGACTTGGAGGTGTTGGTGGATGAGAAGCTCGACATGAGCCAGCAATGTGTGCTGGCAGCCCAGAAAGCCAACGGCATCCCGGGCTGCATCAAAAGAAGCGTGGCCAGCGGGTCACGGGAGGCGATTCTGCCCCTCTGCTCTGGTGAGGCCCCACCTGGAACACTATGTCCAGCTTTGGAGTCCTCAACACACGAAGGACATGGACCTGTTGGAATGGGTCCAGCAGAGGGCCATGGAGATGCTGCGAAGGCTGGAGCCCCTCTGCTGTGAGGACAGGCTGAGAGAGTTGGGGGGTTCAGCCTGGAGAAGAGAAGGCTCCGGGGAGACCTTAGAGCCCCTTCCAGTCCCTCAAGGGGCTCCAGGAAAGCTGGGGAGGGACTCTGGATCAGGGAGGGGAGCCATAGGACAAGGTGGAAGGGTTTTAAATTGAAAGAGGGGAGATTTAGATTAGATACTAGAAAGGAATTCTTTGCTGTGAGGGTGGTGAGAGCCTGGCCCAGGTTGCCCAGAGAAGCTGTGGCTGCCCCATCCCTGGAGGGGTTCAAGGCCAGGTTGGACGGGGGCTTGGAGCAACCTGGTCTGGTGGGAGGTGTCCCTGCCCCGGGCCTCAATGATCTTTAAGGTTCCTTCCAACTCTAACCATTCTATGATCTCAGGGAAATTACCACTTGAAAGCAGCTACAAGCCACTGCAACACCTCGACTCTGTCAAAGAAATTCCACCAGCTGAAACAAAAACATCTGCAGCGAGAGCTACAGCGATATCTGTTTCGTTCGGGCCAGAAAACGCACAACCTCAGCAATTCCCTCGTTAGGTTAAGCAGCACCAGAGTCGCTCCCCTCGGATACTAAGATCCGTGTGTCTTTGTGAACAGTTGGCCCTGGTGAAGACGCTGCTGCTCCTGACTGTCACTCCCACCAGTCTACTTCACCCTAGACAGCACACGGAGAGGGAAGGTGAGCCTGTCTTTCCAAAAAGGACTGGCACATCTCTACACTGCGGTAACCCCTTTCTTCATCCCCAGCTTCACCACACGTCTGCAGAAAGCACAACCTGATCTCACTCCCATCTACACACATACAACTGCCTTCTTCATGTCGCTAAACTAATTTTCTTCTATTCAGACTATAGTTGCTCTGCAGCTTAGTGTTCCCTTTAACACACTTCAAATACATTTCACACACGTACGTGGTCTTAATGTCATTATCAATTACTTAGCCTTCCCCTTAAAAAAAATAAAATAAATCTATTAGCTACCCACCCTCTGAGAATACACTGAAGTTCTTTAAACTTCTGTAAGACTTCAGCTTAACTCAAAACTACTCCAAGTTCTGCAGCCGTAAGGAGGCCGTCGTACAGCCAACGACCCTTCTCTCGGGCTGGTGGGCACCAGCAGCACAGCCACACATTCACCTGGAGAGACTCTTCTGATGATTTCCCCCTTTTTAGCCCAAACACACACATCTCCCTTGGTGCAGGAGCAAAGCCAGGTTTAGTTATCTCCGCAGAAGCAAACACGAGAGTTCAAAGGGCACCCAAACACGGCAGACACCCCTGAGCTAATTGATTTGAGGTCCTTTAATACTCAGTTAGAGAAACGGGCCCTAGTACGGCTGGCTTCCTTTGTCCTGCTCCACATTCTTACTGTAGAAGAGATAAGTCATGTGGTGGAAGGGCTTATTTTTCTCCACCGACTACAAAAGCAATCCACACTAGGAAACCACACATGGACATCTAGAGACAGGTGAGATGAAGAGCATCTTTGTCTCCAGCACCACTCTACGTGCAAACAATCTACTCCGTCACAAGCTCCATTCAATTGCAAATCACGGGGGGATCGGTATCCGGGAAGGCTCAAACACGTGTAGACGTGGGTAGATCAGTTAAATGCCCAAGTCAAAATAAATGTTTGCAAAGACTGAGCAGTAGGACACCAAGTGTGTGTTTCAGAACAAATATAAAACCATGCTCCTGACCAGCTGCTGTCTGAGACCTCGCGCTGCTTTCCACAAACGACTCTGACGTTAGATCTGCCATCCCAGTCGGATTTCAGTTCAGGTTGGTTAAACCTTCTGCTGGCCTGTTTTCCTCAACCAGTCTCAGGCTGCGAAAAGCACACCCGCTTCACCTCCCACCCTGAATTATTGCTGTGCACAGTTAGAAAACACCAGGGCTATACCATGGCCACGGAGAGAACGCTCTTTGTACGGAGGTGGTGCATCAGCTCCCAAAACGCTTGAGGTGAAAAGTGGTCCAGAAAAGGCAAGAGCATTCTTCAGGAAAAGAAACAAAACTAAACTGCTGAGTATAAAATAACAAACACGCTGCCTCGAGCTTTCCAGGAAACACAAGACATGAAGAGATTCAACTCAAAAATAGTTGAATAGAGAACTTCACTCCATTTCTGTCCTTTCACACATTCACAACAGAAGGACTGTCACGTCTTGCTCTCGTGAGGAGCTGGGCAAGGATTTCTGATGTAATGTTTTGGCAGATAAATCAATTAATTGAAAAAGAAGCTGCTGGTGAGAAAGGACTTTGGGGGACAAATTTTCCAATTTGAAATCAGGCTCTGAGATTATTAAAAACAAAACGAGAGAAACTTCTCATCTCAAACATGACAACTTAACCAAACTGCAGTCATTTGTACTGAAATGGCCAGATGTCAGAGTCATAAACTAAACTGTCCAACGCATCAGCTATCTTTTGGAACACCGGGCCAAGTAACACGAGATTAATATTTTATGTTGTTTATCTAGTTTTTTTAGTTTCTGTCCCGTCTCTGAGAGAACACTTCCTGCCAAAATCCGCTTTTACTCCCCTTCCATTAAATAAAGAGGCAAGATCCATTTGAGTGTGCCTTACCCGGTAACTCAGTTACTTATTTCAGGCTCACCTTCTGCCTGCCCGGTCTTGGCCAAAAGCGACCCCAGCTCCAGGATGCTCTGCTCTTTGACTTGCACCGCTTCTTCATCATTTTCCTGGACATCGCGCTTCACTAGGAAAAAAAAAAAAAGTGGAAAAGTTACCTTTAATGCTATTTCAGTTAGAAGATAATCGTTACTAGCCAGCTCCTGGAAAGGCACCAAAATAAAGTAACTGTTGTAACAGGCAGCAGTGAATTCAGCCTGGCCTGCGAGATCTGGAAAACAGATTATGTGGGAAGTTTAAACGCAGAGCGTATAGAGAGCGCTTCATCTGTACTTCACCAAGGCTTTAATCCAGCTGACAGATACGACCGCATGCTCTGACTTGAATACAACTGAAGTTTTGAAGTAGTCTCATTAAGCTTGTCCAGCTGTTCAAGTTTTATTTAAAAAAAAAAACATCACCACACAAGAGACCCTCTCCCACTGAAGCCACAAAACCAAATATAAGAAACTTAATGGGATTTCCGGGGTTGGGTATTCTGGAGTTGGGATTTCTGATGTTGCCGCTTTGTGTATTACATTGCAATCCTGCGGCCAAAACGCAGCACAAGGACAAGATGGGCTGGGAGAACCGGGAACGTTTCGCTCAGGAGCGGATGAGATGTTAGAGCTGCTGCAGGAGTCAGTGCTCCTTCCACACCAAACTCTGACAATCTAATCCTCACTCTGTACCAACATGAGTAACTCCGGCTCTGAAGGAGGTAGAAGGGCCAAATGACATCAGGCAGAACCAGACCTGTGTTTACACAACATCAATTTCATGTAAGTTATCCACAAAACAATACACTTTCTTCCCTGCCACCTGCTACCCTGTAAATATCCATCTCTGCCATCCCCTGGGCGGGTGAGTTCCCCCCAACTTCTACCCAAGCAAAGCCAAAATCCACTGCTCAGCTCTCTGGAAGGAACCGAACTCCTCCACGCTGCCCCTGAGCGCAGATTGCGGCTTTCAGTCCCCACTGTTTAATACAGGGGGTATCAAAAGCCAAGTAACTTTGCTCTCAAGGAGAGAAGTTCTGCAGTAACACTCCCTGGACTGCGCCAACTTCCACCGACCAGCAACACGAGCTGCTGCTCCTGACTGAGCCTGACCCAACGGCAGGCTGTAGGTGTGTTGACAGGCTTGAGAACACCAACTACTAATTAACCAGAGCAACACCGAGAGGGGCGAACAACTTTTAAAGACCGAACAGCAATTCCAATATCAAGGTCTAACACAGACACTAGGAAACGTTTATTTCCCCGACACAGCGAGGTGACAGCAGGTCACAGCATCTTTTCAGAAATCACCATGCAGGATGAGAACCGAGAATTACTCTTTTATACACCTGAGATACCCCCTCTCCCTACCCTGTACCCCCAGATAAAGAGAGACGTCCCCGCTATGCCTACAAACCGCTTTATAGCGCCAACATCTCCTTGGAACTGCTGCAAACAGCGTCTGTCCTGGAAGAAGCAGAAGTTAAACTCCAGCCACAGCACCCGGGAAAACTCCTCCAAACTTTCTGTGTCGCCCTCAGAAGGCAAATTTAAACAGCGGGTGCGTTTTAACGTTGTAAGAGGAAACCTCACCTCCAGCAGAGCTTTCTCACGCCGCTACAGGTCACCGCCACCAGCCCAACACCCAGATAACCGAGAAACCCCAGATGCAAACAACCCGGACCGGCAAACTCCTGCCCGCCCCGCCTCAGCCCCGGCTCCCCAGATCCCTTCACGGCGGTAAGTTCGCAGGCCGCTGCCTCTGCCTGCACCGAAGGGAACGGGGAGGAGCAGCCGGCCCCGGCCGCTGACAGGCTCCCCGAGCCGGGGCTTCACCAAGCCGGCGGGGCCCTCAACGGCCCGGTTCTCTCCACCGACGCGGGTCCTCCACCCGCACCGCCGGCCGGCGGTGCGGGTGGAGGACCCGCGTCGGTGGAGAGAACCGGGCCGGTGCCGGCGGAGCGGGCCCAGGCCTCGCCACCGTCCGGCTCGCAGGGTGAGTCAGCAGCCGGCGGCGGTGGCGAGCGGGAAGCGGCGGCGGGCGAGCGGGGGCGGCCGGCGGAGGTGGGGGCGGGCGGTGGGGCCTCACCTATGGAGTGGAGGATGCCGATGGAGGCCTCGCGGTCGGTAGAGAGCAGGGACTGGGCGCGCTGGAACTCCAGCACCGCCGCCGCCGCCATCTTACCGCTCCCTCACTCCCTCCTCACCGCCAGACCGGAAGCGGCCGGGGAGGCCACGCCCCCTTCCGGGCCCCGGCGGCATGACGGGAGTCGTAGTCCCGGCGTGGAGGCGGCGGGGCGGGGAAAGGGGGGAGGAGCTGGGGATGGGGGCGTGGCTGACGGAGGGGGCGTGGTCTGGTCGGGGGCGTGGTTTGCTGGAGGGGGCGTGGCCTGTGGAAGGGGCGCACATGGCGACCGCGGGGCACACGGGGGTCCCATGGCGGGGGGGGTGGCCGGGCCGTGGGGCCCCGTGCGGGACTTGTGCGGGGTCCTGGGCACTGGGGGGCTGGCGTGGGGCTCCCGGGGGACTCACCATGGCATGGGGGGGGGGGGGGTGAGGGTGGCGTGGGGTGGAGTCCCACTCAAGGCACCCCCCCCACCCGTGGAGCCCAACCCACCCCCCCGGGCAGCGCTGGAGCGTGTACCCCCGGTGTCACCATCGACGGCCACGGCAGGGCCAAGGGGATCCCCCTCCTCCGGACCCCCCCAGGGACCCTCGGGAGGAGAGTCAGGCCTCGGTGGGGACGTGTCACCCCTGAGGGTCACTGCTGTCCCCGTGCCACCACCGGATTGCCCCCCACGGGTGGCAGGTGGCCCTTGGTGGCACGTTGTCCCCCTGTTCACACCTCCCCTGCCCACCCCGTCCCTTCCCAGGGGTGCAGAGGGGCTGAGCTGTGGGGACCCCCCGGCTCACACCCCCAGTGCGGCAGTAAGCACCCCCCCCCCATCACTGCTGAGGTCCCCAAAACCCACCCCTGTCCCTGCTTCTGTCCCCACCGTGGTCCCAAAGGGGCTGGGATGAGTGTCCCCGTGGAGCAGCCGCCTTTCTGCCACCGGAAAAGCGATTTTAACGCCTCGGAGGTTCTATTTTCCATCAAATGGGGAATAAACCCCCCCAGGCTGACGGGGAGGCTCCGGCCCCCCACACGCCATCGCTCCTGGGAAATCCCAGCACCCAGGAGGTGACAGCCCTGGGGACAGGCTGTGGTTTGGAATGGGGAGGTGGCACCAAAAAGCAGTGACTTATCCCCCCTGCCTTTATGAGCCAAGCCTCACCAGGGGGTCACTTGGCCCCACATTCCCCTCTTGGGGGGGCTCGGGGGTGTCCGCGTGGCCATTCAGCCCCCAGGGCCATCTCTCGGAGGTGGGGGACACCCAGTGAGCAGACAGCGGGGACTGCAACCATGAGGTGGGCGCTGAGACCTGACCCGCTGCACAGCTCATCACACCCACAGCAGCCAGATCCCGCAGCACCGGGATGGATCCGACCGTGAGTCCCGTCAAAATACAACTAAAAAATGGAGGGATGACACATTTTGGGGATAAGAGTCCCAGCGGGGTCAAAGGGGGGGGATGGAGCAGGGATCTGGGGGGACAAAAGGCTGGGGGTGCGGTGGGGCCACCGGCTCGGGCGGAAGCATTGGGGTCCGAGGCCGGGGAGCCCTGTGTCTCCCGGGCAGTGTCCCAGCCAGCCGGGGAGCCCCCCCGCCCCAGCTCTCAAACTGGACACCGGATTTAATTAATCCACCCCTAAAAAAATAGCATTAAATGGGTTTTGAACCACGGTTTGCAAAAAACATCCACACACACCCCCGGTCCCCCCTGCGGGCGCAGGCAGGGAGCAGGCAGCAGAGGGGGGTGCAGGCAAAGGCATGGAGCCACTGCGCCACCAGGGATGTGTCCCTCTGTCCCTCCATCCCTCCTTCCATCCCTCCATCCCTCCGTCCGTCCCTCCATCCCTCCGTCCCTCCATCCATCCATCCATCCATCCATCCCTCCATCCGTCCCTCCCTCCATCCATCCCTCCATCCATCCATCCATCCCTCCGTCCGTCCCTCCATCTGTCCCTCCTTCCCTCCATCCATCCATCCATCTGTCTGTCCGTCCCTCCCTCCGTCCGTCCCTCCCTCCATCCCTCCGTCCCTCCATCCATCCGTCCCTCCCTCCCTCCCTCTGTCCGTCCCTCCATCCATCCCTCCATCCCTCCATCCATCCATCCGTCCCTCCCTCCCTCTGTCCGTCCCTCCATCCATCCCTCCATCCATCCATCCATCCGTCTGTCCATCCCTCCATCCGTCCCTCCATCCATCCATCCATCCGTCTGTCCATCCCTCCATCCGTCCCTCCATCCATCCATCCATCCATCCATCCATCCCTCTGTCCGTCCCTCCCTCCATCCCTCCATCCATCCATCCATCCATCCATCTGTCCGTCCATCCCTCCATCCCTCCCTCCCTCCCTCCATCCATCCATCCATCTGTCCGTCCATCCCTCCATCCGTCCCTCCCTCCATCCATCCATCTATCCATCTGTCCATCCCTCCATCCATCCATCCATGCATCCATCCGACCATCCATCCCTTCCCTCACCTGGTTTCCCACGGGACAGGGTTGGGGTGCGTCTGCCTGCACCCCCGGAGGAGGCAGGCGAGGGCAGGGGGGGCTCTTTGCCGTGCTGGAGGGGGGTGGAGGGGGGTTTCTTCCTGCCTCAATAATAAATAATAATAATAATTAATTAATAATAATATTAAATTTTAAAAGTGGTGCTTTAGGCCAAGGAAATATTTTGTTCCACCTGGATCGGCCGATTTGGGGTAAAAGCGGTGGATTTTACCCCACTCCGGTAAAATCCGGTGCTGCAGCCCCGGCAGCGCAGGGGTTAAACCCCGTCGGGGTGAGGCTGGGGCTCGGGGTGTCCTCCTGGGATGGGGGGTCCCGGGGACGGGGGACAAGGTGCCATCGGGGGGGGGTCACTCCCGATTCTGCTTTTTGGGGATGCTGTTGTCCCCCCGCTGCCACCCCAGCCCCGGGGTCCCTCCGGGCTCAGGTGGGCAACCGGAGCCGGATCCCAGGGGCCGGGCTGGGCAGCGAGGAGGGGTGACCCCAGGTGTCCCCTCGGTGCCACCCAGTGCTGTCCCAAGCCACCTTCCACCTCCAGGACCTTCCCCACCCACGGTTCCCTCCCCAACCAGCTGAGCTCCTTGGTGGTCCCCCATGGGCATGTCCCCACCGCCACCCCCAGCCTCACCACCGCTACCAGCCTCATCAGGTCCCCCCAGCCCCAAGGATGGTCCAGGAGACACTCAACAACGCAGCCATGGGGACATAGCTGAGCCACCACGTTTGGAGCAGGGACAAGCTGCTTTCATCAGCAGGTCCATGCTGTGGTGGAGCTTGGCTTGGTCCTGGCATGGTGACTCTATCGGTATTTTTAGCCTGGTGTCCTCCCGCAGCATCTGCCTGGCTCCAGAAGAGGGCTTGATGGAGCTTGGAGCCCATCATGAGGGTCCTGAGGAGCTGCCACCATGAGGGAAACTCTTCATCTTGGAAGTGCTCCATCGTTAGGGCAACCTTCATTGTGAGGAACCTCCTTTGGGTGGAAACTCCATCATGGGGAAAAACTCCCCATTGTTGGGTGAACCTCCATCATGGGGGGAACTTCCGTCATGGGGGGGAACCTTCATTGTGGGGGAAATCTACATTTTGGGGGAACCTCCATCATGGGAGACAGCTTTGTTTTGGGGAAACCTCCATTATGGGGGAAACTTCCATTTGGGGGAACCTCCATCATGGGGGGGGAACCTCCCTCTTGGGGGATACTTTCATCATGGGGGGGAAATCTCCATCATGGGGATACCTTCCTTTTGAGGGGAACCTTCATTGTGGGGGGAACCTCCATCATGGGGGATACCTCCATTTTGAGGGAACCTCCGTTTGGGAGGAACTTCCAACATAGGGGAAACCTCCATCATGGGGGGAACCTTCACTGTGGGGGGAACCTGCATCATGGGGGATACCTCCATTTGGGGGGATACCTTCATCATGGGGGGGAACCTCCATTTTGGGGGAACCTCCATCTGGGGGGAACATCCATCATAGGGGAAACCTTAATTGTGGGGAGAACCTTCATCATGGGGGTAACCTTCATTTTGGAGGGGAACTTCCATCATGGGGGGGTATCTTGCATCATGGGAGGGAACCTCCATCCTGGGTGGGAAACCTCTATCATGGGGGGAACCTTCATTGTGGGGGGAACCTCCATCACGGGGGATACCTCCATTTTGGGGGAACCTCCATTTGGGGGGATACCTTCATCATGGGGGGGAACCTCCATTTTGGGGGAACCTCCATTTGGTGGGAACATCCATCATGGGGGAAACCTTCACTGTGGGGGGAACCTTCATCATGGGGGTAACCTTCATTTTGGAGGGGAACTTCCGTCATGGGGGGGAACCTCCATCCTGGGGGGGAAACCTCTATCATGGGGAGAACCTCCATTTTGGGGGGAACCTCCAGTGTGTGTGTGTCCATGCTTGTGCATACATGTGCCTATGCAGACGCACACGCGTGTGTGCACGGTGACTCCGTCCCCGTGGCCAGGGCACACCGTGTGACACCCTCAGCCCCCCCCTCCTCCCCCATCCCTTCTCCTCCTCCTCCTCCTCCTCCTCCTCTTCTTCCTCCTCCTCCTTCTCGGCCCCGAATTTGCTATAAATGGTGCTGCACGGCCCGGCAGCAGCTGGGCTACGTCAGAACTGGGGGGCCCATGGGGGGGCTGCTGGGGGGCGGGCAGAGGACGGGCCAACTCATTACACTGCCAGGGGGCTGGTGTCACCTGGGGGTCACTGACCCCCCGCTCCATCCCCCCCCCCCGCAGGGACCCACACGCGTGTGTACACGCGTGGCCACTTGCACACGCATGTGCAGCCCGTGTTGTATGTGCTCACCCCCCCTCGGTGCGCACTCATTTGCACACCCGCTCACAAGCATCCCGTCCTTGCACACGTGTGTGCACACTCACGTTTCCTGAGTGCATACACACACACCTTGCACGCCCACACATGCCGTGAACACACACCCACCCTCGCACACCCTCCTTGCACATGCAAGTGCCCCCCCTTGCACACCCTCCTTGCACACGCAAGTGTTCCCCTTGCACACACACACCCTGTATACACACACTCCCCTTTGCACGCCCCATCCATGCACACACACATCCCTTGCACACTCCCTCCCCCTTTTATCCACCCTGCACTCACCCACCCACCCTTCCACACCCCCTTGCAACCCCCTTGCACACTCCCTCCCCTCTTGCCCCCCCCACACCCTTCCACACCCCCTTGCACACTCCCTCCCCTCTTTGCTCCCCTGCACCCACTCTTCCACACCCTCTTGCACCCCCTTTGCACACTCCCTCCTTCCCTTCCCCCCCACCCTTCCATTCCCCCTTGTACCCCCCTTGCACACTCCCTCCCCCCTTTTCCCCCCTGCACCCACCCTTCCACACCCCCTTGCACCCCCTTGCACACTCCCCCTGCCTTGTCCCCCCCGCACACACCCACTCACCCTTCCACACCTCCTTGCACCCCCTTGCACACTCCCTCCCCCCTTCCCCCCGCACACACCCACTCACCCACCCACCCTTCCACACCCCCTTGCACACTCCCTCTCCCGCTTTATCCCCCCCGCACACACCCACCCACTTTTCCACACCTCCTTGCACCCTCTTGCACACTCCCTCCCCCCTTCCCCCCCCCACCCTTCCACACCCCCTTGCACCCCCTTGCACACTCCCCCCGCCTTGTCCCCCCCGCACACACCCACCCACTTTTCCACACCCCCCTGCACCCCCTTGCACACTCCCTCCCCCCTTTATCCCCCCACACCCCCCTGCACCCCCTTGCACACTCCCTCCCCCCTTTATCCCCCCACCCCCCCACCCACCCCCTTGCACACTCCCTCCCCCCTTGCCCCCCCCCCTCCCGGCCCCGGCCGCTCCGCGGGCGCTGCCCGCCCCTAATCGACTCCAGCTGCAAAAACATTCCCCGCATTCAGAGGCGACGCCGCCTCCGGAGCCGCCCCCCGGCCCGGGCCAGGCCGGATTCCTCCCCCCGGCCCCCCCCCGAGCCTCCCCCGAGCCCCCCCACCCCCGGCCCGGCCAGCTGCGCCGGAACAGCGTGGCCGTGGGGCAGCCCCACGGCAGGGCCCCGCGGGGGTTGCGGTGGGGTGGGATGGGGCAGCTCCGGGAGGGGGGGGCGCCGGGGTGGGGAACCGTGTCCGTCCGTCCCATGCTCTCCGGATGGGGGGCTGGGGTAGCAGGGGGGTCCCGTATCCACCCATCCCATGATCTCCAGGGTCGGGTTGGGGTCCCATGCCCACCCATCCCGTGTTCTCCAGGAGGTAGACCAGGATGAGGAAGGGGGCCCATGCCCACCCATCCCACTTCCATCCTTCCCCCATTCTCCAGGAGGAATACTGGGCTGGAGATGGGGTACCATGCCCACCCATCCCATGTTCATCCATCCCATGTTCTCTGGATGGAGTGGTGGATGGAGGTGAGGAACTATATCCATCCATCCCATTTTCTCCAGGAGGTACACCAGGACAAGGATGATGCCCCATGCTCACCCATCCCATGTTCTCGAGGTTGTGGATGGTGTCCCATGCCCACCCATCCCATGTTCTCGAGGTTGTGGATGGTGTCCCATGCCCACCCATCCCATGTTCTCGAGGTTGTGGATGGTGCCCCATGCCCACCCATCCCATGTTCTCGAGGTTGTGGATGGTGTCCCATGCCCACCCATCCCATGTTCTCGAGGTTGTGGATGGTGTCCCATGCCCACCCATCCCATGTTCTCGAGGTTGTGGATGGTGTCCCATGCCCACCCATCCCATGTTCTCCAGGAGGCACACCAGGATGGGGATGGGGTACCATGCCCACCCATCCCATTTCCATCCATCCCCTGTTCTTCCAGGAGGGATGTTGGGATGGAAATGAGGTACCATGTCCATCTATCCCATGTTCTCCAGGAGGCACACCAGGATGAAGAGCAGTCCCATCTTCACCCATCCCTTGTCCATCCATCCCACGTTCTCTGTGTGAGGTGCTGCGATGGAGATGGGGTTCCATGCTCACCAATCCCACTTCCATCCATCTCCCACCCTCCAGGCGGGATGCTGGGATGGAGTCGGGGTACCGCATCTGTCCCCACCATGTTCTCAAGGAGGGAGGCTGAAAATGAGACAGGGCATCACATCTACTCATCCCAGGTTCTCCAGGAAGCTGCTGGGATGGAGAGGTGGCCCCGTGTCCTCCACTCCCACACCCCTCAGGCGTCACCCCTGCACAGAGACGGGGTCCCACGTCATTCAGGCAGGGCGGTGGGATGGAGACGTGTCCTGCATCCACCCACCCCACATCACCAGGGCAAGGTGGTGGAAGGGAGACAGGATCCTCCATCTGCCTTGGGAAACCCAACCCTCGTTAGGGACATCCCTAACTGCCGGGGAGGGGGGTGGGGGGTAACATCCTGCTTTCCGGCAGCTCCGTCTCCTTTAAGAGCGGCGCGGCGAGCAGCCCAATTTAGCCGCCGCGGCCGCCTGTCCTCGCTGGCGTCCGGCCAGGGCTCGGCCGGCCTCGGCGAGATCCCGCTCGGGGAGGGGACAACAGGGCCGGGGGGGCCGGGGACACCCGGGAGAACCCGCTCTCCCGCGGGTGCTGGTCCCCGTGGCCTCGGGTCCCTGCTGGCTTTGTCCTGGTGGAGGTTAAGGCACATGGAGCCACCAGGGACAGCCAGGATGTCCCCGCCGAGGCCTGGGACCTGTCATGCTGTTACGGGCTAATAGAAACGATCGGTGGGGACACATGACATGTCATCATGAGCCGTCCCTCGTCACCTCCCTGCTCCTCGTCACCTCCCTCTGCCACCCCATCCTCTCCCCCCAGTCACTGCTGGGGACACACGACAAGAGGGGACAGTGGCAAGAGGGGGACCAGGGGGAGATGGAACCCGTCACCTGAGGCTGAGCTGATGGGATGGGTCCCCACGCGGCAAAGGCGGGGGCCTCTGGGGGACAAGGGAGCCTGAGGCCCATGGGGACAGGACTGCCCATGGGACAGGGTCCCCAGGGGACAGGAGGGCCCATGGATAGAGGGCCCATGGATACAGGGCCCATGGATACAGGGACAGGACATCCTTGTGACCAGAGGATGGAGAGCCCATGGACCAGGGGACAGGACAGCCAGCAGCCAGGGGACGGGAGTGACCGTGGCCTGCGGGACAGGAGCGCTGGGACAGCCAGTGCTGGGGACATCCTGTGACCTGTCCTTCTCCCAGTGAGACCAGTTCATTGCTCCGGCATCTCCTTCCCTGCACTGGTTTCGCCCCCAGGGCTGTCTCCTTGCTGGGACAGAGCCCAGCGCCATCAACCCATGGCTGACCTGACCTTGGCCACTTCTTCTGGGGACCCCTCTGTCCCCGTCTGCACCGGTGCAAGCCCTGGGAGCCTTCCTGGACACTGGTGTGATGAGTTGTGGGTGCTCTGGGGCCAGGCATTTGCCGGGGCGGGAGGGGCCGGGGTGCACTTTAATTGACTTCTGCCGCGTTGGGCAGCTGTGAAAACAGAGCGGGGCTCATTAGGGGACATCAAAGGACCCCCACCACGGCCGGGCGGGGGGACACGGCAGGACCCGCCACCGGCGTTTGCTCCCTCTTCACTTGGCTTAAAAGAGGGAGAGGAGGATGGGAGTCTCCAGCCTGGGAGGGCTGGGGCTTGGCCACGTGCAGCGAGAAGGTCCCTGTCCCCTGTCCCTGGGGTTGGCTGGGCCTGGGGGGACCCATCCTCTGGGTTAGCCAGAGCAGAGGTGACCTGTCCCCAGGGCTACTTGGACACTGGGTGACCCATCCCTCAGGGTAGTTGGTACTCGGGGTGATCCAGCCTTGGGGTGACCTGTCCCTGGGGTGACCTGATCCCAGTGTTAGCTGGACATGGGGTGACCCATCCCTAGGGCAACCTGGGCCTGGGGTGATCTGTCCCCAGAGTCACCTGTCCCCAGGGTTACTTGGACATGGGGTGACCCATGCCTGGGGTTAGTTGGACTTGGGGTGATCCGTCCCTGGGGCGACCTGTCCATGGGGTGACCTGTCCCCTGTGTTAGTTGGACATGGGGTGACCCATCCCTGGGGCAACCTGGACCTGGGGTGACGATCCCCGGGGTTAGTTGGACCTGGGGTGGCCTGTCCCCAGGGTGACCTGGACCCATCACCAAGGTTAGCTGGACCTGGGGTGACCCATCTCCAGGGAGATCCAGCCTTGGGGTGACCTGTCCCTGGGGTTAGCCTGACCGAGGGTGACCCATCCCTGGGGTGACAGACCAGGGGACAGAGGGGACACACACTGACTGCTGCTCGCAGACACCCTCAGCTCCTTCCCCACCTGGGCTGCCAACGGCCCCGAGATCCAAAAAACTCCAAAACCCCCCAAAACCTCCCAAAAAAGAGCTCGGAGGAGCCCTGGGCTGAGCCACTCAGCTGCTGCTGGGGCAGGATCCAGCCCAACTCCTCCAATTCCAGTTCCAAACCACCCCGGACATCGCAGGACCCCACGAGGCTGGGCCCGGGGTTGGGGGGGGGGGTCCGACACAGCCCCCCAGGTGGGTCCCAGCAGCACCCATGGGGTGCCGAGCACCCACAAAGCCCAGGCTCCGGGCGCAGCCTCCCTAATCCCGGGGCTGTTTTCCAAAGCCGGGACATTGAAGCCTTTAAAAAAAAAAAAAGCAGCAAAATCATCTCCCAGCTCCCGCATTCCTGGGTGGAGAGTTTACATTCCCCCCGTCCCCCGGCCATCCGCGCCTCGCCTCCGGAAAACAAAGCGGCCTTGGGGCGGGATCGGCTTTTTTTTGGGGAGCGGGAACCCTCCGGATAATGGGAAGCAGCACCCCCCGGGCAAAGCACCCAGTGCCAGGGCTGGATCCGGCCCTGGGGTCCCCTATGGAGCCTCCCCCCCCCCCCTCCCCATGGAAAGGGGGAGCCCACCCACGGTGGGTGCACCTTTGAGGGGTGCGGGGGGGAGTGGGGTGTCCCCCCCCCCGCCCCCTTGGGCCGAGGCTTGTCCTGCCAATGTCACCACCAGCGCGGGTTTGTCCCCGGGGAGGGAGGCAAAGACATCGGCAGCAATAAAATCAATCCCATTTTTAATTCCCATTTCGTCGGGAGCCGGGGGGGGGGTGTGGGGGGGTTGGAGGGTGCTCGGGGAGGGGGGGTGGGGTGTCCCAGCCAGCCCAGCCCATCCCTCAAACTGCTTCTCCAAACCACGGGGGGGGGGGCAAAAAAACCCCCAACCCTGGATACATTTTTCCCCTCTTCTCTCCCCCCTTCCAAGTCATCGCTGGAAAATTAAACCGGATCCAAAGAGTTTTTCCTTTCCAAAATGTGCTGGAGAGGAGCTGCTTTAACCCTTTCAGCTCCCGCTTCCCCATTCCAGGCAGAATTGGGATTTTTAAGGGGTTTTGGGGATCGTCCCAGGGCTTTGCTGGGAAAAGGGGAAGCGCTCAAACACACACACCCCCCCTCCACCGCAAACCCCCTTTTTATGCTCGGAGGATCCCAAAATCCCCTGAAATGATGGAGCCGAGAAGCGCTGAGGCTTCGCGGGGCCGGTTTTGGGGCGCCCGTGGGGTCAGCGCTTCCAGGTCTCCCTCTCCATTTTGGGCAGAGTATTTTTTTTTTTATTATTATTATTTTTTTTTTTTAAATCAAAAGTTCAATTAAATCCAGCTGATTAAATCCATCCTCCCCCTCCCCGAGCTCGGCGCCAGCCCCTCTCCAGCTCCAACTCCCCACAGCCCAGCTCCGGCATCGCCCAAATCCCCAAGAAGCCGAACCGGAGCCGGGACCCGCTTCTCTCCACAGACTCGGGAGAAGCCAAAAAAAAACCCCCTTAATCCTATAGAAAATGTGAGCTATTTCCTCCGGGAGGGTGGGGGGGGCACAGCAGAGGCCCCCCCCTCCCACTGCAAACCAAAAAATCCTTATTTTGGGGGTTAAATAGCTATTTTTTCCCCAACAAAGTGCTTTGTTCCAGCTGGAGGGAGATGCTGGCTCAGCCCCACGGGGCGGTGGAAGCGGGGGGGGCCCGGCAGCACCCATGGGGACCCCCCCCATCCCTGTTTAATTCTTGATTTTTTTTTGGGGGGGGGGGGGGGGAAAGCCTTGGGGAATAAGTTAGCGTTTTGTTTTACTCGTTTCTATTCGCAAAGGAGTGTTTAAAAAGTTATTTGGGAGGAAAAGTCTGCGGGGAAGTGGGGGGAGTGGGTACGGGGGGGGGGGGGGGGGACCGAGGCGGGGGGGGACAGCCCCGTCAGAGCAGCTTTTTGGGAGCAAGAAAAGGGGGATTAATCAAAAAAATCAACTTTCTTGGGGAGTTTCCAAAAAAAAGAGGGAGAAAAACGGGATTTTTATTGGTTTTTTTTTTTCTTTTTCCCCCCATTTTGCAGGGGCGGGCAGGGAGGGGGCGAGGGGGGGGGACCCAGCATGGGCAGCGGGGAGAGGGAGGGCAGGAATCCTCGCCCGGGCTCGGCAGGGATTTTATCCCTTTTTCTCCTTTTTTTTCCCCTTCATTTTTTCCCCCTCTCTTTTTTCTCTCTTTTCCCCTCCTTTTTTCCCCTCCTTTTTCTCTCCTTTCTCTCCTTTTTTCTCTCCCTTTTCTCTTTCCCCCTTCTTTTTTCTCCCTTTTCCCCCTCCTTTTTCTCCTTTTTTTTCTCTCTTTTTTCTCCTCCCTTTTCTCCATTTTCCCCTCTCCTTTCCTTTTTCTCCCTTTTTCCCCCTCTCACTTTTCTCCTTTTTTTTTTTTTCCTCTTTTTTTCGGGTTTTAAATAGAAATATATAATTAAATTTACAAATGCTATTTACAGGTTTAATTACAAAAAAAAAAAAAAATTTCAAAGAGAAAGAGAGACACCCCTTAGACGTTAATAAATCTAAAAATAAAAAATATATAATAAAACCCCCCCTAAAAAAAAAAAAAAATTCAAGCCGAAGGAGGGCGACGGCGGCGGCCGGGCTTTCGGGGGGGGGGTTGGGGGGGTCACACCGTCGTCTCGCCCTGCTTGCTGTTGGTGAGTCGCGTGTAGAACTTCCTCCAGGAGTGCAGGGTTTTCCCCGACCATATCCAAAAGCCGGAGGTGATGCCCACGATGAGAGTCATGAGATACTTGATCATGTAGACGGTGAAATCGGGGGTCATGCGGGGGGTGAAGTGGAGCGGGCAGGGGATGGCCAAGCTCTTGCAGTTCTGGCTGATCCAGCTGCGCTCCCAGTGCTCGCGGAAAGCCTGCTCGTAGAAATAGCAAGCGATGACGATGGTGGCCGGGACGGTGTAGAGGACGCTGAAGACCCCGATACGAACCATCAACCGCTCCAGCTTCTCCGTTTTGGTGCCTCCATGTTTCATGATGGTGCGGATGCGGAAGAGGGAGACGAAGCCGGCCAGAAGGAAGGAGGTACCGATGAAGAGGTAGACGAAGAGCGGGGCCAACACGAAGCCCCGGAGGGGGTCGATGTTGTTGAGGCCCACGAAGCAGACGCCACTCAGCAGGTCCCCGTCGATCTGCCCCATGGCCAGGATGGTGATGGTCTTGACGGCCGGCACAGCCCAGGCGGCCAAGTGGAAGTACTGGGAGTTGGCCTCGATGGCCTCGTGGCCCCACTTCATGCCAGCGGCCAGGAACCAGGTGAGGGAGAGGATGACCCACCAGATCGAGCTGGCCATGCTGAAGAAGTAGAGCATCATGAAGAGGATGGTGCAACCTTCCTTCTTGGTGCCCTGTACCACCGTGCGGTAGCCGTCCTCCTGGAAACGCTCATTGCAGACCACCCTCTCCTCCAGCACGAAGCCAGCGATGTAGGCCACCGACACCATGGTGTAGCACCCCGAGAGGAAGATGATGGGTCGCTCGGGGTAGCGGAAACGCTGCATGTCCACCAGGTAGGTGGTGACGGTGAAGAAGGTGGAGGCGCAACACAAGACGGACCAGATGAGGATCCAGATACGGGCAAAACGGATCTCGTCCTCGTTGAAGAACATGTGGCCGTCGGGCCGGGTGGGCTCGCAGGGCGCCGCGCAGTCCTTCTCGCCCAAGAACTTGTAGTTGAGGTAGCTGGGCACCTTCAGCGCCCGCGGGCAGTGGAAGGGGTGGTCCAGGGTGGCATAACGAGGGGCGCCTGGGGTGCCCTGGCCGGCCAACGGCGTGGCACTGGTGAGCAACGCCGGCGAACCGCCGTCCTCCGAATGGTTCTGCCCCACGCAGATCTGCTCGGCGCCATGGCGGGGGAAATTCTCACAACGTAATCGCTCCGGCCACTGGAAACCGAATTTATTCATGAGGGCTTCGCAGCCCTGGCGCGCCCGCTCGCAGATGGAGCGACACGGAGGGATGGCCTGCTCCAGCACCGTGCAGACCGGCGCGTACATGGAGCAGAGGAAGAACTTGAGCTCCAACGAACATTGGACCTTCACCAAAGGGTAGAACTGGTGGACCTCCAAGCCCGCGTCCTCCTGGTTGGTGTGGCCCAGCAGGTTGGGCATGATGGTCTGGTTGTAGGCGATGTCGGTGCAGAGCGGGATGGAGATGGGTTGGCAGAAGCCATGGTCGGGGATGGAGATGCCCTTCTCGCCATGGAGCTGGCTCCGGCACGGCGTCGGCACGCTCAGCCCCACCAGCAGCCAGGCCAGGGCGGGCAGCACGCCGGGGGGGGCCATGGTGCCCCGAGCTGCTGCGCCCGGATTTACCGTGCCCAGTGCCCAGTTGGACGGACGTTCCTCCTGTCCGGTTCTGCCGTGCCCGGTGCTGCCTGGACGGCTCCTGGCGATCAGATTTGCCGTGTCCGGTGCTCCCTAGATGGCTCCCGGTGACTGGACACACTCAGGTCCCGTCTGGATGGCTCCCGGTGATCAGGTCTGCCGTGCCCGGTGCTCCCTGGACGGCTCCCGGTGCCCGGAGCGTGCCTGCCCGCTGCCCGGCCGGACGGCTGCCGGTGCCCCGCTTCACCGTGGGCGGCGAGACGGCTCCCGGTGCTCGGACGTGGCGCTCCCGGTGCCCGGACCAGACGCTCCCGCAGTCCCTACCCGCTGCTCGGCGGCGGGGCTCCCGGTCCCGGAGCCCCGGGGGGGGGGGGGCGCGGTGATGCCTGGGGGGGAGTGGCGTCGGGGGGGGGGGGGGAAGCGTTACCGGGGAGTACGGGGGGTGCCGGGGGAGCGGAGCGGCCGCACCGGACGCTCCCGCCGCCTTTGTGCGGGGCAGCGCCGCGTCCCCGCCGGGCGGAGCGGCCCCCCCCGCGCCCCGCCCCCGCCGGGCCCCGCCCCCCACGCCCCGCCAATCACATTCAAACCGCGCGGCCGCCCCGCCCCCCGCCGCCCCCGGCCCCGCCTCCTCCCCGCCGTCCCTCCCTCCCCCCGCCCCCGCCACCTCCCCGGGGGTCACCGGCCCGGGGGGAGCCCGCCCCCCCCCCTCGCCGCCAACTTTTTCCGCGCCGTGAAAACTCCCCCCGCGGCGTAGGGTCGGGACGGGGCCACGGGGAAAAGTCCCTCCCCGTGTCCCCCGGGCCCCCCCCCCCCCCCGGGTCCGTGTCCCCTGCCCTTCCATGTCCCCTCGCCCCCTTCGTGTCCTCTCCCCCCCCCCCCGCCGTGTCCCCTGCACCCCCTACCCTCCCCATATCCACTGCCCCTCCGGGTCCCCTGCCCCATCCTGTGTCCCCTGGCCCCCTGGTGACCCTGCCCCCTCCCAATATCCTCTTGCCCCCCTGTGTCCCCTGCCCTCCTGCGTTCCCTGGCTCCCCCCCTCACCCCTGGGGCTGCTCCCTCCACACCCCCGCTGGCCTGGGACTCACATCACCCCCCACCCCCCCTAACACGCTGCAGCGGGTCCCCTGCTGTCCCCAGGTCCCCTTTAGGGTGCACCGGGGCAGGATTAGCCCCTGTGTCCCCCTGGCACCCACACGGGTCCTGGTTGCCCCCCTCTTGGGAACACAGGGGACACCCCTTGGTCCCCGGGTGTCACCCAGGCGGGTGCCACCACCCATGGGGTGTCCACAACCATCCCGGGGGGCTGCCGGAGCTGGCACCCCATGGCCACGGAAGGCCACGGCACAGCCAGGGGTGTCCCCGATGTCCCCAAATCAGCTGGGGGGTGGGAGGGGACATCCTGCATCCAGTCCCCCACCGTGGCCCCCCACCTCCCACCCCAGCCGTGGGGAAGGGCACCTCTGTCCCCAAAAAGGGGGCACTGGGAGGGAGCGAGGGGGCTGGGACACACTGGGGGGGATCTGGGACACAGTATAAGGGGACTGGGACACACTGGGGGGGATCTGGGACACAGTGGGGGGGGGGACTGGGATACACCGGGGGGATTCAGGACACAGAAAGGGGATCCAGGACACGGCGCGGGGGGGGACACCGGGATGTGGCAAGGGGATCTGGGACATGGTGGTAGGGGACTGGGACATGCCAGGGGGGGACCAGGACACGCCGGGGAGATCCAGGACATGCTGGGGGGGACTGGGACATACTGGGGGGATCTGGGACATGGCAGGGGAGAAGGGACACACTGAAGGGTGACTGGGACACACTGGGGGGGACCGGGATACGCTGGTGGAGACCGGGACACACAGGGGGGGAGTGGGAGCACCGAGGAGGCGGGACTGGGACACGCTGGGGTGGCTCTGGGAACACCGGGGGGGGGGGGACGACACATGACTGGGAACACCAGGGGAGACTGGGACACACCAGAGGCCCTCGTCATGGAAAGAAACTACGGCCAATCACCCCAAATTTTGGCAGCGGCGGGGGGGGGGGGGGGGGGGGGCAGGGGAGGCTGCCCTTCCCAAAGCAGAAAGGGGCAGATGGTGTGGGGGGGTGGTGGTGTCCCTCTGCTTTCTTGGGGGGGGGACACAAACCGGGGGGGTTTTCTGCCGGCTGCCTCCTTCCCCTGCGCCGTCCTCCCTCCCTTTCTCTGCCTTTCCTGTAACTTAAGCTTTTGTTGTGAGCAGGAGCAGCCCGGGCTGCCGTGAAAAGAGGGCCCCACCGCCTTTCAGAGCGTAATTGAAACCATTGCGCGGCTCCTGGCCGAGGGGGAAGGGCAGGGGGGGCTCCAGAAATCAAAGCTGGGGGGGGGGGACACACACACGCACACACACACACGCACACACACATTACGCACACCCGCTCCCGGTCCCCCCCTCCCCGTTGGCACCCCGAGCGTTGCTGAGATGCTGGGGGCTCCCCCCCCGGCTCTTGCCAAGGGGTCAGGGATGGAAGGTCCCCACGGCCCCCGGTGAAGCTGGGATGGGGGTCCCGTGGGGTGAACTGGGGGTGGGGTGGGTGCCAGCACCCTGGTGGCCACCCGTCCCCCCCCAGCGGGGACACCCAGGGGTGCTGCCGGGCCCGCGGCCGCCATGTGCCGGGGAGGGTGGCTCGGCACGGCCGGCGCTTGGCGGCCGCCCAGCGAGTCCCCGGCCGGGGAGGTGCTGGCCAAGGGCCTGGCTGGCCGCCGGGCTGCGGGGGCCGGAGCTCAGGCCGGATCCTGGCCAGTAGTCACCTCCCGGCCCCTTCCCGGCTCCCCGCTTGCGGGCGGGACATGGGGTGGCTCCTCCGGCCACCGCTCCCCCAGGGTGCGGGGTCTGGCTTGTGTGACCCCCCCAGTGTCCCCCGCCTCGGTGGTCTTCGCCATGGCCCTGCCAGCTGGGGATGGGGACAGAGGGGCTGCGGGGGTGTTGGTGCAGCCACGTGGATCTTGGCTTCCTAAAAGTTGTGGATTTTGGCTTCTTTCCGGGGGAGGGGGGGATGTCACTTCCAGAGGGGGTGGGAGGGGCTGGGTCTGTCCCCGCGCTCCCTGTCCTCCTGGGTGCCGCGGGGTGCTGGTGGCTCGAGACAGGGGGTACCCAGGACCTTGGGCACTGGAGACACACGGGGACGTGGTCCCACCTGGAGCGGGTGCGGAGCCCTTCTGGGGGGCTGCCAGCCCCAGACCTGTTGGACACCCAGGGAGGCAGCCCATAGGGTCCCGCCTGCTCAGGGGTGTCCCCTCACAGGGACATGCAGGTGGCTGGGGAATCCTTTTGGTCCCATTTGTCCCTGCCACCAGGCTCCCAGCCCTGTCCCCAGGCACTGCCAGGGACATACTGGGCGGGAGAGGGTCCTGGCCCCTCCCCAGAAGCTTCCCTGCGGGGGTCTAGGGTTGGCGTCCTGGGTAGAGGGGACCCTGTGAGGACAGGGACCCCTCCTGGCACCCGGCAGGAGAGGGTGCGTGCTGCCAGCAGGACAGGCTGGGTGTTACTGGGAGTATGGGGCCAAGCCCAGTTCCCCCCAAAGCTCCCCCTCACAGCCCCCCAGGAGATGCTCAGGGTAAGGGGGACCCAGGAGTCCTGATGCCCCCACTACTCCTCTCTGACTTCACCCCAGTACAGCACTGGGGGATGCTGGTGGACACTGGAGGGCATGGTCCCCTCTCCCCAGGCCTCCTCCAGCGCTACGGGGTGCTGGAGTGGTTGTGGGAGGAGGGCCAGGGATGGGGGACACAGCTGGAACCCCCCAGTTCCTGGCCTCGGATGCCTGGCAGCACCCTGAGCGGTTCCCAGCACCCCCAGCCCAGCCACGGGCAGATCCGGGCCCCCTCTGAGCCTCCTCCCTGGGGACCGGAGCCCTGGTGCACACCCGTGGGTGACACCGGGGCTAGTACCGGCCCCACGCGCTGCCCCACTGTGGGGCTGGTGGCCAGCACTGCTCGAGAGGGCAATATTTGGGGTGTGTGTATGGGGGGCCTCTGACAGCACCATCTCCCACCACCCCCATCCCTTGGGGATGGGCATGGAGGAGGGCGAAGCCAAAATCAGGGGACGGAGTGGCTGTGCCAGGCAATGCCAGTCAGGATGGGGACCCCCGGGGGTGCCCTAGGAGCTCAGAGGAAGGGCCCCCCCGGCCCCTACCCTCAGCTTTGTTTCACACTTAAGAGCCTCTAATTAAAACCAGCCACAAAAGCCCTGGCTGGCGGCAGGCTCAAGGTGCCAGTGGAGGACGGGGGTCCGTCACCAAGGGAACAGAGAGGGATGCGGGGCCCCCAGCGTGGGCACCGTGGAGCCCCCCCGCACCCCTGTGCGTGAGCGGGCACACGTGTGCACACACACACACATGCACAGGCGTGCACATGCACACACAGCGCCCGCAGGAGGGGCAAGAGTGCGGACGCGGGAGGCAAGTGGGGGGCGACAGCATTGGGGGGTGACAGCGTTGGGGGGTGCTGGTGTGAAAGGTCTGCTGGCACACATGTGTGCACGCGTGTGTTTGCACACCTGTGCCCCACTTTGCTGCACACACATTATCCTATGGGTTAGGGCGGGCAGGAACCAGTGCCTGTTTTTCTTAGGCCTGGTTTGTACTGGTCTAAACTGGTCTAATGGTCTGCAATGGCTCCATGGGGTGGGAGGGGTCCATGAGCAGTGCTGGCCAGGTGAGCTGGCGGGGGGAGCTGAGCCCTGGGGTACCTCTGGGGTGAGCCACAAGCTGAACCAAGCCCTGGGGTATCTGTGGGGCGGGCTGTGGGGTAAGGTGAGCCCTCGGGTATCTGTGGGGTGGGCCGTGGGGTGAGCCGAGCCCTGGGGTACCCCTGGGGTGGGCCGTGGGGTAAGCCAAGTCCTGGGCGAGCTGTGGGGTGGGCCGTGGGGTGAGCCGAGCCCTGGCATACCCATGGGGTGAACTGAGCCCTGGGGCACCCATGGGGTGGGCTGTGGGGTGAGATGGGCCCTGGGGTACCCCTGGGGTGGGCCGTGGGGTGCCCCAGCACCGGGGTCAGCCCTCGCTGCCAGCACGGCTGCAGCGGGCACCTACCCGGGCACAGCGTGTTAGCCAAACCCCGGCAGCCAGACGGGAGCAGAGGGCTGACGGGCAACCCCGAGAGGATGCGTGACCACCGAGGTGAGGGTCCGACTGCCTGGATACCCCCAATGGCCTGTGAGTCCCCAAACCTCCCCCCCAGTGCCAGCGGGGGGACAGGACTCACCCGGTGTGGTGCTGGCAGGCCGCTGGCGGGGCCGGCGCGCGGGGGGAAGCTGGCTTTAAGCACACCTTGACCTTGCTGGCAGGGGAGGGATCCCTTCAGCTTGTCCGACACATCTCCTGCCAGCGCCCGGCATTGAGAGCGCCGCGAGCTCGCGCGCGGAGGAGCCGGCATGAAAAGGCAGCTTAGGCATCTCCTGCTGGGAGAGATGGATTAGGGGCTTCGGGGAGGGCCGGGGGGACAGCGAGAGGCACAGCCGCCACCGCCGCGGCATCGCCGGGGCCAGGCATCGTGCCGGCTGGGCAAGAGCAGGGAGGGCCGGGCACGGTGCCGCCGGCCACCGTCTCGCGGCATCCCGGTGGGAGAAGGGGGCAGCGGGCCAGGCCAGGCAGGGGGGGATGTTGGGGGGGGGTCCCCCTGAAATGGAGCATGGGAAGTAAAAGGGACTGTCTCGGCTGGGAGGGGGACAGGGCACGCAGGGCTGGCAGCCCTGCTCCCTCCACATGGCCCCGGGCACACCCCCCCCAGCGGGTCCCCAAGGCATCCGCTGCCCGGTCCCCCAGCTGTCGCTGTCAGGGGGACGGGGTATTTTTAGAGCCGCCTGGGGACCGGCAGGTTGAGCGGTGACAATTTTTGCCCCTGGAAGCAGGAGGCGTGAGGCGGGGGTGGCGGGAGGCTTTGCCAGCCCCTGGCACTTTCCCTTTTTGCTCAGATTTGGGGTCAGAAATGTCCTGTTTGTCCCCAGGGGAAGGCCCCAGTGCTGGCAATGGGTCCCCATAGGGCAGGGGGGGGTCCAGCCATCTCAGCACCATCCCAGGGCTCCGTGCTGGGTCAGCGTCTGTGCTCCCAAGTCAATGTGGCCCGGACTCCTGGGTCCCCCCCCCAGGACTGTCCCTGCTGTATGGGGTGGGGGTCGATGGCCCTGGTGGCCCCCGTCCCTCCCTATGCCAGGAACAGCTGTGCCCCCGGCTGATGGTAGGGGGACTCTGCCAGCACCAGGCATGTGACAGGAGGTGACAGAGCTGGCTGCTATTTATACCCGGCCCTTGTCAGGGCTGGGCGTGGGGACACAGGCGAGCCCATGCCACAGGCCCAGGGTGGCCCTCAGGGTCCCCTGGGTGCCCACCTGTCTCCCAGCACCACCCAAATCCCCCCTGCAGGGGGGGCAGTGGGGCCATTCCTGCCCCCACGGTGTCTCACGGACACTCCAACTGTCCCCAGCCCACTGGGGACAACGAGCCGTCCCCATGGGACACTGAGCCACCCCTGTGCCCAGACGGGGCACAGAGTTGTGCCCGATGGGGACTTCAAGCTGTCCCCATGCCTGATGGGGACACTGAGCTGTCCCTGTGCCCAGTGGGGACAGAGCTGTCCGCATGCCCAGACCCTCCAGGCGAGGGGGCACCGGGGGGCAGAGCGGGGCAGGTTTGTCTCCCAGCAGCCACAGGTCCCTGTTGGACACATGTCCCCACACGGGCTGCCCTCACTGTGGGGAGAAACCCATGGGGGGGCTGTTCCTTCTGGGCCCCCACCGTCTACCTCCTCTGCAGCGAGCGCCGGGGGCCGGGGGGCCGCAGCCCCCGCACAAAGCTGCTTTACATGAGAAGAGGGGCCCAGGAGGCCGCAGCACCGGCCTCCGCCTCCCGGCCTGCAGAAAGGGGCCTCCTTCCCTCCCGGTTGCTGGCCTGCCCCTGCTCACACACTCACCACGCTCACACCCGTCGGTGCACGCCGCACACGTACACTCAGGGGTGGGGGTCCCCTGGCCTGGGGACACCATTCCCCTCTAACACCTTAGGCCGAGAAGTCTGAGCCCTCCCCGGGCTGCCCTCACAAAGCCCCCTGGCCCCAGCTCCCCACTGCCACAGCTGGGCTCTGCTCCCCCCTGTAGCACTGAGGGAAACTGAGGCAGGGGGTGAGGGGCCTTGGACAGCACCAAGGGGGGCACCTAGCCCTGGGGGGGCACCCCTGGTGTGCCAGATCTCCCTAGCCCTGAAGCCCAAGCAGGCAGGGCTGGATGCCCCCCACCCATCAGTGAGGATGAGCACCAGCTTCGTGCACGCAGCGGGGTGTGTGTGGGGGAATGCTGAGAAGAGGCATAAGCCACCAGAACACCCTGGTCTTGCCAGGGGAGCTGCCACCCCACCTGCACCGGGGGGTGCCAGGCACCCAGGCTCCCTGGCCCAGTGCTCGTCCCACCTGGCTCGAATAGGCTCCATCTCCCTGTGGGGACACACTCAGACCCCTCACGGTGAGTGGGGGGCTGACGATGTGGGTGGGGGTCCCAGTGCCTACCTGTGTGGAGCAGGAGCTCCCTCTCGTGGGCACAGCCCCGGCACTGAGCAGGGCCCAGGGTGCCCACCTGGGACCCACAAGTGGGGTGGCTGCAGGACACGCGTGTCTCTTCCACCGAGCCACCCCCGGGGCCGCTCCACACAGCGTGGCTGGGCTCCCTGGGCAGGGATCCCAGCTCCACCCTGCCCGCCTGGACCTGATGGGTGCTGCGGGAGAACAAGGAGGGGGAAAGTCCCCTCTGAAAACGCAGCGGCAACTCCTGGAAGGATAACGGCCGCTCCCCTCCCTGCCTTTGCTTCTCCACCCTCTGCCAGGCCGAGCTGCAAGGCAGTTCTTGGGACACAAGGAGCTGCAGGGATACTGGCAGGGAGAGAGACCATGACCCATGAAGGAGAGACAGAGGGCCGGCAGCTCCAGACCGGCAACTGCCCCTTGCCCAGGCAGCTGGGACCACAGCCCTGGTGCAGGATGAGACGGGTGACCCTCAGCACTGAGGTGTTTGGGGGGAGCAGAGTAAAGCACAGACAGGCACGGTGTCAGCAGGACTTTCTTAGGGCAACAAGGAGCAAATTCCAGCACGTTCCTGTCCAAGAAAGCTGTGGGAGCCACCCTGCGATGCAGAGGTCCCAACTCTGGACCACAAAGTCCTCCTCAGCACATAGGGCTGACTGGTCCCTGAAGAGAGCCAGAATCAGGGGGACTTCCCGGGGTGATTTCCCCAGGGCTGCTGAGGTGGGCAGCAGGATGAGAGCCGCATCCATACGAGCAAGGTAGAGGCAGATGCATGAGAGAGCTCCATGCAGGAGTTCTGGCAGTACAGCCCAGCCTGGCACACTGGTCAGGTCAGCTCTGCTGTGAGCTGCATAGCAGCATAGCACAGAGCATAACCATGGCTTCGGCCTCTCCTGTGTCCGACCCATGGCCTCACTGCACAGGGCTCGTCCCCAGCCATTCACCTCATCGACAGGTTCAGCGGCGCAGACAGGGGCACGGTCTGGTGAACACGCTTCAGACAGGCCCATTTCCAAACTCCTCTCTCCTCACCCTGCCCGGATGAGGCAGCAGAGGGCAGCACGCAAGCAGGATCCAAGCAGCGAGGCTTCTGCTGAGAGAAAGAAAAGGAATGAATGGAGAGACAGATGGAATCCGGTTTTCCTGCTGTCAGGGACAGCGGGGAGACGGCGACACACGCCGCCATGCTCAGAGACAGCTGGTAACAGCTGCGGTGGTGGATGGAAAAGCAGGGCCTCATCTGCTGCAGCCCCTGCACTCAAAGGCCTGTGAGCTGCTGCGAGACAGAGACCCCAGGCATCGCCTGGAGCGTGCAGGCCCGGGGCACTGCTCCTCTGCCACCACATACAGGGACCTGGCTCTGCTTGTGCAAGCCAGGCACACGCCTCTCTGCTCAGGGGTGAAGAAAGGCCCCTGCGGCCTGGCTGAAGGCCTGGGGTGGGAGCAGGGCTACAGGCATGGCTCCACCTGGCCCTGGGCATTGTGCTTCAGTGCAGGGTTGGCTCCTAACACTGTGATCAGGCTCAGGCTTTGTGCTGGGCACCATGGCTTACTTCAGGGCTGGCCCCGGGCACTATCACCCACCTCAGGGCTGGCCTTGGGCCCCACCACCCGCCTCAGTGCTGGCCCTATGCACCATCACCCACCTCTGGGCCTGGCCCCGGGCCCCATCACACGCCTCAGGCCTGGCCCCAGGCCCCATTGCTGCCTCGGGGTTGGCTCCGGGCCCCATCACCACCTCAGGGCTGGTCCTGGGCGCCATCACCCGCCTTACAGCTGACCCCAGGCTAGCTAGGCCAGGGGCCCTTCCCCACCGCCCGCTGGGTGCCGAGGGGCGCCGACACCCCAACCCAGCGCCCCTCAACGCTCCCCCCTTCCCGGGCCACTCTGAGGAGAGTCTGCGCATGCGCCCCCCTCAGCAGCCAGCCGGACACGCGGCGCACACAAGGGGGCGGTGGCGATCCGGTGCTCCTATTGGTTCGTACCGCCATCACTCAAGAGCCAGAGGGAGTCCCATTGGCTCTGATCGCGAGGCGGGAAGGCTGAAACGCGGCTCGCGCCCTCCCCGGTGCCCC